>NW_017728931.1:10419480-10420598 GCF_001723895.1 Crocodylus porosus | reverse complement strand
CGGCCCCCAAATAGGCTTCTCCCCGGGAGTGGTTCCCAAAGGGAGGACCCAGCTGTGCCCATGTGGCGGCGGGCGCAGAGGGGCCCGGCCTGGGACCCCAGTGGTGTGAAGCAGAGGTGGGTGAGGACCTGGCTGTGTGGCAGATTTTTATTTACTTTTCTATTTCTTTTTCGGAAAAAATTTCGTGTCCCAAGTCAAATTGGTTAGATCCGGTCTGAATCCTTCAGATTAAGTGTTGTTTGTGCGCTCTATGTGACCCTGCAACTGGCAAGAATCCTCCACCCTGGACTTGTCCTCACTGGGGCTTCAGATGCTTTCAAACAAGTCTGCAGGTGTCCTACCAGCAGGCCCAGGCTGGGAAGCTTGTGGTTCAGATGTAGCCCTTGCCCTCAGCCAGCGGCAGCAGGATCCAGCTAGGGAGGAGTCCCATATTTCCATAAAGTAGGGATGTAACTGAGATCCTCCCACTGGAAACTGGCCTGTGGGAAGCTAACTATGAGGCTCTCTTAAGGAGTCCTGGCCTTATTTGAACAGGGGTGCACTCTCCACTATATGCTGCTGTTTAAATCCATTTTGGCTTGGGGATTGGACCAGTGCAGTGACTACACTTGATCCTTAGCTCACAAGAAGCCAAGAAGTGAGGCAGATGAGACTGGAGTGCACAGGGCAGAAGCATAAGGAATAGCCACTGCTCTCCCCAGCCCATAGCTATGCGAGTGGCGGGTCAGCTGTCCAAGTCAGACACCTGTCCCACATGACATGAGAGAGGTGGCCCAAGTTGAGGGTCAGCTGTTATGCTGCAGCTGGCTTGCAACTAGAGAAATGAAGAAGTGGGTTTGCCATGTATGTTCAGACAGGCCCAGGCTGCCTTGACTGATTCAGGTGCTGTTGTGAGAGTTGCCACTCCAGGCTGAGGGACAGTACCTGATGTCTCCTCTATTGTTTGCATTACCAGCTGCCTCAATAAGTTCCAGGTGCTGGCTTGGGTCTCTGAGCGAGAAAAGGAACCCTGGCAACTTGCAAACTTCATAGTTTCATAGTTTCTAGGGTCGGAAGGGACCTGAGCAGATCATCTAGTCCGACCCCCTGCCATGGCAGGAAAGAATACTGGGGTCAAA
>NW_017728931.1:10379623-10418826 GCF_001723895.1 Crocodylus porosus | reverse complement strand
AGGTGCATCACCTTGCACTTGTCTGTGTTGAAGCTCATCCTGTTCTTGTCCGCCCACCCTTGTAACCTGTCTAGGTCTGATTGTAGCCTGTTGCATCCTTCCAATGTACCCACGTCCCCCCACATCTTAGTGTCATCAGCAGATTTGAACAGGGTGCTTTTCAGTTAATATTTACTGGAATAATCAACAAAATCTACTTCTTTGGTGTATGCTGGGCAGACTTGATGCAAAATTATGGGGGCACCATGAATAGTCAAAGGTAGAATGTCATTTTTACTGAGTCCAAACAGCAGTTTGCCTGTTCTTAGGTCTAGGTTGTGACCCTATGGAAAAAAACACGTGCTGGGATCTGCCTTGGATTGAGACCTTAGGGCATTTATACACATGCTGCAGAAGACGGGAGGGGGCACTCAGAGCTGTGCTAATTAAGGTGGCTGGAGTGTTATGTGTATCAGCATCTCTGTGCTGAAAAATGGCAACAGGGTGCTTTGTACTAAAGCTTGTCAAATGAGCTTTAAAGTGCCCTGCCACCATTTTTCAGCATGAGGACACTGTTGGATGTGATACTAGAGTCAGCTGGACTGCAGTAATTACCATCCTACAGCAAACTTGATTACAGCATGTCGAAGCAGACTCCATTAATTACAGTGTTGGAGCAGCCTCCCTGCATGTGTATTGGCACCCTTAGAGTTTAAATTAATTGCTAGGAGCATGCATGTATGTAACAATGCATGGCATATTTTGGAGCCAGTAGAATACAGATAACCATGATGTTGTGTGTCCCTAACCCCCACACCATTTGTCATCTTTTGGCTACTGTGGTCACCTAGTCGCATTCCCTCATGAGTCAATCCCCCCTGGTCCTCGGATTATTTTTTTCAAAGCCTTCCTCTGAATCCTCTACAGTTTGTCAATGTCTCCTAAAACTACTTGCATTCCAAAGCAGTACAGAGGGCAAAAACATCATATCTCCCCATCATGATCTGATGCATCTGTGCTGGCAGCTCCAAATTACATTTGTCTTCATTATAGTCTTAGCATGTTGTAAAGCCATGCCTAATTAAGTATTGCTTAAATGGTAAGGTGTGCTTAGAGAAACAGAAAAGGGATTGTTTAGTACAGGACTTTCCAACTTGTGGCTTGTGGGCTATATCTAGCCTGTGAAGGGTTAATGTGTGGCCTCTGGGTTCTCAGTGCAGGCACCCTTCCCTCTAGTATTCCTTTTGCTGTCATGGGGGCCTCCAGGCTCCCCCTCCCCCTGCTAGCTTCTGCTTCCTGCCCCTGTCCCTGAGGGGCAAGGTGGCTTTGTGCAGCTTGTGGAACCCAAGAGGCCCACAGCACTGAAGATATGTGGTCCTGTGAGGCCCGTGCAGTGGGAGTGAGTGGGGCACCGGCTGTGTCGTGTGTGGCCTGAAGGCATGCAGCCCCCAAGCTGTTCAGAAGTTGGGCAGCCCCGGGTTGGTACATTATCACAATCACAAAGGATTTGAAGTTGGGTTTTTTGATTTCTGATCTAAAAAAACCTGTTGTCCCGTATGGTTCTGATGATAAACTTCCAAAAAGTATAACTGATCCAGTTTTGGAGAAACTTTGGAAATTTTCCAGTGCTTTACCATCTGATACTTTCTGTATAGCCTCTCAGCCATGATTTGATCTGTACAGGAAGATCCCTGGTGGACTTCATGGAGTCATGGTTTCCCTCCATCCCATCCCATCCACCCTCTTCCCTAACAGATGGTTCTTATCAGCTGGTTATTGATTTGGCTGCTTTGATTTTTGTTAGGAAAGCTTTCTCTAAGCGGAGGGTCTAGGTGATTATGTATTAGTTTAGTTTGAAAACCACTGGAAATTATTTTATAATTGTATCACTATAATCTTAGCTAAGGATGCTTTACTCCTTTGATTTTTTTCCCCCCTGTATTTTGTGACCTGTATCCTGTCAGAGGAATGCAGGTGTCTGAAGGAGTATATTTGAAGATGTGGTTAAAATTGTAGCTGGTTTTGTACCCATCAATAACCCTGGAAATCAGGGTTTCCTATGGTTGCTAGCTCAAATTCATTCCACCCTGTAATCCAGTGTTTCTCAACATCTGATGTCCCCGTCCAACAATACTGTGCAAGTAAAGCAGCTGTGGACAACCTTAGCAATCCTTGTCAGCTTTCTTTACTTTTAAATTGTAAATGGCCATGAGCAGTGTTGGAGAATCTGGCATCCAACCTGTTACCTGTAAGCCATGGGTGGAATACCACTGTTGTAAGCGTATTGTGGTAGCCTTGGGGTAGTCTTGATTATGTTTGGAAAAAAATAAACTACACATCTGGGGACATTGGTATACTGTTAGTAGCAGCATTGGTATCATCTCGTCAATTCCGTAGTGGCCTCATGAGGATATTGAAGAAGAAAAGGGATAGGGTGGATTGCTGGGGGATTTTGAAGGTAAGGGTCCTTAATGAGATGCTGGAGCCATTGCTGTGCTCTGCCACCTACTCTGTAAGATCATGGGAAAGTAGGACTGGAGGGGATTTCATAAGGTCATCTAGTCAAGTTCCTGCTCAAGGCAGGATCATCCCTTACTAAACCATCCCAGCCAAGTGTCTGTCCAGCCTTGTCTTGAAAACTTCCAAGGATGGAGATTCCACACCTTGTCTAGGTAGCCTGTTGCAATGCTTGACCACCCTTATAGTCAGAATGTTCCTCCAAATCTCCAACCTACATTTCCCTTACTGCAATTTGAGGCCATTGCTTCTAGTCCTGTCCCCTATGGCCACCAAAAAAAGCCCATCTCCATTCTCTCTAGAATTGTCCTTAAGGTTTATTAAGACTGTTATCAAATCCTCCTCAGTCTTTTCTAAGCTGAATAACCCTAACTCTGTCAGCCTTTCCTTATAAGTCTTACTTCTAATCATAACTCAGGCCCCTAATCATTTTTGCTGCTCTCTGCTGAACACTTTCTAATCTGTCGTTCTTGCAGCATGGGGTCCAAAATTGGACACAGTACTCCAAGTGAGGCCTCACCAGCACGGAACAGAGTGGAAGAATCACTTTCCTTGATTTGATTGCAGACCATTTTTTCCAGTCTGTCCAGGTTATTCTGGATCCTAGCCCTACCCTCCAAAGTGTTTCTAGGTCCTCGCAACTTGGCATCCTCTGCAAATTTGCTAAGTGTATGCTCAATCCCATCATCTAAATCATTGCTGGCGATGAAGATAGAGTACTTGCCAGGTTCTTTTGACCCAGGATTTATCAGGATATTAAAGACCACTGCTAGTCCTGCACTGAGTGTCAGTCGGTGGCATCATGCCCCAGGAATTGGGCACAACCGGTGCCTCTGCCCTTGGTCGGTACTCCCTTTGAATGGTTTGGCATAGACCTAGTTAGACTTTTGGAACCAAACACAATTAGGTGTCATTTAATCTTTGTGCTCATGGATTATACTGCACAGTAGGCAGCAGTAGTAGCTGTCTGTAATACCTTGGCCCAAACAGTGGCCACATAGCTATTAAAAATATTTTTGTGTTTAGGTCTGCAGGAGCTATGGTGTTTGTCTCACTGCTACAAGAAGTATGGACTCTTTTTAACAGTCCACCCTATCAGGACCTCTGGCTACCATCCCCAGATGGATGGTCTGGTGGAAAAATTAAATTGGACTTTGAAGGGGATGTTGAGGAAGTATGTGGCACAAGGACCCTGGAAATAAGATATGTTCCTACCTTATTTGCTATTTACTATCCATGAGATTTCCCCAATCCTCACTGGGGCTCTCTCCTTTTGAACTCCTGCGCAGGAGACAACTCTGAGGCATTTTGGACTGCCTTCACAAGACCTAGCAGATGCAGGGCATGTGGTGTCATAATGTCATATAGTATGTACTTTGGCTGAATCTAGTGGGAGCATTCACCCAGGAGAATCCCAGGACTATGCACCACACTCAAGAGCAACACTGTTATAAGAATTCATGAGTCTGCGTGTATTGACTTGGGACTGGGGTTTGCTTCTCTTGTTAGAGAATGAAATGCTTGCTAAATGGTAGGGACCTTCCCTCTGAGATCAGAAGATGAGTTGGAGTGGTGGATTATGAAGTTCATGTGGAAGGGAGATGGCACAGGTCCCAGATGTACTGCATAAACCTCTTCTGAAACTGGTGAGCCTTAACAGCACATTCAGAAAATGCAGAAAACAGTTTGACTCCCAACCACTGAAGCTGCTCTGTGAGGAAAACCAGTCCACAGCTCATCAGAAAGAAGCAAGGTCCCTGCTGGAGGACTTTCCAGAAGTATTTACAACCTCACCAGGGGGTTAGCACCCTGGTTAGTCATCAGATTGTCCTGAAACCAGGATGTCCCATCCAAAAAGGGTTCTCCTGAGTATCAGAGCGAGTATCAGAAATGGTAAGAAAGGAAGTACAGAATACGTCACACATGTGGATGCTTGAAGAATTGTCAAATGAATGGTGTAGTCTGATCATATTGGTTCCCAAAGTGGACAAGATGATCTGGTTTTGCATTGATTTCCATAAACTGAGGCATACCTTGTGCCCCATGTTGTGTCGATGAATTGTTACAATAGCTGGGGAAGGCCACAAAGGTACTAGCAAATCTGCCTTGCTTTGGAATTGTGAGAACTAATAGCATTCACCAGACCTTGGGGGTTCTTCCAGTTTAGAGCCTTCCTCTTTGATCTCCTTGGTGCCTTAGCCACATTCCGGTCTATAATGGATTAAGATGCATCAGCTGCACCAAGAGTATGTTGAAGCATATCTCAACAGTGTAGTAGTGTGCTTTTCAGGCACTTGTGAAAATCTGCAGCATGTTGGCAGTGCTGCAATCATTTTGGGCCACAGGCCTAATGTTGTACACAGCAAAATGCTGACTGAGCTGTACAGAAGCCAGATATTAGGGGTAAGTGCTAGGCAATGGGGAGTTTAGATTCCTTTTTGATAAAAATAACAGCCTTGGTAGAGTTCCCTGTATCAAATCCAAAAAGTAGCTAAAGTCTTTTCTTGGATTGGCAAGTTATTATCAAGACTTTATCCTGCAGTTCTCATCAGTTACTACCCTACCCAGAGCAGTCTCCAGCATGTGTTGGTGCCTTCAGAAAATAAAACAGATACTTTATACTACTGTGGTGCTGCAGTCTTGACTATGACCCAGGTCAGAAATTTATTTTACAGACAGCTGCCTCAGAGCAAGGCCTTGGAGATGTTTTCTCTCAGAACTTTGGGGATGGCAAACACATGGTCCTGTATTTTAAGACAAAAGCTTTGCCCATGAGAACAAAACTATTCCATAATTGAGGAGTCCCTCACCATAAGGTGGACACCTGGAACCTTCAGCATCACCTCCTTGGAGCCCCCTCTACTCTGGTTACCGATCACACTTGTTACAAGTGATGTGGGCTGCCAACCTCAGACTGATGTATTGTAGGTATTACAATCCTATGCCTTTGACGTCTGCCGTCAACTTGAAGTTTTGCATACCAACACAGACTTCTGTAAACCAGAAGGTGGGGGCGTAGATTTAGAAGAGTGGGTCTTGGACTCTGCTTTTGGGAGGGAGATATGTAACTGGGTGGGCAGCAGCTAATCATAGGGAAATCAGTGAGTGGGAAAGCTTGTCTATCTTAATCAAATTTATTTTTAATTTGCATTTACATTTCTTAGTTGTTTTCTTAAATATGGTTTAATTCTTCTCTGGTTCTGTTTAAAAAAAAGTTTATTTGATTTAGTTCATTGTATGCTAAATATGTTACTTTGCTAACTAGAGATATACTTTTTCTATACACAGGTTTTTAAGAATGATATATTTCAGCATACATTTATTCACATTCTTAATTTTTAATCTTTTTATTATAGTATTTTGAATGACAGTTTGCTGATTGCTAAATAACTTTCACTTTTGATAAGTGTCAAGCTGCATTTTAAAATTGTTCTCAATAGTTAAATCAGCATTTAGAATTGGTAACACAAATAAGCTTTTGGTTTTTTTTGGCAAGTATATCAGAAGAGCCACAAGAATGAACTTCTGTATGCTTTTGGCAGCCCAATAATAGCAGTTCAGTTTCTCACAAGACTTTTTCATGCTGTAAACTTTAGTTTGGATGCACAGTTTGCTGCAGCTACCTGTCTCTCAAGACTGGATTACTTTAAGAGTCTCTGTTAAGATCAAACGTGGAAGACTTTCAGATGGTCGCAGGGAATATGTTACATCTTTGCTCCATGATTGGCACTAGTTCCTGTTTGTTACCCAGTGAAATTAAAAAAGCTGGTTTGGATTACTTAATCTTCCTTTCTCCATGTTTGGGCAGGACTTGAAAGCAGTAAAAGTGTTTGAGCTCCCCTGGCTACATAGGGACTGGCCTGATGACAGAGCCTTCCATTCTGGAACTCCTTCATTGTCACCTCTTAGTCTCAAAAAGCCTGGATCTGTTGTCTGTTGCAGCTTGCTGCAAAGTTTTGTTTCTTTCATATATTTGAGAGAGGATTCTCATGGGAAGGGTTTAAATGAGCGTACAGTCAAATAG
This sequence comes from Crocodylus porosus, assembly GCF_001723895.1. Taxonomy (NCBI): domain Eukaryota; kingdom Metazoa; phylum Chordata; order Crocodylia; family Crocodylidae; genus Crocodylus; species Crocodylus porosus. The sequence continues at coordinate 10,412,306 of NW_017728931.1, read as the reverse complement.
CCATCCTGAGCCTAGCTGCCCACTGAGCTAGCATAATTAAGACATTCCAGTGTTGGTAGCCAACAGCACAAAGCAAAGGGCGTCCACCTTTGGCCATCACATCTGGCCACCTTTGACTCAGCCTGAACTATTTACAGCTAGTTTGGCTGGGGGCAGCTTTTATAATAAGTCTAGAGCCAGGCTGGAGCTCGCACCTCTGAATCCATAGTGGGATGTCTTAACCATTCTTTCACTGCACCCCTATTAATCTGGTAAATTTATGGAGCAGTATTTACTAAGAGGTAGCAGTGTTTTTAGGGTATCTGAGATCTGCCTTTTTTGCCTTGTGTAATTACTTTGTAAAGTTATTACCCAACTTTCTTTTTAAATAAGAATTTTATGCTCAATTTGTCTTGATCTTTTTTTTTTTTTTTCCCAATTGTGCTTCTGAAATTGTGGGTTTCCACAATAACGCATTTTTCACAGAAGCTGTTTCTTATGGACATTTCAGGAGATTCTTCAAGGGGCAGCAGATGAATTCTGTACCAAGATGGAGAGTGCTGTGGAGGACATGGATACAACTGATACCCAGTGGGGTTGGTTTTATTTGGCTGAATGTGGTAAATGGCACATGTTTCAGGTAACTATATGTGGGGCTATTGGCTATGATAACTTCCACACGATCAAACTGGCTATATGTAAACATTTAAACTTGTGCTTTCTGGTTTGTTTTGAAGACTGACTCAAACACTCAATGTTCAGTTAGCAGTGAAGACATTGAAAGGAGCTTCAGAATGAACCCACATGGCTCTCTTTGTTTTACTACTGCAAAATTTAACTACAGGTTAGACTTTTCAGGTATGTCTTTTCTAAAAATAAAGTAATTCTAAGTGTCCCATGACAAGAATTAACCAGAATTCAACAAGTTCTTGTTTGGTAGTGCAAAGGAGTCAGGCTTGAGAAGGCCTTTCTTACATGAACATACATGTGAAGCTTTAGGGAAACAGTTGTATGGTTCAGTTTTCTAGCCAAATGAATGTATGTAGTATGCTGTGTTCAGAAGCCTCTAGTATTTGTCCTGACCCTTTCATTGTATAAGAGATGCTTTATCATACAGTCACTGAAAAGGGCACACAGCTTGTTTTCTTTTTAAATATCCCCCCAAACTGTGTTGCAAAAAGATTTCTGCCAATTTCAGAAACTGTTTGAATAATGCTAATACATAATGGAAGCTTTTTGTGAAATATTGATGATCTAATTCAACTAGCAGGCAATGCAACAATCAAACTGTGCTTTAAGAATCAGCGTATTACCAGATACAATTTACTGGAAAACTATTTTAGGTCAAAATCTCATTTATATTGTGCATACCCTTTATTATGGGTTACCACTAGTTTTCACTATAGTTACCACAACATTTTAAATTGTAAATGCATTTGACCTTTTTGACAATTGCACTGTAATAACTTCTTTGAGTATTGCCAACCATTGCACCTATGGTTTTATGTAGTGTTTCATGTTAAATTCTGGAAAGTCCTGCCATTAGGCTCAGGGGAAGGGATGTTCTATACCTGTGGTTCTCTTAGACTCAAGTCACTCCTTGGAAACTGCCAGCTCTTAGCTTTCACTGGTTTTTTACTTTGTAAAAATAAAACAATTCTTCTGTTGCAAAGAACTGAGAAAAATCATACTAGGTCAGAATGTTCTTAACACTTATTCCTATTTCCTGTTTAAAATCATGGGTTTATATTGTGAATCATGTCTGCACATTTACCAGTGCCAACATGGCTTGGCACCCCACAGCATCCTTGAAAGGACTTATGGGATTGCAGGGTGCATCTCTGTTCTGTACTGCGTAAAGCAGTTTCTTTATTGTGTTTCTGCTCAGCAGTACTGAGGCTAAAAAGTGATGGACTGTTAGAACATGAGTATATTCATGGAGTTTGAAAAGGTAGGCATGCATGATGAGGTGTATCATCATATATAACACACTATACATTTTTCTCCAAGTAAAAAGAAACTAGAAGGTTTACTAATAAGCTTGGGGCCTAGGTCTTTATTATTCTGTTTAAGATTGATGCAGAAGCAAATATAACTTTATTGGAATGGGTTAAAACCAGTCTCCAAGACTGAAATAAAAGTTACATTATCAGGAGCAGCTAACGGAGCAGAATTGGAGAAAAAAGAGCTAGCTTGATTAGTGGAACATCAAGACCATTAAAAAGGAAACAGGTCAGTAATAGGGCTGTGAGAAACAGCAGCGTTCTGATGGAACAGTGTTTTGTTTCGAGTTTCATTTCTAAAGCACTTTTCTGTTCCGTTTCGTCAAAACAATTTTGCTGTTTCAACATTTTGTCCGTAGGCTATAATGCAGAAGCACAAAATGTCCTATAATTTTGTCATTTCTTGCCTGATTCCGATGAATCTTGGAAGTATGGTAGCCCCTTTTGAGAGCATGAAGCCAAGTTTCAAGGAGGTAGGTACAGGCGTTTCTAGGAAACTGTACCTCAAGCTGCTGACAAGCAGGAGCTGGGGAGCAGGAAAGCATCCTGTGATCTGGCAGGCAGATCAGGGGCCTGCACCCCTGGGAGGAGTCCGGCAGAGCCCTCCCAGGGGTGCAGGTGGACCCCCAATCTGCTTGCTGGATGACAGGAGGCTGCTTCTGCCGCCTGGGACCTAGCACTGGGAAACTCAGCTCGGCTGGGGAAGCACTTCTCCCAGCCAGGCTAAGTTTCCCAGCACTGGGGTCAGAGTTTCTCAGCTCCCAGTGGAGAGCCCCCGTGGAACTCAGCCCAGTGCCGGGAGATGGAGCACAGCCCCAGCTCTGCCCGCCTTTGGCCACCGGGCTGAGCTCCATGGGGCTGGCGGAGCTGAATGGAGCGCAGTTGGGAGGTGGGCAGAACCAGCTGCACTCCAGTCAGCTCTGCCAGCCCCACAGAGCTTAGTGGCTGAATCTCTCAGGCATCACCAAGTGGCTAGCCCTCATTTAAAGCGTGCTAACTACCATGGTGTTTGGAAGTCCTAATGTTTCTGTATTGTAATATGAGTAGAGTTGGAGGCCAAATGTTTTGAAATGCTTATATGAACATATTAACTTGAGACAACAGTTTCTTTTGGGCAATTCTACTGGTATCATTTTTCTGCATAATATACTGTATTTAAATGCTTTACCTCTCTGTAGCCTGAATGCTTCTGGATTTCACTTAATTTTGGTTTTATGTACAGTGATGAAGCAAACGAATTTAACTACTGAAAAACAACGTCCAATAAAGCGAGCTCCCTTTTCTATCAGCGCTTTCAGGTAGGAAGTATAGGTGACTACCTGTTTGAATGTAATTCACTGTAACTCTGAGTAAAGTAAACTGGAAATATTTTTTAGTTTCTGCTTCATTTTTTAAATCAAATTAAATCTGGAGAGACTGATTGAAGTGAGACTAGGAATAGAAGGTCTGGTGGAGGAAGCATGACAAAAGGATGCTTTTTATTAGAGAAAGTAAAGTATGTGAATTAATAGCTTGCAAAGTGTATCAAAGGCTAAACCCTGATTCAACACGATTCTGAAACCTATGCCCAGCCTATTCCTCAGCAAGGGCATCAGTGGGATTCCTCACCTAAGTACTTTACCAAGTCAGAGCTAAAAAGTGGAATAAAAATGTGAAAGAAAAGACATGGTAAGAGAGGAGGTTTGTCATAATAGCTAATTACCTCATTTTAATTTGCATAGTACACATACTTGACTTTTCTTTTTGTCAGTGAGCCTACGCTCAAGAGAGATTCTGTCTGGCCTTCCCACCTTGTGTAGTCATTGACACTGAAGCGGATGTGAAGTACCAGCACATGAGAATACGCATGTGAATCTGATTGTACTGAGTTTTACAAATTGGTGTCTTCACATTTGAAACAGGCATTAGTCAAGTTATGAATTTTTGTTTTGTAAGCAAAGTAAGCTGACCTTTGCAGTGACATTGCCACAACTATCGTCTAGTTTGAATATAGTCTTTTAGAATTTTAATTTAATTCTCAATTTCAGTTAATTTTGCTGTCATAGATTCATAGAAGTAGGGTCGGAAGGGACCTTGTAGATCTTCTAGTCTGCCCCCCTGCCCTGGGCAGGAGAGAGAACCGGGCTCAAATGACCCCAGTCAGGTAGACATCAAGCCTCCTCTTTAGGAGCCATCACCACTTCCCTTGGAAGTTGGTTTCAGATCCTGGATGCCCTGACTGTGAAGTAGTGCCTTCAGGTGTCTAGTCTAAACCTACTCTCTAACAGCTTGTGGCCATTATTCCTTGTTACCCCGGGGGGCACTCGGGGGAACAAGGTCTCTCCCAAACCCTGCTGATCCCCCCTAGTCAGTTTATAGACAGCCATCTGCTCCCCCACAGCCTTCTCTTGTGAAGGCTGAATAGGTTAAGGTCCTATAGGCTCTCTTTGTAGGGTCTGCCCTGCTGTCCCTGGATCATGTGGGTGGCCCTCCTTTGGACCCTCTCAATGCTGTCCACATCCCTCCTGAAGTGCGGGGCTCAAAACTGGACACAGTACTTCAGCTGCGGCCTGACCAGTGCCGCATAGAGGGGGAGGATCATCTCCTTGGCCCTGCTTGAGATGCATCTGTGGATGCACGACAAGGTATGGTTAGCCTGTCCAGGTCCTGCTGGTATCTGTCCTTCCCTACTAGCATGCCCACCTCACCCCAAATCTTGGTGTCATCAGCAAATTTGAACAGGCTGCTTTTGACCCCGTCGTCCAAGTCACTAATAAAGAAATTGAACAGTGTGGGCCCAAGGACCGAGCCCTGGGGGACTCCACTGTCTACTTCCCTCCAGGTCGAAAATGACCCATCCATCACTACCCTCTGTGTACGACCCTTCAGCCAATTTGCAATCCATCTGACTGTGTAGGCATCAATACTGCAGTCACCTAGTTTTTTTAATGAGAATGGGGTCGGAGACTGTGCTGGCAAAGGCCCTGCATCCAGCGCTTTTGTGACCTGATCGTAGAAGGCAATCAGGTTGCTCTGACAGGACCTGCCCCTAATGAAACCATGCTGTTGGCCCATCACAGATGTGCTTCTTGATAATCTTCTCAAAGAGTTTTCCCAGGATTGAAGTTAGACTAACGGGCCTATAGTTGCCCATATCCTCCCTCTTCCCTTTTTTAAAGATGGGGATCATGTTGGCTTTCTTCTGGTCATTTGGCCAGCCAGAGCACCACAAGCACTCATAAAGCCATGCCAGGGGCCCCACAGTAACCCCTGCCAATTCCCTCAACACCCTGGGGTGGAGAGCATCTGGACTTGCTGATTTGAACACATCCAGCCCCTCCAGAAGCTCTCTAACCCAGTCCTCCCTGACTTTAGGCCTGGTGGCGTTTCTCCCAAGTCCGTCTTGAATCTCAGTAGGGGAGTCCTGGTCTCTGCACAAAAAAATGGAGGCAAAGAATTTGTTAAAGAGGTCTGCTTCGACCTGGAGGGATCTGGGCAGTGGGGTCCCCCAGGGCTCGGTCCTCGGGCCCGCACTGTTCAACATCTTCATCACTGACTTGGACGAGGGGGTAAAAAGCACCCCATTCAAATTTGCTGATGACACTAAGATGTGGGGGGATGTGGGCATGTTAGAAGGAAGGAATAGGCTACAATCGGACCTAGACAGGTTACAGGGGTGGGTGGATGAGAATAGGATAGGATTCAATGCTGACAAGTGCAAGGTGCTGCACCTGAGGAGGAAGAACCAGCACCATACCTACAGGCTGGGGAACTCCCTTCTTGTTAGTGCAGAGGCAGAAAAGGATCTTGGAGTCATCATTGATGCCAAGATGAACATGGGCCGGCAGTATGGGGGGCAGTTAGGAAGGCCAACCGCACCTTGTCATGCATCCACAGATGCATCTCGAGCAGGTCCAAAGAGGTGATCCTTCCCCTCTATGCAGCACTGGTCAGGCCGCAGCTGGAGTACTGCGTCCAGTTCTGGGCGCCGCACTTCAGGAACGATGCAGGCAACATGGAGAGGGTCCAGAGGAGGGCCACTCGGATGATCAGGGGGCAGCAGGGCAGGCCGTATGAGGAGAGGCTACGGTACCTGAACCTGTTCAGCCTCCACAAGAGAAGGCAGAGGTGGGATCTAGTGGCCTGTTACAAACTAGTCGGAGGGGACCAGCAGGCATTGGGGGAGTCTCTGTTCCCCTGAGCACTACCAGGAGTGACTAGAAATAATGGTCACAAGCTGGCAGAAAGTAAATTCAGATTAGACATCAGGAGGCGCTACTTCACTGTCAGGGTGGCTAGGATCTGCAACCAACTTCCAAGCAAAATTGTGCTGGCTCCTTCCCTGGGGGTCTTTAAGACAAGGCTTGACAGTCACCTTGCTCGGGTTGTTTGACCCCAGTACTCTTTCCTGCCACAGCAGGGGTTCTGACTTGATGATCTGCTGAGGTCCCTTCCGACCCTACTAACTATGAAACTATGCTTTCTCCTCTGGTGCAACCACCAGATTGCCAAGCATATCCTGCAGGGGCCCAACATTACCCGGTGCCTTCTTCATTCTCCCTATATATTTAAAAAAGGACTTTTTATTATCTTTGATCCTTGACACTGGCCCTAGTTCCATATCTGCCTTAGTTTTTCTAAAAGCTCCCCTACAGACCCCCGCAGTGGAGGTATACTCCTCTTTGGTTATAGCCCTCCCTTCCACTGGGTGTACGCCTCCTTTTTGGCAATCGGGCATTACGAATGCCTTTGGTCAGCCAGGGGGACTTTTGGGCACTCTTGTCCCCTTTGCTTCTCGTTGGGATTGTCATCCCTTGGGCTCTGAGTATCATCTCCTTCAGGAACGACCACTCATCTTGGGCACTGAGTTCCCCTACCCTCGAGGACCCCAGCATCTCTCCAGCTAATCTCAACTCGTTGAAGTTAGCCCTCTTAAAATCTAGGGCTACTGTCTTGCTGCAGAGCTTTGACACCTTGCGCTGGATGGTGAATTCCAGCAAGCAATGATCACTATTGCCCAGGCGGTCGAGGACGTGGAGCCCTCTTGCCAGGTCAATGCCTGTGGCCAGGACCAGGTCTAGCAGGATATTCTCCCTGGTAGGACTGTGCACCTCCTGGGTTAAATGGAGGTCCTGTATTTCAGCCAGGAACCTGCGTGAGCGGTCCGACCTGGCTGACTGCTCCTCGCAGCAGATATCTGGGTAATCTAGATCACGTGTGACAACTACATCCCTTGCCTTAAGTGCCTCCGCAAGCTGACCCGAGAATTCACGGTCCAGCTCTTCCCCTTGGTTGGGAGGTCTGTAGTAGACCCCCACCATTAAGTCCCTTTCCCCATGACCCCCCTGTATCTTGACCCAGAGCACTTCAACCTGCCCCTTCTCTGACCCCATCCTACTGGTAGAGTATGTGTATAGCTCTTTGACGTAGAGTGCTACACCCCTGCCTTTCCTTCCTGTTCTGTCTCGCCTCTAAAGCCTATAGTCCCTAATGTTAACTGCCCAGTCATGGAATGAATCCCACAATGTTTCTGTAAGCCCTACTATGTCCGGGTTTGAACAGGCTATTCAGAGGGCAAGTTCCTCCTGCTTATTCCCCATACTACGAGCATTGGTATAGACGTATTTAAGGCCTTGAATCGTTGCGTGTGCCACCCCCCGATTTTCAAGACTCTTTGGACCTCTGTTGCTTACGTAGGTACTCCTTGCATATGTCACCTGTCTTGGTTGGGAAGTGTCCTTAAGTCTTCCTGTGGCCCCAACCCCAGGCAAAGCTAGTTTAAAGCTTGCTGCACGAGAGCAGCCAACCTATGGTAGCAATTGTCCAGAATTGGCCATTGTAATAATAAGCATAAATTCAAATGTTCAAAATTCCTATATTGTTAACGTAATATGTTATTCAGCCCCTGAACATCTGTGTGAAATACCATATTTACTTGATTCCAGGACAAGGCTTTTCTCCCATGTAACCTTGTGTGTGTGTATTTGGGGGGTAGTGAGCCACTTACCTCGGAATGAAATATGAGGTAGCGGGGACAGGCAGCTGCTGTAGCTCTGGCTCTGACTCTGGGTTCAGCTCTGGGTGGGGACCACAGCTAAAACTACTGCTGGCCCTTCCCCCCGCCTCTCCCCATAGCCACTTTTGGCCTTTCCCCACTCCTCCCCTGAATTGCTTCTGCCACCTCTGCAGCGTCAGGCCCAACCTTCCCCTTATTCCTCTTCTTCCCAGCTTACCCTTGCTCTAGTGCCATAGGTTTTGTTCCTGCTGCAACCCAGGAAATGGAACATAGCCCAAGCCCATCCCGATAGCAGTGGGGGGGCAGGGGGGAGAGGGAGTGTAGAAGCAGCGTGGGGGTAGATGGGAGATGGAGGCAAGGGCCTAAGGCTGCTAGGGGGGCAGGCACAAGGGGAACAAGTGGCCGGGGGGGGACACAACTGGCAGGGAGCAATCTGCCTGCCCCCCACTGCCTGATCTTCACTGCCTGTCCCCCTACCACTGCTTTCCCTGCTGTAGTGGTCAGGAGAAATTTAAGATGATCCTCCAATAATTAGATTCTATGCATGGAAAATTATAACAAATTGAAGAGTTGTCTTAAATTCAGGGTCATCTTGGATTCAGGTAAATACAATAGTGGGCATTTCCATTTTGCAACTGCTTCTCTGGCTTCCGTTCTGAAGCAGAGAGTGCTAGTAGCAGAACAGCTGAGAGAATTGAACAGTATGCTACAGAAAATATAAATGCTTTTTTTTCCTCCACGTGTCTATATTTAGCACTCCATGTGTCCTGTTGGTCCTCTTCTTTTTCTATATTGTTGTACCATTTTAGTGCTTTAAAACAAATTGTGTATTAAATCAATTATTTTAAGCTCTACTTACATAGTTTGGTATTTAAACAATGGCTTAACTGTCAGAGGGTTTGACCCTAAGCAGCTCCCAGTTTTCTGTAAAAAAAAAAAATGCAGAGCATATAGGCATCCATAGATATTGATTTAGAAGCCTAACTTTTAGCATTTGGTGTAGCTGGATCATGGTAAAACTTACTTATTATTACTGCCCTCCAATATTGTATCAGAATTTGGGTGAGTTCCACAATAAAACTGTTTTAGTTCTAAAAAAAACACATCATGGCACTGAAACATTTTTGTAGTGATTCACCCAGGTGTTAACTATAGGTGATGGTTTTAGCAGATCTCTTGCTTTTGTCCCTGGTAGTTGACAATAAACATCTTTTGAATTTGAATCCACTTCAAGACCGAATTACCTATTAAATTATCCATTCTGTACAAAATATTTTACAAAGTAGGAATTCTGTAGGAGGAAGAAAAAGCTTCTGCTCTTGAGTCATTTATTTTTACTTCTTCTTTTGTGTTTGAAGTTACATCTGTGAAAATGAGGCTATTCCCATGCCTCCACACTGGGAAAATGTAAATGCAGATGAACCATATCAGGTAAGAGATAAGATATGATTTGAAAAATGTAAAATGTATACATCCATGCAGGATGAAGGAATACGGACCTCAATGAAAATACTAACCTTTTTATTCTCTCTCTCTCCCTCCCCCTTCCCACACACAGCTTATTCCTTTGCAAAAACAGACAAATGAGTATAATGAGGTTTCTGGTTTCTTTGCGAAAACAATGGATAGCAACCGAATTAAAAGAATTCAGAGAATTCAAAACCTAGACTTGTGGGAGTTTTATTGCAGGTGAGATTATCTCTAAAATAATAAATGTTGAGTAAAGTTAGTTAATTGAACAAATTTTAAAGGAATGTAGCAGTAGTATTCAAGTGCATCTATTTTAAATATTTGTTTAGTGTCAGCATCCTTTCTCCATCAATTCTTTCTTCATTTGTCTAATTGTTATTTGCTTGCATTGTATATGGCAGTAGTCCTGTCACAGATCCAAATATTTTCTGGGTATAGAACTTAATGATGCTTACCATTAGCTTCTTATTATGAAAGCTAGTGTATGATGATGTATATTGGATACAGTTCTACACCATAAATTGAGGCTCAATGTATTACTAAAGCTTCTTCTGGTTGGGGAGGAACCCTGCTTTTTTCTCCCGTTATGTACTGAACAGTGCTAAAAGAATTAAAAGTTCCTGAATTTTGTTCCCTCCTCTTTTCCCTGGTTAGCCTTAGCTCTTGTGAACCATAAATAATTATTACTGTGTTGCCCCTAGAGCTGCAGATGCATACTCTAAAAAAGATATATATAAGGGGCAGCATAAAGATATATTGGATTATTCTGAGAATTAGATCAATGTGAGGAATAATATTAAGATAAAAAATAAATTGTACAGCGTTTGTTGTAAATATTTATCACAAGTTACTTTTCAAATAAAAGATGATGAGTTATGGCTGCATGTTGAGTCTTAATTTTCTCATTTTCCAGTCTTTTGAATGGGTCACTCTTCTGTCTTAACTTTCTATTGTTATACCTATTTGTATAGAGTATATTTAAATGTATAAATATACATGTATAATAAAAAGATAGCCATTTTGCTGCTTCAAGAATTCTATAAACAAGGTTTCCCCATTGTTATAGGCTACTTACCATATTTATTTGCATACTGTGTACCTTTAAATACGCCATGCACTGTGTTTTGGGGAGGCAGAATGGGAAAAAAAAAAAGACACTTCCTTCCCCTAATTTTTTTTATTCCTAATTTTTGGTAGAGGTGAGTACATTGCATAAATAAATAAGGTAACTTCTAGTGTCTTGTGAATAATAACTGTTGGCAAATTATAGCGTAACTGTTCACTACTGAGTTCTTGGTGCAGATATGTGTTTTATATTTCTCTAACTTTTTGCTCAGAGAAGGAATTGATGTGCAGCAGGGTCTACTGTTTTATTACTTCAGTGTGGTAGATTGTGTTCTAAAGTTGTCAAGTTCCCACTCTTATATCCTTGGAAGCATGAATTCAGGAGTAGAAATCTAATATAATTATATAAAGTATGGTTATTTCAGTACAGAGGTGGGTGTAGGATACTGGCAGCGATCTTCAAAGGTCAGCTGTTTTCAGCCTGTCCATCAGAGTATGTCTGGGGTGAAATAAGCCATCCTGTGTCTCTTACCCAGTCATTGGGAGCAGGTGGATTTCATCAGCAATAAAGTGATCGTTGCCCAGAAGCCTGTGATACAAAGAAGGATTCCAGGCTCCTTGTGACATCTCTATTGCAAAGAGAGATGGTTGCCCCTATACCCTGTATGGGATAACAAACTGGTGATATGTGGTAAACCTTAGCATGGCCAGACTTTCCAGTGTTTGAGTTGTGAGCTTTGAAAGCTCACATTCCAGAGGAGCAGAGCAAACAGAAAGCACTGCTGTAATACAAGCCTGCTCTGCCGGGTAAAAACTTAATTTCTGTTTTAAAAAATGTATTAATCTGTGATTGATGATGGGGAAAAAGTAGGATTCAGGACACTGATATCTTTAGAGTCATTAGAAGCTCATTAAGTATATGATCTTGAAAGAGAATATTAAACTAAAAAAACCCTGTCGTCCCCCCACCCCCCGCCCCAGCCGGCGCCCTGAAAACCACCTCCTTGGCACTGCTGCACATACTATACCATTTGAGAACAAAAATGACATCCTTTTTTTCTTTGACTTCTTTCCAAAAAAAGCATATTGTTTCTTTGAGGGGATAAGTAGCTGAATACAAACAGCATGTGCTTTTTGACACAATTTGTTCATTATGCATTTTGGCCACCATAATGTTAGTTTTTCTGTCATAAAAGCTCATGTGTTAGTGACTGAATATTATAGTTGTTGTGTATTTTTAGTAAAAAAAAGTAATGACCATAGGCTCAGTTCAATAATAGATAGTGGTCAACTCTGTACAGGGCAGATTATTTATTGTTGTGGACTCTAGTAGATGCATACTGTTTTCCCACTCCAGATACCATATTGAGCTGACATCAGAGTTGTCTGCATTGACTCAGTTTTGTGGAAAAAGAAATAAAGTCTTATTTCCTAGGTCAGTTGCTGCCAGATTCTGTTCTTGTCATTATACTGACAGATAAATTATGGGTGGGAAGAAGGGTTCAACATCAGTGTAGTGGTTAAATCTCAGTTTTGTATCTGTTTCAACAGATTTAGTTGGAAAGGTTAACTGCCTTGCTTGATGCCTAGTGGGAATGAGTCTTGGATGAAAGTTTTTTTTTCTAGCTGTTTGAAACTCAACTAGAAAAGACTGGATTATGCTGATAGATTATAGAAAATGGTGAGGGGGCTGGGGCACATGACTTATCAGAAGAGGCTAAGAGAACTGGGTTTATTTAGTCTGGAGAAGAGAAGACCAAGGGGGATTTAATAGCAGCTTTCCATTACTTGAAGGATGACTCAATAGAGGATGGAGCTAGACTGTTCTCAGTGGTGACAGATGACAGAACAAGGAGTAATGGTCTCAAGTTGCAGCAAGGGAAGTTTAGGTTAGATATTAGGAAACACTTTCTCACTAGTAAAGCACTGAAACAGGTGCTGAGAGGTTGTGGAATCTCCATCCTTAGAGATTTTTAAGACCTGGCTAGACAAACCCTTGGCTGGGATGATCCAATTGGGGGTGGTCCTCCTTTGAGCAGGGCATTGGACTAGATGACTTCCTGAGGTCCCTTCTAACCCTGATTTTCTATGATTGTGTGACTGAGAGAATTGGGGAAGGAAATATATGCACTCACTCCTTATCAGAGGTGTTCTCATGACCACCTTTCTCAAATCTTGTGAAACCTATAAGTGTGGCTCTGATGGCACAGTTAGGCCTGTGGTATATACTAAGTGACCTTTGCTGTAAATACCACATACATTTTGTACCTAAATCATTTTTGGATGTTTGTGTTGTTTAGTGGCACTGTGGGTCTTGTGGTCTACTGGTTTTAAGACAAATCTCAGATACTGAACTAAAACTGTTTTATTTGGTATCCATTATATTTTTTTTTAAATAGGCAGTTAAGTTTTGAAGACTGTTGGTTAAAAAATGTTGTTGGGATGAACATACTATTTTTAATTTTTGCCTTTTTTGTCAGTGGAACACATTATTCGATCCTGTGTTTTCTTTTTTGTTTTTTTTCCTTTCATTGTGAAAGACCATTTGCAGAAAGTTACCACAGAGATATAGGTAGGGTTTGCATCCTGGGCAGCTGTAGGCTCCAACTTGTTTGTGGGACCCAGGGAGTGGGGGGCCCTCAAGGCTCCCAGCATCTAAAAACTCTGGCTGCTTAGAGCAGGGAAAGGTGTCCCCCTACGCAAGGAATTCAGCTTCTTGCCTGTCCTGCTCCCATGTCCCCACAACTGTCACCAAATCCCATGCTGACTGATGATATAAACCCCTTAATTTCATGGTGTCTTCTGGAGAGGAGAGAAGAGGTCAGGGGCAGGCAGTAGGCTTAACTCCTTGGCTCCTCTGTTCTGCGCAGCCAAAGCCTATGGCAGCTGAAGCCTCAAAACCCCTCAAAACCATTCTGGCACCCATAAATGTCTGGGGCTCATGCCTCCTGGCCTACTGGTTATGAGTAATGACTTACTGTACCAAAAAGGCTGTCAAATGGAGAAAAGACCGTTAGAAGAAAAAGAGGTATTTTTTTCTGTTTTAATAATCTTGGGTTTTACTTGTAATAATCCGATATTAAGTACTTCCAAAATAAATGTTTTATATGTTGTGTTAAAATAATCTTAAATGGCAGAGGTCTGAACTGATGGAAGAATAGTATCAACATTTAGAACCACAGAAAGTTGGGATGGAGGGGACCTCTCAAATTCATTTAATCCATCCTTCTTACCCAAGACAGGATCACCTATACCTCTTGGCATATTTTTGTCTAATCTGCGTAAAAATTCTGATGTTGAATATTCAACACCTGCTTCAATATTTAACTCCTGGATCTAGTACAGAAGCTCCATAAGCCGGTTTAACTTAAATCAGTTAAGTCTGATACTACATCCAATCAGGTGTATTTTAAACTAGTTTCGGCCATTTTGAAAGTGGCTTAAGTGCACTGAACTTCTTTTCTGTTACAGGTTTAAACCAGTTTCTGGTCACTTAAACCCATTTATGTGCAACTCTGTTTCTAGTCTCAGTCATTTTCTGATTGGGTAACTTTGTAACTTTGAATTTTAGCTCTTAAATTCTTCAACTGTTGGAGTAGCTTTTCCATCTTGGAAATACAGTTAGCTTCATTTTGATTACGAAAGTTTTTCTTGTGCTTGTTTTTCAGGAAGAAAGCTCAGCTAAAGAAGAAAAGACATGTTCCTACCATTAATGAGCACATGTTATTTCATGGCACTAGCAATGAATTTGTAGAAGCAATATGCATTCATAACTTTGATTGGAGAATAAATGGCATGCATGCTTCCGTATATGGAAAGGGTAAAATATGACATTTTTACCAACCATGTAATTTGAATAGTACATTTGTCAGTCTTCTTTATCACATTGTAGTGCAGTGTTTCCCGTGCTTTGGTTTGCATGGGGTATTTGTTGCATATGTATGGAGACCTGGTCAGTTTCGTTCCATACTTTTAACTGTTTTTAACTAAACTTAACACAATGCTTGGAGGCTCTTTGTATGCAGTTCTTATAGTTTCCATAACTGAATTGGGGTGTAGTGTGAGGTAGTTTGTGAGGCAGTTTTTCTTACGATGTTCATGCCTTGAAAAATCTTGGTGTGTTCTACTAATAGTTGGCATTTACTTGATTCTGAGACGAGTCCTTTCCGCCCCATTTAACATGAGAGGGAAACCTTCATCCTAGAATCATGTACAAGTGAGGGAGGGGGAACCACTGCAGCTCAGGCTGCAGCCTCTATAGAGAGTCAGGGCCATACCCACAGCTGCTGCATGCCCTCCCCACAACTGTTCCTATCCCCCTCCATCTTACCTCTGCAGCCTTTTCCTGCCCTTTTCCCCTTGTCCTACCCTACCTTTGTTCCATGCTTGGAGGCTTTGTCCATGCTGCAGCCTGGGGCACTGTACCTGGCCCATAGCAGCAGCACAAAGTACACATGGCTGCTGTAGGGGCTGGGCTGTTGCCATGCTCTGTGTCTCAAGCTAGAACAGGGATGGAGCCTGTTTGCACGTAGCAAAGATAAGGGGAGGGTGGAGGGAGCAGAGGCTGGGTAGGGGGGAGAAGCAGAGGTGGAAGAAGGGGCCTGAGGCTGTGGGGGCAGAGATGGCAGGGGAGCAGGCACAAGCAGGGGTCAGACTGTTTGTTTGACATTCCCACACCACCTGTATCCCCACTGTCTGCCCCCCTACAGTATTGAGGGATGAATTAAAGACAGCCCTCAAATAATTAGATTCTGTACATGGAAAATTACAACAAACTTATAATTTTTTCATGTATAGAATCTAATCTTAATGTGGGGGTCATCTTAAATTCATGGATGTCTTAAATTCAAGTAAATGTGGTAATTTTTTTAAGTTAGTTGGATTGACTTACAAGCATAGAAGACCAGGGTTTGATTCTTAACTGTTACCTTTTTGACTTTCAAAGTAAGTAGGATCAGAATTGGAAAACCTAGAATTGTATAACTGATGACAATATGATCATCAATTTCTTTCATTCTTTTTTTTTTCTTTAAGGGACATATTTTGCAAAAGATGCTTCATACTCTAGTCGGTTCTGCAAAGAAGATATGAAACATGGAGACACTTTTCAGATTCATGGTGTGAACTTTCAGCGCCATCTGTTAAGAACATATAAAGTCATGTTTCTTGCCCGTGTATTAACTGGTGACTATATCAATGGCGAACCAAAATACGTAAGGCCTCCCTCAAAAGATGGGAGTTTTGTGAACTTATATGACAGCTGTGTGGATAACACTTGGAATCCGAAGATCTTTGTTATCTTTGATGCCAACCAAATCTATCCTGAATATTTAATAGAATTCAGTTAAGTTGCAGGGAGCTGAACTGGACATTAGGTTAGATTTTTTGGATGGTAAGTATGACTTTACAAAGGAAATATATGAATTGTAAAATTGGCTTCCTTTTGTAAAAAAGGGCATTGGAAAGCTTTGAACTAGTCTTACTATTATATATTTTCAAAATTGGTATGTATTTATTCATGTTAAAATATATATATATGATGTCATATGTGCATGAGTAAAACTAATCTTTTATAAAGATTTATAATTTTATAAAATACAGAGGACTTAGTATTTCTTCTGATGTACTGTAGTACTCATTGCTTTGCATGTTGTGTCTCTTTTAGATTGGGGTTTAAATGTCCAAACTTGTCTGTCAGAGGAAAAAGGGTCTAGACCCATCTGAACAGCTGCTAGGTTTAAATTTAGTTATCTGGTACTGCTTAAGGCAGTCTTTCATTAATACTATGATCTCAGAATGTAAGTTGAATTTTCATTGTGACAGAAAGATATACCTTTACAGTGGGTGTGATCATTGGTCAGTATTTAGCTGGGTATTTAACCATTGAATCCAATGCTGGAATATTAATAGTAGGATACTTATGATCCATGCAGTTGTTTTCATACTAACATTGCAGGTTTTCCATTTTGGGCGGGTGTATGCGTGTGTGTGGATGGTTTCAATACACTACTGCTACTTCTATTTTCTACAGTTTGGCTGAGATCTAAAGCAGCACTCACTGTCAGTTTATCTTCTTCATTGAAGTAGAATATAATAATCCTCTTAACTTCAATGGGAAACAAAGTTAAACCAGTTGAGCTCTTTTTTTAAAAAAATCTACCCCCTCCTTTTTTTTCTTCTTTTTTTTACACTTCATGGAAGCTTTTAAGAATGCTTGTGCATGGTGGCTATTTGTGAACCAGATTTTTCTCTATTTACATAGATTCAGAAAGTATGGATTATTTTTCCAGGAAGAACCTGATTAGGGGAGGAGAAGAGGGATCAGAAATGGATAAAGAAAAGGATCACAGAGACTCAAATACCTAAAGAAGGGAGGAACTACATTACCAACAATTGATTTGAGGTTTTAAATGAATAAAAAACAAATTGGGCCCTCCTTTTTGAAATTGCCTTCTTGGATTTGTGCATAAGATCTTTTTGACAGACATACTTATATCTACGGGATGGGAGGCTGCTGGTTGTTGTACATGCACAGCCTGATGGTACATCCTAGGTGACAGAAATATATCCTTCGCCTTCCTTGGTCCTGTTATCTTTGCTTGTTAGCAAAGTGTGCACTTGGACCATGTGTCACTCTCTTGTGCTCTTTAAAATTTCATGGAAACATTTCCTAGATTTCTGTCTTTAAACTGTTCAGGGCAGAGACTATAAATGTATAAGTTGCCTGGCACAGTAAGCCATTGATCTGGGGCCTCTGACTGCTTGGCAAACACAAACAATTATGACCTTTGCTAAGTCACAAGACTTGTAAAAACAGACCCCTTTCCCCACTTCTCATAAAAATTTCATAGCAAAGCCTGTACAGAGTTCCCATATTAGAGTCCTCTTTTTTTTTTTTTTTAACAGAAATATTCTACAATGCATTTCCTTTATGCAGTTATAACAAAAGTTGTTGAAATAAAAATCATGGATGCAACAACATCATGTATTGATTTTGCTTTTTCACTAATTTCCCAAATCCATTAAGTGCTAAACTTACTAACAAACAAAAGAAGAAAAGAAAGTTAATTATTTCTATTGCCAAGAACAGTGGTTCTCAATTCTAGACCCAAAACATCTATAATTGTTTTTTCTTAATTTAGCAGCACCTCAGTTGAGAACCACTGTAGTACTGCCTCTGCTTAACTCGCTGGTTTGCATCTGGGGCACCAGTGCTGAAACTGGATGAAATTGCCCCACATGCCTTGTACAGAGCCTGACCAGAAAGTGACTGACCTACATTTGGTTAATAATATGATCATCCTATTATAATGCTGGCTTGCTTCTATTGATCTTAGAATCCTGGAAAAAGGACTGGATGGGACCTCAGGAAATCATTAAGTCAACCCCCTGCTCAAGGAAGGATCGACCCTCTCTAATTTTGTTTTTTCAGCCACTCTTAAAAATTTCAAAGGATGGGGATTCCATACCCTCTCTAGGTAATCTATTCCAGTGCTGAATCACCTTCATAGTGGAAAAGTTCTTCATAATATCTAATTTAAATTTCCCTTGTTGCAATTTAAAACCGTTACTTCTAATCCTGTCCCCTTTGACCCCAGAGAAATATCTATTGCCTTCTTTACAACCACTCTTCCAATCTTTGAAGACCGAAAGTCTTTCTCAACTAAATAATTCCAGTTCTTCCAGCCTTTTTTCATAATCATGTTTCCTAGACTTCCAAACTTTTTTGTTGCTATCCTCTGGAGTCTTTCTAGTTTGTCTACAATCCTCTTGTACCTGCTCTGAGATATGTGTTCAATTGTTACCTGAATTGGTTGCAATCCATCTAAAGGCTACATTGTTTATACTGGGAGAGAGAGTCTCTTTTGGTCCTATCTTATTACAGGAGCTGCTTGTACAAATTGCCCTTTGTTTTTAGACTTGCTGATTACAAGCAAGCATACTGCTACTAGAAAACCCTTCTTTAAAGGCTAAGGCAATTTCTGTAGCCTGCCAGAAAGTATTCAAATGTGACTCTTACTGAAAGCAATGGGGGGTTTGTGTATTTTTTTTTTTCAGTTCAGCTGTGAACTTGATGCCAAGGTCAGTGTAATTCCAGTCTCAGAAAAGCTGTTTTATTGTCCCTCTCTTAACAAATCAAAGCAATTTATGTATAGTAGCCTAATCAGTTCCCATGGGTGAAATTTTATTCCTGGAGAATTAATTATGAGGAACTTCTTCAAATAGTTGTCTGTGTGGATTCCACCCTTGATGTACATGTGACCAGCATTGGATTCCTTTGGACATCAGGTTTCAATAGGGCCATACCTGTGATCTAACTGTCCTACTGCCCATTTACTGAAGGACACAAAGAATGGAATGAGCTAAATGTGTCACAGGTTTTATTAGCACTTGTGGCAGCAAGACAGAACCCTTGGCAGTATTTGCCTGTTTAGCTGTGATTCTCTTGCTGTTAGTGATTAGATACAGTTTGGCTGTTGATTTTGAATATGATCATGAACAGCATCAGATTGGAGGTCCAGGTGGCAACACGGTGGGCCTACTTTTGGTGGGGTAGCTCCTATAGAATAACACAGTGTTATAGCCTCCAGAGTGAGGTGAGTATAAGGCACCTTAAAACCCTAGTCGCCACTGCCCTGTGGGTAACTCTTTGCTTAGAGAAAGGCTAAGGGACCTCACAAAAGCTCCCTTGCTGAGGCATTAGGCAGTCAGCAGCAGTTTTCATCTGTTGCTCTCTGGCAGAAGCTACAATCATCGAGGGACTAAATGTTTGGATTCAGTCTGGTCTTTGGATTCTCGTCTCAGTGGTCTAAAGTGGGAATGGGTAGATCTTGGGCATCTTTCTCTCCTCCATACTTTTGCTGAGATGTATGCATTTGAAGGTCTTAGCATGATAATTGCAGGACTATGTGCAAGCAGATTCATCAGACACCTGAATAGACCTTTTATGAGTACACCATGATCCAGAGGATCAACGGTTGCCTATTAGCCATTGATTTTTACCATCCCCTATTTCTGTTTTTCAGAGATGGCATTCCTGTACAGTACCAGCTGATAAGGTACAAATCAAGTCTCCTGAGTTTAAGTTGTAACTCTTCTTCCACTCGACGCTTGGCACTTTAAATGTTTTTGTTGTTGTTTTTGTTTTGGGGGGGAGGGTTGATTTAGGAGGAAGACATTCATCTGTTGCTTCATCTGCCACCCTTCCTAAGCACACTAAGATCAGAGAGACATGCCTAATGTCGTTTTTTCCAGAGTGCTGTATGAAAGCCTTTCCACACAAGGCTCCTTTTCTTCCTCAAATCTTCCTCAGTTAGTTGTTATTCCATACTAGGATCCAGGCATGCAACATCTGAGACTCCCACTGCTTAAATCTGATCCAGATGTGAACAACTTTGAGCAAAGGAAAGAAGGGGCATATTCCATTTCTCTTTCGGGTCAGCAGAATTAAGGCACAAGAGTCTACGTGTTAGGATTGCTTCAAACTCTACGGCTGAAGAGCAGCCAACAAATAAATAGCCTATGATGGGTCCCTCTCTGTAACCAGTAAAGGCCCCAGAATGCCTGTGAGTACTGCCTAAGACTTTCTTCCCAATCTTTCAGCTATCTTTAGCACTTAGAACCATGGTACTTATTGGTATCCAAAGGTTATTCCTTTTGGTAGTCATGGCCTGTTTGGCACTATAGACCTGATAGGGGGTTTCCACTTGCTGGTTCATAGAGCATTGTCTGTACTAAGTGGGCTTTCATTTGCTGAATTTACAATATTGTATGTCATACTTAAGTAATTTATACTGCTTGCTTTTTCCATCTGGGTGCACTCTGGCCCACTAAAATGGAAATCACCTACCAACTGCAGGATATTTATTCCTACCTTTGTCAGGACAAGCATTCACCTGGTCAGCTGCCTTCCTTTCCACTCTGTGGATACAATACTGGGAATCAGAGGGGGCCTCTATTCTTTAAGCAGCAACATAAGAATTAATCTGTTAGCATCCTAATTTTTCTTACTGTGTAGTGACAAGCAAGGTCTTCTTGTATCATACGTAATTTGCAGGAGTCTTCTGCTCACCATCTAGGAGTTAAAAATAAAGTATGTTACAGCAAAGTTTGGCAGAGGCTAACTAATGGTTTTGTAGAGAACATTTATCAGTTAAACAGGAAGTGAAGGGATAGGCAGTGGTTATAATTTGGTGCTTTTTTGGTCCCTACATCACCAGTTTGAGATTCTGTGTATAAAGGAGGAGGGTTTGTGGTGTGTGTGTTTGTATATAATAGATTACAAGAAGAGGCATGATGGTATCTGCTTTTGTGTGCAGAAACAAAGTGACAAAGATGGATGTGTATGGAAGTAAGCAGGAAGGACTCTGACATTTTGTGGAGTGGGGGAGAAAGGGGGAAGATGCAGTATTCACATGAAGGGAAAATGTAGTCTTCTGAATTCTACATACTTGACACCAAAATAAGGTGCCAGTCATATGGATCTTCGTACAAAGGCCTTTCTTCCTTCCATTTTTTAATCGGCAGTGCAATGGATGTTAACATAAAAAGGTTGTAGTTGGATGTTAGTATTATTGTGTTAAGGTAGATGGAACGCAGGTGCATCCCAGCTGCTGTTGCAGAGCTGAGCAGGCATTACATTAATAACTTTGGGTTTATAAGTTAAGAATTTCATATTCAGCTACAATTTAGACACTTTAAAAAAAAAAAAAGAAAGAAAGCTTATGGTTGCAAAGAAAACCTTGAATTTGGATTTAGTGCAGGGTTGTCTGAGTCCATGGCCCTGAGCTCTGCACTGGCACTTTTGAACTATGAAGTAATGGCTCTGGAGTCTAGTGAAGGGAGAAATAGGTGCAGACATGTGAGGGCCCCAGCTTAGACTTGGGTTTGGGTCCATCTCTGTTACTAAGCATGTGAGCTTAGGAATGTCATTAGCTGAAGTTCCACCACTTTGCTTTCTGTAAGCTGGGGGAGATAACTTCCTCCCACTTTTGAGCTTAGTATTTAAAATTTTCTAAATATTGAACCTTGTCTGATTTGCTCTTAGAAGGAGGAAGAATGAGAAGAGAATGTATTTGTCCACATTAGCGGAAGCTGCTGTGGGTTAGGGTTGAGAAACTGCATGTGTATCTGTACAGGGTGGCTGAGGATGGAAACTGTGTCCAACCTTTTATCGAGAGCAGCTAAACCTGCTTCTTGTTCTTCCTGCTTGCATAGTCAAGCAGGAAACGTTGAATGGTTTCAGAGAGAATGAGACCAATTGTGTGTTTGTACCAAACTGTGTAATTAAAATATTTGAACTTTTCATAATCTGAAGAAAACAAAAGTAAACACTGTAACAGTTTCTTGGCTCCTCCTTTGGCTGTGTGCTTGAAGAGCTTAAAACATTTTGACTAATAGGATTGTAGTATGCAAATGATATGGAAGAAGGTGGTGCCTGGCTGACCCAGCTGTGATGCTGTACTGTAAACTTATAGTTTGGTGGAGTTTCCCACAAGGGCAACAGGGTAAACTAAGGAAGAAGAGAGCTGAGTTGCACTGTTCATGCTGCTGCATAGATGAGTAAGTAAAAACTGCAATTGTCTGTTGGTCAGGCCCAGATCATTGACAGTTTTACAATCTGAAAGGGAAAGTTCAGCCCTCTATTTTAAAATATGTCCTGTAAACTAAAGTTAATGGACATTAACACAGGTTATTCTGGCATTCAAAATGACTTTTTGTAATAGTGTTAATCAGACAATATGGTATTGGGTTAATGACTCGCCTCCTTCCTAATCTATTTAATTTACTCATTTTTTCTTGTTTACTTTTTTAAATATTCCTTGCCCACACATAGGCTTGCCCTTCTCTTCAGAAATGAATAGTAGGGGAAATATTACTGTGAACTTTATCCAACTGATTCTAGGTATAAAAGGTGCAGACAGAAGTGCAGTTCCCTAGTCTAACTGATCGTGCTTCACTGAAAGTGTCATGAGTTAGACTAGTCCTCCCAACCCGATAGACAGTAGCTAGTGGGTCAGGAGGGTGGGGGCGTTGAGCTCCAATTGGGAGTCAATCCAGGGAGAGAGTCTGCATCTCTGTAACCTCTTCTCCTAGCCTGGGCCCCCCTCTCCTGGCTCCCTGTGCTGCCTCAGGATGGGAGGGGGAGAAGGCAGGAGAGGGAGATCTGTTCTGAGGTTTCCCCAGCCTAGGCTGCAGTGTGGGGTGGGGGGTGAGTGGATCGGAGCCCTCAGCCTCAGGGAGACTCAAGTCCACCTACCTTACCCTTCGGCACCAGCTAGGCAATCCCCAGAATGAGCTCCCTCCACTCCCTTCCATGCCTCTCATTCTAAAAACAGTGCTGGGAGAAGATGCAAGTTAATGGAGGTGCTCCGCTTTGGACTGCCTTCATCTGAACCCTCATGTAGCCCTTTTAAAGCACTCTGCAACCATGCACTTATATTTGGTCACAGCTGTAGAGCACTTTCAGGAGCTAGATCAGGCAAAAATTGTCACTTCTGTGTCCACCTATAATCTGCTTCCTCACCGATTTGGCAGTACACAGAGCATAAAGAAATAGTAAACTCCTAGTTGGGAATGCATTTTTAAGTGTATGTCATGCTCTTAATATCTTTATCTAATGCTTAAGCAAACATTAGTTGGGCAATGAGCTTGGGAGCCCAAGTAATAGTGCTACTTAAAACACACCTTATTTACATGGAAATGATGTAGGAAATCCTTTGAACTTTTTAAGAATGTTATCCCCAGATGAACAATTCTTGCTGGCATAGCTTCAGTGTTACATTTTTCATCTAAAAAGATTATAGATTTTGAACTAGTCGAATTTAAATATGACGTGTAGTTCCATGGATAGGAAACAAAATGGATACTCAGGTGATTGGGTTCTGCTCCTGGCTTTGCCATGAAATGACATGTCACCTTGAGGAAATCACTTCACTTCTTTCTGTCTGTTTGGCTGTTTGTCCGTGTCGTTTTATAAACTCTCAAGAGCAAGGATTGTGTTTAGAAGCTGTACAAATGCACAGTGAAACTCAGTGCCCTGAGCCTAGTTTTGGCCCCTAGATGCTACTGAGCACATTAATTCAAGTTGTGCCTGTATTACTGAAAAAACCTGGTCTGTATATGATCTTGGTAATGTTTAAGCAATTGATAAATTTTTCAAAGCTATGAAGCTTTGCTGAAAGAAACAAAACTTTTGAAACCTAAAACCAGAGCTGGCTTGCTTTGCTAAGGGAGCAGGGTAAGGAAACTGCTTACAGCTGTATATGCATCGACCCATTACCAACTAACTACTATGTATTAAGAGTTGCTTGGCTTCAAGTATTGGCTTCAAGCTGAGTTTGTGTGCGTCTACATGAGACACTATGGCAATGTAGCATCAATGGGCTTGTCCTGTGATGCTGCTGCTACTGTGCAGTAGCAATAAGTTAGTGTGCAGTAACTCATTGCTACTGTGCATGCAGTAGGATTGGAAACAATCCATGCTAAAACAAGTATTGAATGACTTCGCAGTGACAACTGTGTAGTCGGGCACATGTGTAGATATGTCCTTTGACATAGAAGGTTAGAGAGAAGAGAAGGTGAAGAAACAACTCCTAAGAAAGAAAGGTATTGAAATAAAATTTAAGATTAAGTATGGTGTAAAAATCGTAGTATCTCTGTTTTTAACTTGTTCCAAATGCACCTCCTATGCTATTAGTATTCTTGATTGCGTATCTCCTATTCAGTGTTCTCTAGTGGGAACAGAACACTGCACTGAGAGTTGGGAGGTCTTGTGTAAGATTTGTCAAGTCTTTGCTGGCCTCTGTATGCTAGTGTGAAGGGGACCAAAAAGGCCTTGAACCACCCAGGAGATAATTCTGTCAAGGCAGGAACTGAGGGCGATTTGTCTTAGAACCCTTTGTAAGCCCTGAATTTCAGAGGCAGGGTAAGGACATGGTCAAAGCACGCAGTATTATACTGTTAGGGTTAGGCTGCTGTAACTTACATAGGTCCTTAGGAATATCTAAATTTGAGTTCCAGTCTGGCCCTTGGAGCTGCCTAAAATCAGGATTATTGTAAACTGCCTGCTACTCCTTGCTCCAGCCCCAAGTTTTAAGCTCTGAACTGATGTTAAGAATATGGCCAAGATAAAAAAAACCTATTTTAACGTGCTTGTCCTAACTGGTCACCCCAGGTTTATTGATGAAGATGTACAGTGTTTGGAGACTTCCCTAGTGTTTCTGCCTTCTGAAGGGTCAGTCCTACTCACCTGTAAATGATGCTGTCTTGACAGAATAGACATTAACCATTTAGCTTCTAAGCTGTTTCTCTGCTGGTGTGTGTTTTTTGCAGTACCTAGTACAATTAAACAATCTTCTCAGTTAGTACTTAAGAATTACTAAAATCAGCATGCTTGATTCATTATGGATCCCAAAATGTTTTCCAAAAGAGCCAGAGGAAGCTCAAGTTTCTACCAAACAAGGTCAGAAAATAAGAAGTATAAGAAGTGCTATACTGGGTCAGACCAGTGCTCCATCCAGCCCAGCATCCTGTCCCTGAAAGTGACAGGAGTGTATGCTTTAGGGAGACCATTGAAACAGGTATATCTGGAGTGATCTGTTCCTTAATCATTACCCTTCCTGGCATCCACTATATTGGTTAACCTATTTTTAACCTATTTTTACTTTGACCTGCGAGCCCTTCACCAGATGCTTTCCTTTCCATGCAAAAATATAATCTTATACAGCACTTTCTAATTAAATCAAACCTAACTAAAGACCCTATGAGATAAGTAAATAGAAAACTTCAGCTATTGGTGACTTATGTTATGAAACGGGATTCAGGACTAGTGTATAAAGGATCGATACAACACTTGTTTGATAAATGACAGAAAGATTTTATGTACTACAACTATTCAGTATTAAATGAGCCTAAAGAAAAGTCCAGTAAAAGCGATAGTATCTCACCAATACAGGCAGAGGCGGTCTTGGTCTTGTCAGCTTCTCCAGGCATGGATCTGTTCACCAGAAGATCAGCTAGGTGCAGTAGCAGTTCTTGTCAGAATGATTTCGCATTCTTGAAGCTCACCCTGTTAGCTTCCTCTTTATATCCTTCAACTCAGCATCTTCAAGGCATTCTTGTAGTTGTGTAGATCGTGAGAGAAGACCCAAGCGATAATTAACAGAAAAATCCTGTTAAAGTGTTCGATAGGGCTGTGCGAAACAGCTGTGTTTTGATTTGGTTTTGGATTCAGTTGTTTTGGAGGACAGTGATTCATTTTGGTGCTTTGGATTGCCATCCTGTTTCATTTCAGCCGAATCTTGGAGATTTAGCTCCAGCAGATCTCCTCCGAATCTGTTTTGAACGGGCTGCAAGCTTCACACAGTCCTACTGCCCAGCCAGGCGGGGCTGCAGGGCCCCAGTGGGGAGCAGGGCAGGTCTGTAGGTGGTTTGTCTTGGGGAGGGGAAGGGCTGCTGCCCTCCATGCAGGTGAGGAGACCCCCACACAGATCTCTGATCCCTGTCATGGGGCAAGGAAGCAGTACAGATCATCAAGCAAGCTTGCTGGTCCCTGCCATGTGACTCGGCTCTGCAGGGAGCAAAGATCCGTGCTGGGGATCTCCTTGTCACTGCTGCCTGCCCTGTGCTGCCCCAGATCTCCACTCCTTGCAAGCCAGGTCACACAGCAGGGACCAGCACTGCCCTGTCAAATAACCTGGCTCTGCAGGGAGCAGAGATCCATGCCGGGGGTCTCCTTGCTGCTGGTGTCTGCCCTGTGCAGCCCCATGTTGCCGGGGCAGTGTGGGGCGGGCATCAGTGGCAAGGAGACCCCCAGCACAGATCTCTGCTCCCTGCAGAGCCAGGTTATGTGGTAGGGCAGCAGTGTACAGCTGTTTTCTTGCAAACCTGGTTCCAAAACTCGAAAATGTTTCAGATGCCTCGTTTTGTTTCGGAGATGTCTCAGAGCCTTCCATTTCGATTTGGATTTGGTGTTTTGGGCACCAAAGTGGTTGCCAAAATTTTGCACAAGCCTCCTGTTTGTTACTGGTTATCAGAAAGTCAATTTTGATTGAATTACCTTCCTCAGTAACAGGAGGGTTATCAGTTTCTACTGAGTTGGAATATATCAAGAAATTGATTAACAACCAGAAAAAACACAAAGTTTCTGAGGAGTTGTCTTTGGAAGATCAAGGGAACCTCTGAGTAAAAAAAAAAGTAAATCAGGAGGAGATGCCTATTAAAACCACATATGGAGAATGTCTCTTCCTGCATATAAGCATGAGTTATTTGCAAAGAAATATTTGCTATAATAATAAATCAAGAATAGACATTTCATTCAGTCACATACCAGCTGCATAGGATCCTGCTTAAAATCATCATAAGTATAATAAGATAAGCTGGAAGTGATGCCTCATTATTCCTTTTCAGAAGGTCCAGCCACAAACTTACATCCTCTTGAATTATGCAGTTGTCATCACTATTTTGTATTTTAACTTTTGTGAGTAGGCCCAACTCAGTTTAAGCTTCACAGTCATCAATAACCTGTAGTGCTTCTGGGACAGACCACCTAATCTGTGAAACTCTTCACAGCAGTAATATACAATAGATGAACAGGCCATGGACAAAAATACTATGTCAATTTTAATTTCAATTTCAATTTATTAAGGATTCTGGCTAAATGCCATGCTTCTGAAAACAACATAACACACATATGACCATAATATAAATAAGTTAGAACAAAGTAACCAAACTACAATTATACTAAAAATAGAGCCCACCAATAGGAAAACATTATTAATAGAAATACAGTAGTAAATCAAGACATGAATGTATAATATTGTTGTATGTAGATCCACAATTGAGATAAATCAAAAGTTAAAATGTATCACTCATATCAGTAATAAAGGATATTTAATTCTAATCACCTCAGCCTTATAAGCAAAAATTGCAAGACAGTTTTCTAAATTTGAATCTGTTTTCTGTAAAAGCCAGATTAATTTCTCTGTTTGAAAAAGGTATCAATTTCTGCAAGAACGGTAATAAATAGGTTCTTTTTATGTTATTATATAAAGAACATTCTAAAACATAGTGGATAGTATCTTCCAAAACTCCTAGACAGCCTGGGCAACATCTTTTAGTCCTTGGAATGGAAAATCTATGTCCGGTCAGAACAGCTGTGTGCATCTGTTTGGTCCGGAGTCTAGTCAAAGAGGATCGTAATTTATTATTGAGCTCCAACTGTAAATACCTTTCTCCTCCCCCAATCTAATTTCCAAAGAGTATATAAAGGGGCAATACGAGTAGCCCTAACCACTGCAAAATAATTCTGCCTGACAATATCTCGTATCCTCTGGAAAACCTGAACCTTTTTTATGGGGGAAGAAAATGTCTCATTATCTTTGAGATAGTATCCCATCCCACAAAATACAAAAGAAATACTGTATCTAACATAACGATCAAGGATTTAGAAAGCAGCATGTAATTAATTGAATTGGCACAGGGGTCAAGGCACCCTTTTTATGAAGTTTCCCAAAATCTTTGATGGCTATGTCTTGGCAAGATGGTGGTTACATGACCAGCAATTCATAGTGTTCTAAATCCTATTGGGGCACTGGTTCAGCACAGACTTTGCAGGTACAGTGTCGTCTTTTGAATCACTGCTGACATCACTTTCTGTAGCTGGGTTTCACAAACATATTTTCTGTTCAAAAGCTAAGCCATGGTACACTGATAAATCTAATGGGATACGGTTGCAAGATGAGACGACTCCCACTGGGAATCTTCACTGCTCTCCACCAGCTCCTGTAGGATGTTTTGCTGGCTCTAGAGGCAGTTTGATTTATCCCCAAGAGAAGAAGCCCAGAGCAGCACAGAACGATGAAACCAGCCTGAAGGGGGAAAAACAGCCATTGCAGATAACAAGGTTATTTTAATTTTGCTTTGGAAAAACATCAAGTGGGAGAAAGTGATGTTTCTAAGTTCTGTCAGGCATAAAGACACTTTAAGCTGCATTGGAGAGAGGAACACTGAGCATGGGGTGGTAAGGGCCATGAGTGCAGGAGGGGACACAAGACAAAGCATGCATTAAAGGTTTTAAGGGCTTGTAAATGTCTTTAGTTAATATTTGAACTGCTGATTTTCTATTTGTTAAACCCTGTTCTTTATGACTGAATTTGATGTAGCCTAGCTGAGCAGAAGTACTGATTTATGCAGTAGTCCTAATTAACTGCACTATCATGTGTCAGTTTGAGCTAATTACAATTTAAATGTTTTTTTAAAAACCCTCTTTCCAATCCAAATTGGTGAATATTAAATCTTATTTTCAACATTGTTTATTTATGATACATTAAAGAATGATTGTAAGTATATTCCATGTATTATTTAATAGTTCCAGGGCAGCCTAGATAAATCAAGCTGAGCTCTGTTGAAATGTGCTTAACACTAGATGGCATTATCTCACCAGAGAACATCTTGTTTGTACAAAACATCAAAATTGATGGGCCAAATTGTGAGGTAAAGGAATCTAAGCTGATGTCATTTAAACACTTAAGAGATTGGAAGAGCAAATGTTGTGTGCTAGCTCAAACTACTACTCCAGGCTTGCAAATACGGAATTGCAGTCTGTTACCAATCTGTATAAACATAAGTAAGTTGCTCTGGCCCAGTAAGATTTGCTGCTTTGCTTGTGAATATATTATGCATATCTTTTTAAATCTTAGTTCCCCCACTATCTTCAGTATTGCTGAAACCCTGATTTACTAGGCCTCACTTTCATAAACCTTCAGTCCTTGTAATATCAGCAGGTATTGTAGGTGCTCAAATATTTCCAAAAATCAGGTCCATCTTGTTTTGCCTAGGAGTTATTTCAAGAGAGAAAGCTATGAGATACAATACGAATATTCTTCAGTTAAAGAAACATACACATTAAAAGGTGTGTTTTCTAGGGCTGTGTGAAATTTTGCCACCAGTTTTGTTTCGATGCTGTTTTGATCTGTTTCGAGGTCGAAACAGCAAAATTGAAACAAAACAGATATGGTCAAAACAGCCTTGAAACAAAACGAGGCAAGTTGAAATGTTTCACCATTTCGATGCTGTTTCGACGTTTTCCCCATAGGCTATAATGGGGAAGGTCAAAACAACCTATAACTTTGTCATTTCTTGCCAGATTTGGATAAAATTTGCAGAAATGGTAGGCCCTTCTGAGGGCATGAAGTTTCAAGAAGACAGGTTTAGGGCGTTTGGAGAAACTGCACTCCAAAGTCTTGACACAAGTTTGGCGCTCGTGTATGTGTTAAGCCACAGCAGGGTCAAAACTACAGGAATGCTAGCCCCTGATGAGGCCACAAAACCTGCCAGGTTTCAAGGAGATAGGTGCAGGGGGTTCAGAGAAACTGCATGCCAAAATCCTGAAAGCAAAACTCACGTCATGTGTATGTGTTAAGCCACAGCAGGGTCAAAGCTGCAGGTATTCTAGCCCCTGCAGAGGCCAGGAGGCCTACCAAGTTTTAAGGAGATAAGTGCAGGGGCTTGGGGGAAACGGTACCTCAAGCTGCGGACAAGCAAAGCTCATGGCATGGGTAACACTGTGTTTCAAGGTGCAGCAGGGTGAAAGCTGCAGGCCTGCTGTGGCCCCAAAGCCTGCCAGCTGTCAGGAGATAGGTACAGCGGGGTTCTGGGGCCCTGCACCTGTAGCTGCTGACAGGCAAAACTCATGGGTGCTTGTGCAACTGCTGCCCCATCACTTATCACCAATTGACCACAGTATGAACATGAGCTGGCAGTGCAATGCTGTAGCCAGCAGGGCCAACCATACCCTGGTATGCATCAATTGATGCATCTCCAGCAAAACCATTGCAAAGAAGTGATTCTCCTGCTCTTCTGGGCTCTTCTCAGAATTGGTGAGACCGCAGCTGGAGTACTGCATCCAGTTCTGGGCTCTGCACCATAACAAGGATGTGGTAAAGCTTGAGAGACTCCAGAGAAGGATTACCCATATGATCAGAGACTTGCACGGCAAGCCATACAAGGAAAGGCTGAGGGACCTGGGGCTCTTCAGCCTGAAAAAGAGAAGGCTGAGAGGGGACTTGGTAGCAGCTTACCACTACATCAGAAGTGTACATCTAGGGCTCGGTGAACAGCTGTTCACCAGGGCACCCTTGGGAAAAACTAGGAGTAATGGTCACCGTCTGGACACCCTAGTTGTGAAGTAGTTTTTCCTGATGTTGAGCCTGAAATGAATCTGAAACAATCCTCCAGGAGTTGTGTGCAGGGGTTCGGGGGGAAACTGCATCCCAAATTCTTGAAAGCAAAACTCATGTTACCTGTATGTATTAAGCCACAGTGGGGTCAAAACTGCAGAGGTGGTAGCCCCTGGTGAGGCCACAAAGCGTGCCAAGTTTCAAGAAGATTGGTTCAGGGGCTTGGGGGGAACTGCACCCCAAGCTGCTGAAAGGCAAAACTCGTGACAGATGATCCTGCGTGTGGTAAGGCGCAGAGGGCTGAAAACTGCAGGGCTGGTGGCCCCTGCTCAGGCCACAAAGCCTGCCAGCTGTCAAGGAGATAGGTGCAGGGGCGTTCTGGGGCCCTGCACCCCTAGCTGCTGATGGACAAAACTCATGACATGGATGCTTGTGCAACTGACTGTCTATTCTGGGGTAGTTGATTGCCTGTATTGATTATTTCCTCTGCTTAGCCTGTGGTTTTGTAGGTGTTAATCCACGCTCATTAACTTGTTATGTGGTAGCTAGGTACTGTGTATTGAGCTGGTTCCTGAGTGAATCATGATTAATTGGTAACTGGTAACGCAGTAGCTTAGCAGCCAGGCCTGCAGTAGTCCCCCTGTCCCCCTAGACAGACACAGTTCCGCAAGCACCCATGTCAGAAGTTTTGCTTGTCCACAGCTTGAAGTGCAGTTTCCCCCAAACCCCTGCACTTATCTCCTTGAAACTTGTCAGGCTTTGTGGCCTCAGCAGGGGCCCCTGCAGGTTTGACCCCACTGTGGTGTGATATGAGCTTTGCTTTAAAAAATTTGGGGTACAGTTCCCCCCAAACCCCTGCACCGATCTTGAAAGTTAGCAAGCTTTGTGGCCTCAGTAGGGGCTAGCAAGCCTGCAGTTTTGACTCCACTGTGTCTTAACACATATACATAACACAGGTTTTTTGTTTTCAGGATTTTGGGGTGCAGTTTCTCTAAACCCCCACACCTATCTCCTTGAAACTTAGCACACATCATGCCCTCAGAAGGGGCTACCATTCATGCAAGTTTCATCCAAATCTGGCTTGAAATGATAAAGTTATAGCTTGTTTGGACCTTTCCCATTATATCCTATGGGCAAAGCATGGAAATGGCAAAACATTTGGACGGAATGAAATGGAACAGCCGTTTCAACTCGAAACACAAGTTGAAACAAAATATTGTTCTGCTGAAACATCAAAATGCTGGTTGAAATGGAACGCTTCTGTTTCACACAGCCCTAGTGTTTTCTACTTTTTATACATTCATAGCAGCACTGATTTTCAGCAGCTTTACCTGCTTGTGACTTTTTTCTGTGTGCGCGCGCGCGTGCACTGCTCTTAATATCTCTATTTACATGATGGAAAAGACCGAAATTCTAAAATGCAGCTAATGACTTTGGTTAGATTCTTTGTGTCCAGCAACAGTACATCTGTGTCACCGGAAAATCTCGGCTATTATGACTACTTGCCAGTTGAAAGAATCTTCTATCTGCACAACAAAAAGAAATGCTGTGGATTGTGGCAAGATTTTGATATGTTGGATTGGAATGATAAAAACTCTGACAGACTGTGCACCACCAATTTAAAATGATACAACCTTAAGTACCACCAGCAAATTTTTGTCATATAAAGTAATTATAATAAGTCTGTTAATGCATACCACTGATAGGTTGTCTGAGTACCGCTGCTGGTACTTGTACCACAGATTGGGAACCTCTGACCTAGTGGGTACTGGTCACATTTTAGGAGATGTGATGCTAACTGAGAGCCAGGGAAATGCATGGTACCATTTACCCAAATCCAAGACAACTTTGACTTTAAGATTGTTGTAATTATTTTGCACTTGCTAAGTGCTATAGGTGGCCATGTTCGCATGTGTTTAGTGTTTATGTAACAAGTGCTGGGTGGATGGGAGACTCTGGGGCTGCAGCATGGAAGCACCATGCAGCTGGAA
>NW_017728931.1:10351704-10379248 GCF_001723895.1 Crocodylus porosus | reverse complement strand
GAGATACAACACCAGTGTGAGTGGGTGCTCACTGGTGCACCTAGCATAGTTGATTTTGTTTTGTTTAACCCTTATTAATAAAATTAAGCCTGACCTTTAAAGCGAGCGTGATCTGCGTAAGCCCGACTATCAAAAGATCCTGTCCACAAAGATGATTCCCCAATTCTTAAATTCTGTACATGGAAAATTAATAAATTTGTAATGAATTTCCATGTATAGAATCTAATTATAGGGGGATCATCTTAAATTCATCCCCACACAGCTGCTGCAGGGAAAGCAGTGGGGTGTAGACTAGTGGTGGGGGAGGAGAAAGTACCTGCCCCGCCCTGCCCCCACAGGGCCTATAGCCTTCTCCCTGTGCCCACTTCCCCACTGTATCTGTGCCCCCCCGTGCCTGTCACCTGAGTTACTATGTGTTCCATGCCCCAGACTGGAATAGGGCTGGATCCAGGACTGATGGTAAGGGGCTGTGCAAGGCAGGGGGAGCAGGTGGCTGCAACATGCTCTGACTCCAGCCCTGACCCAGGCTCAGAGCTGCAGAAGGTGCCTGCACCCCAGTCCTTCTCCCAACACCTTGTACTCAAATCCAAGACAAAGGGTTTTTTCCCTTCATGTTGAGCAAAATACTGTAGCTATCATGACTGGTAAATTGGCATGTGCTGCAGACAAGAATCCTATCTTTCTTTCCAATGCAGGGAGAGTCATTCTCAGGCTTCACCAGACTGATGTTGGCTGCTCCTGAAGTGGCAGCTCTGTTAAAGCAGTCCCATGTATAGAGCATTCAAGTAGAAATTGATTTAAAATCTATTTTTTATCACAATTTATATTGATTTACTTTTTGCAATCAGTTTCACATCTTTATACAGTGATGCCTCCCATCTGAGTTTCATGCACTAATAATTACACTTTCCATGCATACAGGCTTGCCTCTCCATCCAAGCCTCTTGTAGTACTTTAGATGTTATTTTTCTCCATTTTGTAGATGGACAAGCTGAGATGCATATAGCTCAAGTCACTTGGAAGGTCAGAAAGAAACTAGAGGCAGATCCAGAAATAGAATTCTAGTGACTCCCAGTCACCTGTTCTAGCTTGT
Source organism: Crocodylus porosus (assembly GCF_001723895.1). Taxonomy (NCBI): domain Eukaryota; kingdom Metazoa; phylum Chordata; order Crocodylia; family Crocodylidae; genus Crocodylus; species Crocodylus porosus. Next base: position 10,378,155 of record NW_017728931.1, on the reverse strand, counting down.
ACAATTTTCATGGGTTTGGGCACATAATTCCTAGTGAATTTCACTGGAATCCAGATACCCAGCGCCCATCGGTCTTTTAAAAATCCTGACCTGTATCTTTTAGCAGAGCATTCTAGTAACTGGATTGTGAAGCACAGGGGAATATCTAAATCAAAGTGAAACTAATGGAGGTATTTCTATAAAATATCTCAATGTTTAAAATTTGGTTTTACAAACTCTAAGTTGTGAACAAGCCTGTCCCATATTGAAATCTACCAAACATACGCTTTCAGTGTTTGCTAATGTACTTTTCAGGACAAAATACAGTTTTGCCAATGATTTTACTTTGCTTTTGAAATAATGTGACTTTTCTTTAGGGCATGTGTTGAAATGGTTCTTATCTGGAGGATCTTAGATATGGAATTACTCCAGGGTGAATACAGGTAAAACTTGCCAGCTGCTTCTTCCTCTGAATTTATAGTGCAGGTAAGTTATCTTCTCTGGAACATATAGGACAACATTGGAACAATGTTGATAGGATTGCTGCAGGAGATAACAAAGCATCAGGTTCTGTGAGCTGTTGCATGTCAGCATGGCTTAATGGATAGGGCACTGGTCTCCTGAACTGCAGTCCATCGCTCAATTCCTAGTTATGTCAGTGGTTTGCTGGATGACCCAGGACAAGTCAGTTCACTGCTCTGTGCATTGGTTTCCCCATCTCTAAAACCAGAATAATGATATTGACCTCCTTTGAAATCTAAAGATAAAAAGTCCCGTGTAATGGCATCATATTATTACTGTATGTTCTCTCATTTGCTAAGAGAGCCTTTGATTGTTGAAAGGACATAATGAATGGCAAAATGTGATTAAATGAGACAGCAATAAAAAGCCTAATGCTAAAATTGCTTCTGACTTCCCTACATTAACTGGAAAAAAGAGATCTATGTTAATATCCGTCTGAGGCTTGATAGGATCTTGTGTTCTTCAGACAATCATAATTAAAATTAAATGTTAAAACCCCATTTTGGAAGGTAATTTGATCTGGAGACAGATGCAGGGTATTTATATACAAAGTAGGCTCAATTTACAATTCTGTATGCAGGATTTCAAATTATTAAGGTTTAGGACTTTTGTGAAGGCTCTACTGCTAAAATATGACTGGATGGAAGGGGAGGGAAAGGCTTGGGCTGATGGATCTGCCTGGGTGGGAATTTCATCTCCATGTCACTCTCCCCCCACCGCCACATCTTTGGATAGTGCCAAAGCACACCCACCAAAAACCGCTTGTCACTTGGGCTTTTACAAATAATTCTAAAGAGGCCTTCATTCTTCATCCCCCCCGCCCGCCCCCCATACATGCAACACTTGCAACCACTTTTCTAGGATGCTGGATAGTGCTCCGGCAGTGTATATTTCTTCTGCAGGGCTTGCCTCCCTATTGGGTTACTCTTATGATACGGGAACCATTTTCATCCATCACAGGATCCCTACTCTCTGCAACCTTATGTTTTAGTGCAAGGTTTTATATATATATATATGAGGGATCCCTTTTTTTTAAATGTTGGCAGTGCTTCACTAATTTGTAACTGAGAATGATCTAAGACCTAATCCAAAGTCCAGAGAAGTAAAGGCAAAAATTTGTATTGCATTTTATTGTGTCTGGCTATTAATTTGCCTAGTCAGAAGGGGTGTGTGCCACAGAGATCTGATCTGGGTCAAGATTTGGGCTTTCGATTCCAAGATAATACCCATCCCAAAATTTTAGCAAGAACATTTAGAGCCAAGGTTTTATTCTGAGCTTGCCTCTGCTTTATATGGAAAACGACAAAACAAAGCTTCATTTGTCCAAGCCAGGCTTTCTGACAGCATTGATATAGCAAGGTTTATAGTGGTATGAAAGGAATTATCTTGGTAATCCAAGATTTGGCCAGGCTGTCAAGTTCCCTCAGGCTCATGTGCTTCATAGGCAATTAAGAAGCACATCAGCATGGAAAATGCAAGGGTCTGTTACTTTCCTTCAAGCATTTGGCTGTTCAGCTGCACTCATAGCACCACAGTAAGATACTTCTCAAGAATAAGATAAGCACCTGTCACCCTGAGTAAACTGAAATGTTGAGAGTCTTATTTAAAGAATTTTTTTCATTGCACTTAACATTCCTTGGCTGAGTACTGCAGGTGGCTCTCTGCTGGGAAACTGCTGCTGTTTATGGCTCTAGCATTGTCATAATCCAGTAGAAGAACCAGCTTCCTTGTTTTAATATTAGTGTAACAGTCCAAAGCAAGCTGTAATATCTGGGCATCCTGGTTGGTTGTTTTTCTTCAGGTTGGGATTTTCCAAAGCTCTCAGCATTGGCTTAACTGCTCTGAGAAAAAACAATGGGGCTTTTATCCATGACTCCAGTAAGGGTAGAGTTTAGGCTAAGAAAGTATGTTCTTGAAAATCCTACCCTTTGCGCTTAACATTAAACAACAGTAGGAAAAATGGAGGGCTTTGACGAAAGGCGTGTCAGAACCTGAACAGCTGTCCAGCTAGTGTGGTTGAAAGCACACCAGCTTCTGCAGCCAGTAATGCCAAGGGAGCAACAGTGCAGGGTGGCAGGGGACCTGGTGCAGAGGCATCTGATAGCATAGCATGTGGTAGTAGGTGAGGCAGGTAGAAGGGCAAGTGATTGGGGATGGGGAGCCACAGAGGAAATAAGAGACAGGGGTTGGGAGATTTTGGACTTGATTCTTTGTCTCATACTGGTTCAATTCAAGTGGAGTGATTCCTGGCTCATGCTGGTGTGAGTGAGCCTAGTTCCAGGCCACTTCTCCAGTGGTCTTATGCTGGCCCTCAAAGTTACAGAGAGTAGAACTTCCAAGTGATCAGTGTTCTCTCTCTCCTCTGAGCTGGGGAGACAAGACATGCCAGACACAGGAGAGAGGGTTTGATGGGGGCTTGGACTGCATATGTTCCTTCCCACCATCACACCCATTCCTTTTTAGATGCAGGAGACTGGAGGGAAGTGCTTATTGCTACACACAGTGGGTGCATCTACACATGAAATAAAGGTGAAGCAATAAACTTCAGAGCAGTTTCAGCTAGAGTCAAATGTTCTCAAGTGCAGCAGCCCCAGGCTGGGAGGGAGCACAGAGGGTCAGCCCTGGGCTTTGGGTGGCAGTGTCAGGTGGCAGAATGGCTGGCTGGGGCATGAAGTTCAGCCAGGAGTCTACCCCCAGCTGACTGGGATGACCAAGTGGAATAAAGGGTTCCCATCTACATGTTTGTTTTGTCACATGTAATGATTCTGCTGTAAGATAGTACTGTCTCCAACAGTACTATCTTATGGCAGATTTAATTAGTTTACTACATTCTGTTACCAGTGCACATGTAGACTGTGACACTTTACTGTGGAGCTAATTAATCTGCTCTGCAGTAAAGCATGCATGTACATGCACCCAGTGAGCACATTTACAAGAGTGGGGATATGCATTTCCACAAGGACAAATAGTGGCACACAGTTGTGCCAATGCTAGTTGGCCCCAGGCATGTCCCTGTATGTGTGCTCTGGAGTGTGGTGGGGTAGAAGAGGCTGAGGCCAGCACCTGAGCTGGCCCCAGCTGCCTTAACTGGCATCTAGGGGGCCTCCTGGGCCATCAGTGGTGGTATTCTGGGTGCACTCTGGGTTTTTGGCGGTGCATGCTGCAGCCATATGCATTGCCCTGCTTTTTCTGCCATGGTTTTTTGTATACTGGGATTTCCCAGTATCTAATTTGAGTGCTACGCTGCAAATACACAGTGTGACAAACAGTCATGAGCGCTGCATGCATTTTGCGGCACCTCAAAAGGCTTTGGGGCACCAAAAACTGCATGTATCAGCTCATGGGGATACAGCCAGTGAGATCATAGATTCATAGATGCTAGGGTCGGAAGGGACCCCAACAGATGATCGAGTCTCACTCCCTGCCTGGGCAGGAAAGAGTGCTGGGGTCAGATGACCCCAGCCAGATGCCTATCCGGCCTTTTCTTAAAGACCCCCAAGGTAGGGGAGAGTACCACCTCCCATGGAAGCCTGTTCCAAATTTTGGCCACCCTCACCATGAAGAAGTTTTTCCTGATGTTTACCCTAAATTTGGTGTTGGTTTTGTGACCATTGTTCCTTGTTACCCCAAGAGCATCTCCAATACCTTGCTGCGCCTCCCCCACCCCTTAATGAATTTGTAGGCAGCCACAAGATCACCTCTCAGCCTTCTCCTCTTCTCCCTTAGTTTCTCCTCATAGGTCTTGGCCTGTAAACCCTTAACCATAGGAGTGGCCCTCCTCTGAACCCTCTTGAGGCTATCCACATCCTTCTTAAAGTACAATGCTCAGAACTGGATGCAGTACTCCAACTGTGGTCTGACCAATGTCACATAGAGGGGAAGTATCACCTCCTTGGTTCTATTTGCCTGCTCCTCCCAGCAGATGTCAGGGTAGTTTAGATCCCCCATGACAACCATGGGCTTTTCCAAGGATGGAGGCGAGACTAACTGGCCTATAGTTGCCCGGGTCCTCCTTCCTCCCCTTCTTGAAAATGGGAACCACATTGGCCCTTTTCCAGTCCTCTGGGACCTGACCTGAGCACCACGAGCGCTCAAACGGGCATGCCAGTGGTTCTGCTATGACACCAGCCAGTTCCTCTAGTACTCTCAGATGCATCTCATCCGGGCCTGCCAACTTAAACACATCCAGTCCATCCAAGAGACACTGCACCAATTCAGCGTCAACAGTTGGTGGGCTGGTGCCCCTCTACCCATCTAAGAACCTGTTAGGAGATTTATCTTGACCCTTGTTCAAGACACAGGCAAAAAACTCATTGAAGAGCTCAGCCTCATGCCCCCCCTGTCTGTCGCTAATTGCTCCTGCTTGTTCAGTAAGGGTCCTATGGTGCCCCACATCTTCCTTTTACTCCCTGCATACCTAAAAAGAAGACTTTGTTGTCTTTAATTTGTGTTGCCAGCCTCAGGTCTGTAGTTTCTTTGGCCTTTCTGACTGCTTCCCTTCAAGTGTGGGCCAAGTAGGTATACTCCTTCTTGGTAGGTTCCCCCGCTTCCACTGCCTATATGCCTCCTTTTTTGCCCTTAGGCTCCCCTGGATTTCTCTGTTTAGCCAAGGAAGTTTTTGGGCCCCTTTCCCTCACACTGGGACCATCTCCCTCTGTGCCCAAAGGCTCGCTTCCTTTAGGAACAACCATCCTTTCTGGACTCCCCTCTCACCAATACTCTTATCCGGCAGTGCATCATTAACTAAGCTCCTGAGCCCACTGAACTTAGCCTTCCTAAAGTCAAGCACTTCCACCCTACTAGTTATCTTACCCACTGTATGCTATATTGTGAATTCGATTGATTGGTGGTCAGTGTCCCCAAGGTGACCACGAATCTGAAGCTCCCCTACCCAATAGCCAACACCAAGTCCAGTAAGGCATTCCCCCTAGTGGGACTGGATAACTCCTGTGTTAAGTGAAGGTCCCGTTCACAGGTTGGGAACCTATGTGAATGGCTTGATTTGGCTGACTGCTCCTCCCAGCACATGTCAGGGTAGTTTAGGTCCCCTATGACAACCACGTCCGTAGATTGTACGGCCTCGAAGAGCTGCCTCAGGAATTCCAAGTCTAGCTCTTCCTCTTGGTGTGGTAGTCTATAGCAGACCCCCACCACCAAGTCTCTTTCTCCTCAACCTCCATGTATCCTAACCCACAATGCTTCAACTTTCTCCTCCTCTGATCCCATTTTGATTACGGTAAATGTATAATGCTCCTTAACCTAGAGAGCAGCCCCCATACTTTCCTCCCTACTCTGTCCCATCTGTACAACCTATAGCCCTCAATGCATCCTGCCCAGTCATGGGTAGGGTCCCACCAGGTTTTTGTTAGCCCCACTATATTGAAGTTATTTTCTGCAAGCTGGAGTGTGAGTTCTTCTTGCTTATTTCCCATGCTCCTACCATTAGTGTAGAGGCACTTGAGCCCTCCAAATGGTGCCTTTGGTAACCCCTGTTTTGATGCCCGATGGGCCCTGGGATGTACTGATGCATGTCTTGTAGTTTGCAGGTCCTAGATTCCCTCCATTTCCTACCTCCCCATCCCCCGTTGAACCTAGTTTAAAGCCTGATGTAGGAGATCAGCCAACCTATAAGAAAAGAGACTGAAGTGTTGCTTCCTTACTCTGTGTCCTTTAGTGAGTTCAGAGGCCTTGCAGTTTGACCTTGGCAAATGCACTCCCCTCCTGATGTTTGCTGCCCCTTGGGTTCAAACAGCACATTCAAATGCTCTATGTTATGTATTCTTTCAGACTGTGTTTCATCAGGCACAAGGTGCCATCCTGCAGCATACAAACACAAGAAAGAGCTAGGACCTGTCCCCAGCCCCCAAATTCTCACCAGGGGCACCACCTGCCTTAAGCCATTTCAAGCAGGGCTTGTACCAACTGATCAGTGAGATCTAGGCTTAATATACTATTGCTTGAGAAGAATTTGGAGTTTCCTGGTCCTAGAAAATTCCTGGAAATTATTCTGTAGGCCAGTCCAATCCTGATAGAGTATTCAGCACAAATAGGAGTGAGTCTCATATCCACTGAAGTTAACAGGAATTATGTCAATAGATGGTAGGACTGAACTTGGCACAGAGAACATTAAAAAAAACCAAACAAAACATAGCTGGCAAAAATTTCATTTCCTGCTTTGCTATCAAAAAAATCTACTGGCATGAACTTTGCTGCTGGGCCATTTTGCAATATGTGGATCCAGAAAAACCACTCTTTCTCCAAATCCAGAAGCTCAGCTATCTGAAAGAATGCTGCCTGGCTCCTTTGTAACTGAAGGTTGCTGTCAATACTCAGAATGAGTTGCATCACACTGTGCTTATATTATTTAGTAGCTGATGTGCAAGTGAGGAGAAGACTATGCTAGCTGACCAGGTAGTATCCATACAGCATGTTCATTGTACTAAAACATATCTCTTCTCTTTACTCTTTGTTCCATTTTCAGGTTTTCATTAAGGAAATTGGAAGGCTTTTCCTAGCCTGTGACAGGGACAAACATGTTTGTGATTCACACAGAAGAGATTACTGCTCCCCAGTCTTAACCTGTGATGAAAAGCACCAATCCTTTGTATAAACTACTGGTGTTAGAGCCAAGCATGCTGTTGCTAACCTGTTTATTAACCTGTTCAGCCTGAAGTTCTGAGTCTTCCCCAGTCTTGGCTAACCTCAAAAATTGTCACTTGTCCTTTTCCCAGATCATTATAATAAATATCCTAAATGACCTTGGCCTATTTCCAAGATCATTAATAAATATATTAAATGACCCTGGTCCTAGTATGAAACATTGAGGCACTCTAACTTTTTACCACAATGAAAATTAACTATTTAGTCCCACTTTTTCTGTTCCTCAGGCAGTTTCTAATCCAGGTCAAACTCTGTGCCTCTGATTCTATGCTTAATTTTAATAGCCTTCGGACTTTTTAAAAGTTCAAATTGAGAGGCAAAGATTTTTTAGGGTGGTATCTTTTACTGGATGATTGGAAGAGATTTTAGACAAGGTTTAAAGCACAAGGTACCCTTTCTTAGGTGTGGGGGAAAAAACAAGCACAGCTTGAGCTAGGTATTAGCTAGAATGGTGGTGCTCAACCTTTTGGGCCTCTAAGACAGATGAGTTCTATGGGCTGGATTTGTGGGGTTGCTGCTCAGATCTAACCCCCCCTGCCCACAGATCTGACCCTGCACTACCCAGATCTGGACTTGTGCTGCCCAAACTGGGTCTGGCACTTCCAGGTTCTGTTTCATCTGCCAGAATCCCACTTTATCCTACCCTGTGTACCTAATCTAGTGAGCAGGCCTGTGCCATCCAGCCCCCAAGGCTACCTGTGGGTCCAGAAATTTGGCAGCTTGGAAGTAGCAATTAATGCTGCCACCACTCTTCCACTGCCAAATTTTCAGACCTGTGGGAAGTCTGGTGGGCCAGATGACATGGTTCCACAAGAGCACCCTTAAGATAGAACAATGGCTTATGTATATCTCTATATGTAAATGAAAAGAGTTTGCTTAAGGAATGGAGGAAAGCTGCCAAATAGGACCAAAGAAGTAATATCAGCAGTAGCTGAAAAACGAGAGAAGAACAAGAGAAAGGATTGTGCATCACCATTTCAAATGGTAAAAACTTTAAAATTACAGCACAGCATCTGGAGAAACAAGCCTGCTACTTAACAAAAGTTTATGTCATGCCTCTCTGATTTAATTAGCCTACAAGGTGCAGATCTGCCCTGCCTTCTGTCATTACCTAGCATTTACCAGCAATCTTTGTTAATTTCTCTGCATTTCACAGAAGCTAATGACCTTCTTCCCTCTTGAATGTTTTTGCTTTTTTACCAATCAGGTTATTCTCTCCACTGCACTCCTTTATTATTTTCTTCATTTATTATTTTACTGACAAAGTCTAAGAATTCTAATAGTGGTGAGGCACTGTTTTCCTTTGCTGAAATCATGCTCATTATGATTTTATCATATGATAAAATATGATTATCCTGGAATTTTATCATTCTGATTATCATTTAAATCAGTTTATATGTATAGATATAAGGTGTTCTTTCTGCAGTTCTCCAGTTAATTTCCAGTGCCTTTTTTTGACACCCATGAAATTTGCTATCCTCCAATCCTTTGGCATGACAAGCTTTTTTTTTTTTTTTTTTTTTTTTTTACAGGAGATTGCATATGTTTGCAGGAAGCTCAGCCATATGGCTCTTAAGTTCCAAGGTGAATAATCTCAGGGGTGACTGACTTCTTGCTTTGAAATCTGTAAGTTTCTTCCAGCATTTTTTCCTTCTGACACCTCCATCTCTCATGGTATTTCATCGTTATTTACCAGAAACTGTGGGTTTGTAATAGGGATCTATATAAAGGAGTGCCTAGCTAAGTGACTTATTAAATATAAGGAGATGTTTTCTGCACACATGGTGGTCAGGTTTGTCTGAAGTCTGCTGAGAAGGTTGTGGTGTATATGTGTGGCTTGAAGTAATGATCACTGAAAAAGAAGAGTACTTTTTAATATCCTAAAATGTTTCTGCAGTGTACAACCAGCCCAAGCCAATCTTCACATACTCTTGGGCACATCACTGAGAGAACAGGGTGGAATTTAAAACTAACATTATAAACATACTTGCAAAAATGATCTTATTTCTCTCTCTTTGACTGTGAACTCATCCTAACTGCTGTGGATGTGCTTGCCAACACAGCTAATACTTTGAATGAACAATTTGCACTAAACAATTGCATGATTTACCTGGCATAATTTTCTGCTCTTGACTGGCTGTCTGAAAGTTTTGCAGTAGGAGAAGCATGCTCAGCAAATGCTGCTGTTAATGCACAAGTCTCCCTGCTTACAAATGAACTCGAGCATTCATGGACAAAAAACACAGCAAACAAAGCCACATTTGCCACTAGTAAACTCAAAGTGGTAAAAACAGGGTGGAACTGAAGAGCTCATGGAAACCTGCAAACAGATTCAGTTTTTAGCCAGCTTTAACTTCAGCACTTTCTCAATTTGTTGTCCTGTCAGAGCCAGGTCTGTAAGCTTGAAGACCCCCACCTCCCCCTCTTCTCTTCCACGGGATTTGGATTTATCTCTACAGTGAAAATATTTGTTCAATAAGATGGAGGGCCTGCCCTGTATTTTTGCTTGATCATCAGATGACTTGTATTGATATAAGGTGCACCTGTGCATTAACCTATAATAATGTGCATTAGCAGGAGGCACCAGTATAAATTAATAGGAGCAAAGCAAGCTATTGCATGTAAAGGAGGCAGGAAGGTGCTTGATATTATCTGTACTACCTCCATCCTAATAGTTCTCAATAGTTCTCCTTCCCTTTTTTCTGATCCTACTGTGGGTGAATTTTGATAGATTCTCTTCAGCCTCTGAATGACTTCTATGGGGTGGGGAGTGGGGAATCTGTGCTCTCTCCACAAGTGTTGGCCATCATTTTTGCAACCTTAATAGGCAACCAGCCCAGTATTTAAACCCAAAGCACTTGTGCTCTAGACAGGAGGCTAAATACAGTGGGGCAATACAACCTCGACTTTGCAATGTAAAGACCATAAGCCAACAGAAGCAGGGACTGATCCATGGGCTTATTCAGGATTTTGAAAATAAAGGTGGGGACTGTGTAGCACAGTCTCACATACAACAGGATGTGTTTTTTTCCAGTTAAAGAGGAACTAGAAGCTTTATGAATAAACTAAGGCCATATTTTCAGTGTAAGATCAGAGCAAAATCAAATATGAGGACTGGCACATGCACTAATTGCTAGGTTATGGAGAAAGGTTAGAAAAAATGCAACAGGCGGAGCAACCCAGAGGCAAAAGCTTATAGTTGGATCACAGAATTAGAGAAAATTAGGGCTGGAAGGGACCTCCGGAGATCATCCAGTGGTTCTCAATCTTTTTTGTACCAGGACCCGTCTGTAAACATCAATGGCCAGTTCTCCCCCCAGTACCCCTTACTTCTGACCTGTTACCCCCAGTGTGTGGCATGGGGGGCAGGTATGTGGGATGCAGGGGGCCCTCCAAGCAACCCAAAACTCTGCCAGCCTGCAAGGGAAAAGCCCCAGTTTCCCACATTTTTCTTCTTTAAAGGAGAATCCATTTTTAAAGTGTTTTGATCTGTTTTTCAAGTTTGTTCACAACACTTTCAGATGTTCTTGCAACCCACTTTGGGTCAGGACACAGGCTGAGAAACACTGGTCTAGTCCAACCCCCTGCTCAAAGCAGCACCATCCCCAACTAGATCATCCCAGCCAAGGCTTTGTCCAGCTGGGTCTTAAAAAACCTCCAAGGATGGAGAGCCCACCACCTCTGGGCAGTATGTGCCAGTGCTTTGCCACCCACCTGAATGTGTGGTTCTTATTCAGGCTCACAAAAACCCCCAAACCCTGAGCCTTCTCTATGCTCTTGACAGGGCCTCCTGCACCTCCCCTTTAGGAGCCTACCCCTGAGCGCAGCCCCAGCCTGAGGGCGGGCAGGAGGTGTTCGGGGAGGTCAGAGCAGGCCTTGAGGGGTACTGGGCAGTGCTAGCAACCATGAGGGCAGAGGTGCCCTAACATGTTGGTGCATGTGCCAATCCTTGTATGTGGTTTTGCTCTGATCTTACACTGGAAATATGCCCTTAGTTTATTCATAAAGCTCCTCGTTTCTCTTTTCAACTGGAGAGAAACCCGTCCTGTTAGACGCGAGGCTGTGCCGCACACCACCCCCTCCGCCACGTTTCCAAGCCCTGGAGCAGCCCATGCTTGAGGGGGCCCTTCCGCCGGCTGGTTGCGGCCTTTAGCGGTGCGAAGCCAGGGGCCCCACCGCGTAGTGTCCGGCGCAGGGCACAACCGCTTCGGGCTTAGGCTGGGCGGGTGGCCCGGCTAAGTGGGCAGAGGTGGGCGGGAAGGAGGGAGGCGGGAAGCCGAGGGGCCCCCTCAGGCGGCCCGGAGCCCGCCGCCACGCGGGAAGTGCCCGGCGCTGCTGCCCCGCGGGCCGGGCCGGGAGGGGGAGGAGGAGGAGAGAGGCGGCCCCGGCAGCCCCAATCCCGCCCCGGGCCGCGCTGTTTGCGGAAGCGGGGCCGCTGCCCCGCAGCTGCTCCGTGGCCGGGCGGCGGGAGCGGATAAGCGGGGCCGCCCTCGGACAGACACGCTTTCCCCTCTCGGTTGTGCCCGGCACGCTGCGGGGCGCTCCCTCCTGCACCGCTCAGCTCCTCTGCTGCGGGTGGGGGTGAGAGCCGAGTTAACACGGCGGAGGAGGAGCGGCACGGCCCGGGCATCCGCTTGCTGGGTCTCGCTGGGAGAGCGGCTGGAGTGTCAGACCCGGGAGGTAACCTGGGAGCTGGGTGAGAGGTGAGGAGCGGCTTAGCGGTGGGGTGGGGTGGGGCTGGACAGGTTTTCCTGTGCGAGGCGTGGAGGGACCTGCTGCACACCCGCGTGCATTGGGAAGCGGACCTGGTGTCGCTCCCCTGCCTAGCTAGCGTGGAGGGAAGAGCAGCTTCCCCGTGCCAGACCCCGAGGTCACCTGCCCGACAACTGTCTTGCATTCATTCACACACTTCTCTTGTTGGCACTTGCGACGGTTGGCTTGCCCCTCTGCCTGGTTGAGAGCGAAGCAGGCAGCGGGTGCAAGGCATTGAGGTTATCTGCTGAACAACGTCTTGCATTGGGAAGCTGAGCTCTCCTTGGACCTGCTACCTAGTCGGGATAGGGTTAGACAGCCTTTCACATGCGAGGCACTGAGGTGACCTGGTGAAGTGTGGCTGTCTTGCATTTGACTTGAGCGCAGCTAGGGAGTGGGTCGGAGAAAAGCTGGGCTTTCCAATGCAAGACGTTCTTTAACGGGTCATCTCCATGCCTTGCATTCGTGGTCTTATCTGCTGCCTAGTTCAGACAGTTAGACAAGCTTTCAAAGGTGACCTGCTAAAGTATGTCTTGCATTGGGAAGCTGAGCTTTTAGTGAACCCACCGAGTGTTGGGATGGAGTTGAGGCAAGCTTTCCGAGCAAGACACGTTTCTGTGGGGCACCTCCATGTCTTGCATTTGGAAGCTTGTCCTAACTCTCTCCCAGCTATGTGGTGGGTCAAGACAGACTTCTGAATGCAAGGGACTGAGGTGACCTGCTAAAGAATGTCTTGCATGTGAAAGCTTGTGACTCTATCCCAAGGAGTTGAGGCAAGCTTATGAATCCAAGACTTTGTCCAGCAGTTCACCTCAACGCCTTACTTTTGAAAGCTTGTCTTGACTGTGTCCCAACTAGGCAGCGAGTGCAATAAAAGCTCAGCTTCCCAATGCAAGATGTTCATCAACAGGTCCTCTCAATGTATTGCATTCAGAAGCTTGTCTCGACTCTATCCCAACTAGGCAGTGGGTCCAATAAAGCTGTCATCTTAACAAATCCTTGCCTCTCTCACGGTTCCTAGACCCTCACTGCTACAACATCGCTCTAACATTATAACATCTCTTCCAGGAAGAGAAAACAAGCAGAGGCAAGTTTATTTTAAAAAAACCAACAAACCCTCAGCTCCACACATTTGAAAACTTGTCTAACTGTCCCAACTATGCTGTGGATCCCGTGAAAGCTATCGCCTAAGGGCCGTGCTATGTTATGTGTTTAAATTAAAGCTGGATATAACCAGCTATGGAGTTGTTGCACATTTTCAAGCACTAACTTTATAGCTGGTTAGCTCTCTTTATAGCTGAATAATGATTTTTTATGGTGTGACAGTTACTTTGCACCTATGGCTGGTCTAAATTTATTGCACGATTAACTAGTTAATTGTATAACTTACGTAAGCGTGTAGGAGGGGTCCTAAGAAATCCTTGCCTCTTGCATGGCATTGTGGGCTAATCATTGTGTTCAGTATGGGGTCAGACATCAGTAAACCCAACCTGGTTTCATCTGCAAAAGTGATTCATCTTGTGATTCAAAAGAGACTTGCGCAAAAAGACTTAATTTATCAAGCAGCTTTGACTCTGCAGACTGTTCTTTAGTCTGCAAGGTAACGCTGCTTCTCTCTCCTTTTCTCTGGGTCCATTGGGCTTTTCATTTTGGCTTTGTTGAGTGTCAAATGGTGACTACATGGAGGAGCTCAGTACACCTTGTTGGCCATTTCCCCCTCCAATTAGCCCTAACATAATTTTTGTTTCTTGTGGAGTTACTCTCCACTGCCCTGTAAGGTTGGAATGGGGGGAGATTCTGAATCTTTGTTCTTATAAAAAAGACAGCTAGTTAAGTGTCAGTTACAAACCTAGGCATGACGCATCCATTTCATAGTACGGACAGCTTAAAGCTGAGGCCCTGTTTCCCAGAGAAATTCCTTTTATGGAGTTGGGCAGGGAACTTGTAGATGCTTTAGCTCCATGAACTCAAGAACTTCAATGAGTTTTTTGGCCTGGAGTTTGTTAGTGTACAGTGTACAAGTGTACAGTGAGGCATGGGTCCCACTGGAGATGGCACAATGCAGTGTGCTGGTGCAATAAAGGAACAAAAAGGTGGGTCTGCTGCCTATATACAGGCTTCAGTCTTTTTTCCGTTGGACCATAAAGTTAGGAGGCATAGCTGAGCAGCTCCATGGCCAGAGCAGCCTTGAAAAACCCAGGGCAGCACCAGCTGCCATGGTGCCACTGCAGTTGTGGCTATCTGAGCACTTTTCCCTTCTCCCCATCTCTTCCCATTGCCCCCTCCCCAGCCCCCCACAGAGGCTATGCCCAGGACTGCTTCCCTGGTTCCCCACTTTCTCCTTCCTACTTTAGGCTATTGGTCTTGCAGCAAAAAATGGTGAGGATGATCTGAGTGTGGAATCTGGGCATGCTTCTTGTGAAGGGCTTGCACCATCTCCCCCTGACGTGATGGCTGGATGATGGGTCTTGAGGTATCCTGGCTCACTGCCTCCCCTAGTGAGGTGCAACTAAACAGCAGAACTAGTGCCACCCTGCATGACTGACTTGGTTATGAGCGATCCAAATTTTACTTGCAGGTAGGAGTTAGGAGATCTCTGCACACACCTGTGTGGAGAGAATCTGGTTGAAACTCACCTGGAGATTGAGACTGTCGGCAGGCACAGATCTGTCCTGCTTTCCCATTCTCCGCACTTCAGAAACACCAATTCCAGGCCAAATCTGCTTTGATCCGCCCAGAAAAAAGAAGACTTGCCACAGGGACAAATGTTTGATCACATTTCCAGGTAGCCCTGACAAAATCATAATTCTATGATATACAGAAAATTAGGGTTGGAAGGGACCTCAGGAGGTCATCTAGTCCAACTTCCTGCTCAAAGCAGGACCATCTCCACCCCTGCCAAGGCTTTATCTAGGCTGGTCTTACAAACCTCCAAGGATGGACTTTCTGGGTAACCTGTTCCAGTGCTTTACTAGCCTCCTAGTGAGAGAGTTTTTTCTGATATCTAACCTAAACTTGCCTTGCTGCAACTTGAGACCACTGCTCCTTGTTGTCATCAGCCACTACTGAAAACAATCCAGCTCCATCCTTTTTAGAACCACCCTTCAGGTAGTTAAAGGCTGCTATTAAATCCCTCCTCAGTCTTCTCTTCTTCACACTAATAAACCCAGTTCTCTCAGCCTCTGCTCAGAAGTCATGCACCCCAGTCCCCTAACCATTTTTGTTGCCCCCTGCTTGACTCTCCAATTTGTTCATACTCTTTCTGTAGTGGAAGCGCGGGGGCCCAAAACTGGGCACAGGACTCCAGATGTTGCCTCACTAGTGCTGAATAGAAGGGAATAAGCACTTCCCTCACTGCTGGCAGTGCTTTACTAATGCAGTCAAGTATACCATTAGCTTTCTTTGCAATGAGGGCACACTGTTGGCACATATTCAGTGTATTGTCCACTGTAACCCCCAGATCCTTTTCGGCAGAATTGCTACTTAGCCAGTCGGTCCCCAGCCTGTACTGGTGCATGGGCTTGTTCTGTCCCAAATGCGTGACCTCGGACTTGTCTTTACTGGCTTACTGTCCTGGTATCACCCAGAACAGTTCCTCTGGATGAGATTTTGTATGTATTCAGAGAGAAGAAAATTTCTGCTGCCTTGACAGCCTTGCACATATTTTTATAAGCTTGTTTCTCTTACATCAAGCCAATTCCATCCACTCCCTCTTACCCCTTTCCTACACATCAGCCTCTTCCTCTGTCCCCCTCCCCCCTCTTTAGCTGTTAGTCATTGCCTTCCAAATTATTCTCTATCCACCTTGCCTTCTGGCTTTGAAACTTGGCTCTCCTTATTCCTCTCCTCCTTGCAGCCACTCCCCCCTCATTCTCAGCAATTCAAATGCCAGGATGACATCTTACTTGATCTTTCAGTTTCCTACTTCCTCCCTATCACTGCCCTAAGAGTTAGCCTTGCATAAATCTTCCCTTTAACTAAAATAGGCTTTTGCTTGTACTTTTCAGTCCTAAACATTGCTCCCTTCTCATCTCTTAGTTGAGGTCTCTCTCTCCTGCTAACACCACTTCACCTCCATCACTGCTTGATAGCTCAGTGGTTCCACAATCACCAGTCCATGTCTGTGTCCATAACCACTACTTCTCTGTCATTCGCATCCCTTCTGCCCTGCTCTCTCTTCCTTAAACTGTATTATTGGTTCATTTCTCTCCACTGCCAGGAACTTTTTCATGTCTGCATTCCACCATAAAACTTGTCTATCATAAAGCTCACCAATACCCAGCTCCATCTCATCTCCTTCCCCACACCTTCCATTTGCTTCTTTCCTCCTTGCCAGCTGGGGGGCTAGGCATCTGGAGAGTGAACCTCATGTCTTTTCAGAATTTCTCAGTTGTAAATTCTCTGCTGCTTCCTGGTCTATCCCTTATTCATAACCTTTGACTCCTCCAAGAAATAAATGTCAAGCTGGGAGGTAGTATAAGGTGGAGTTTTCCAGGTGGCTATCCTGGTACTGTTCTGTGGGGGTTACAGTGGAATATGAGTTAACACTGTGTTGTTGTATTCTGGCATGTACTAACATGACTTTCTTATGCCAGTCATAAAAAGTAATTATTCGATTCAGTTCAATTCAGCACAATACTGGTGAGACTTTACCTGGAGAACTGTGTCCAGTTTTAGTTACCATGCTTCAAGGAAGATATAGATAAATTGGAAAGGTCCAGAGCTGAGCAACAAATAAACATGGGGAAAAGAAGAAATACAAGGTGTCTGTACATGCACGAGAATGGAGGGTGTTCCAATACATTGTAATTACAGCAAGTTGAAGCAGACTCGAGTCTGCTGGAGCATGGTAATATCATGCTGCAGCCAGCCTCCGCATTTCATGTATCAGTGTCCTCACACTTCAAAAAGGCTGTGGGGGTGTTTTATCTGAAGCTCGGTCAATGAACTTTAGTTCAAGTGCCCCCACTGCCAGTTTGAAGCATGGAGATGCTGATACATGAGATGCTGTGGCACTTTAATTGGAGCGCCTCTTGGAGCCACTCCAATTAAAGTGCTGTCCTCCCCTACCCTGGAGCACGTGTAAAAGTGCTCACAGTAAAAGCTTGGAAGAATTGGGATTATTTAGTCTACAGAAAAGAAGACTCCGAGGGGAAGGGTTTGAAAACTGCCTTTAAATACAAAAAGGTTTATTACAAAAGAACATGATGGTCAGCTATTCTTTGTGTCTGCAGAGAGCAAGACGAGAAGTAATGGGCTTAAATTGCAGCAAGGAAGATTTTAGGACATTAGGAAACATTTTTTAAACTATATTGGTAGTTAAACCCTGGAACAGATTACCTGAAGTTGTAGAAGCTTTGTCAAAAGTTTTTAAGTGCGAGTTAGACAGTCACTTGGCTAGGATACCTTAGGTAGCAACGATCTGCCCTGAGTACCGGTTTGGACTAAATGACCTTGTGAGATCCCTTCAAGACCTCTCTTCAATTTCTGTGATGTATTCTGGCATCCAGCAACAGCCTTCAGTATTCAGTGACATGTGTGATAGAGTTGCATAAATATTTCTTATGTTCCTCTTGCATCTCTCACAAAATGGTGAGACTTGAGTCACCGAGGTACCTGAAGTATATCAGCACCCCTGCTATTAGCTTTTTTGGGAGCAAGTTTTCAGAACTTCTGAGTTTTCATGAAGGCACCTTGCTGAAGTGGCTGGACTGAGTTCACTGCAAAGTTTACTGCTTTCAACAGCAGCTGTAGGGCACTGAGCAAACATCTGGCCCCTTCGGGGGGTGCCTTAAATGGGTACTGGGCTTTTCTGCTGTTTGAGGTGTAAATAGTCTGTTTTGAGGTCAGGCTCCCCTCCACATTCTGGATAAATCAGCCTACTGCAGAGGAGATCCTGCTTAGTCTGCAAGTTGCAACTCTACCCTCCCCCTCTTCTGCTTGAGTTCAGACTAACATAGCTAGCTACAGTAAAAACTGTGTTAACTGGCAATTTATTAGCCGGAAAACTCTATTAACTGGCATCCAAGCGACACGGCAAAAGCGAAACCGTAAATACCACTTCCGGGGGACTTCCTGTTTTGCCGCCGCAAGCTGAGTTTTTCTTCGCCACTTTTTTGGCCCACAGCCCGGAGCAAAGCAGCCTTCGAGGGGAAAAAGCAGCCTGTGTAGGGGGCCCCCCTCCCTGTCCCCTGGCACACTGACGCCAGGGAGTGCACCAGACGGTCCCCATTTGATTAACCAGAATATTTGATTAACTGGCATCCCCCATTCCTAGAGGATGCCAGATAACAGAGCTTTTACTGTACCTCTCTCCTGCTCTTTTAATAGGCAGAGGCCTTCAGGGATGTCAGTTTGTAACTCTAGGACTCAATTCACTTGGTATATTTTCACACAGCTGTGGTAAAAAAAAAATCTTAATTATAATAAGTGTAATAGATTTAATAGAGTATAAAAGACAAAATGGCAAAGCTGTTGAGTTAATTGAGAAAATTGTCTTGAGTGAGTAGAGGATGGTCAGTTTTCTGAGTGATGCCATTTGCTAACCTGCCCATACTCAAAACGCATCCAGTACCATAGGAGAAGAAAGTAACTTCTTTTTTTCTTTTTTTAGAAATATGAAAGAAAATAAATGCCAGACTAAGGGAGAAGGAGAGGAGGGGTCAACAGCTTTCCTGACTTATCTAGTTTTATGCAAGGATGAAACTTTGATTCTCCTTTACCCATCCAAGTCGAAAGGAATTTTGCCATTGACTTCAACAAAGCCAGATTTTTACTCCCTGCCATCCTGTGTTCGGAAAAAATGGAACAAAAAATGCTACCTTAACATTGAGTTTGATTGTCTTGCTTATGTTGTAAACAAGGGCCAACTGTATCAAGGGCCTGTGGAATTGTAAGCGTAAGACAAATGGGTAAAGGAGAATCAAACTGCTTTATGGAATTGTGTTACTGTATCAACACAACTACAGAGCATAGGTAGCTACCCTTATCTTTTTATTTCAGGCATCCTCCCACCAATGCTCTTTTATACTATATTGGTTCTTAGTTCATTTTCTATTGTCACGCAGTCTTTGAAAAGATCAAGATCTTTTTGGGAGATAGCCTGTGCTGTGGTTAGCGTGAAGGTACTTTTTTTTTTATTGCTGCACAGAAATGACTTGTTCAGGTAGACTTTCCTGCCACAGCAGTAAGTATGCAGCTAGCACAGAAGCAGACACATTAAAAAAAATGTCATCACATAGACGCAGGTTGTTAGGAGGTGGTATAGGACTGTGTTGCTGCAGTGACCTGCTGCAGCACTGCAGAAGAGAAGCATACATTCCTCCATAGAGCTAGTCAGACCATTCCCCGATGGAGTTATTCATAGCAACTCTAGCCCAGGAATACAATCGATGGTCTCTACTGTTAGACTGGCATGTTACAAGCTAGTCTGCCATACCACATGCCCAGGCTACAGGAAATGTGCTTCTTTTCTAGAGTAAGTAACTGCCATTCCCCAACCATCCTTTCCACAGTCCCCACTATTTCAGCAGAAAGCTGAATTATTAAAACCTGGTCCTTGAGGCTAATGATGAGGTATGTGCTCCACACTGGGTCTTGTCCAGTCCTCCTTTATTCAGAGGCATTTCGCCATGGAGGTTAGCAAAGAAAGGAACAGGAATAGAAGTGGAGATTATGTAAGCACACTTCCAGAACTAGTCTGACTAGCGTTCTTGTGGACAGGAAACAGACATTATAATTCCATTTGCAAACAGCAGTGAATTGAAAGTCCGGTAGGAATCTGTAGCGATACACTGCTCCTTGTGATATACGAGTGTTTTTGCAGAGCTCAAGGACACACAGCCAGCTAATCAAACACTGATAAGTGAGTTTGTGTGTAGACATTTTCCATGTCCTGGAGCCAAACCATAGGGAACAAACAACACTGAGGTCATTCTTACATCTCGTTCACAGGTAAAGAAAGCAATTTAAAAAACATGCCAGGCTTTATAGCAGCAGCAAAAACAGCCTAACAAATGGGAGAGGTCTGCTCCTCACCCATATAGTCATTTCTCACGCATACTATATAAATGAATTGGCAAAGAATATGAAAGTGCCTGTAATAGGTCATTGACACAGCTGAAGATCAGATCCTTTGCTGCAATACAGTTCCATAGAAACTGGTGATAGAGGCAGCAACACTGCTCTTTTGAGGGCTTTTTTTGTTTATTTGTTCCGACAAAAAATAGACTTGTGATCAAAATGAAAGTTTAATTTGCATCCAGACTTTCAGCTAGGGTGAAATTTTAAATTGTGGTGAAAAGCTTGAAATCAGAAACTGTTTCAGTTATTAGAAACTAAAGACATTTTAGATTTCATCCTTTTTGTTTGGTTTGGCTTTGTTCTGTGTTTTAATTAAAAGTTCAAAAATGTTTATGGAAACTTACAGAAAAAAAACTTCCATTTCCCCCACCTGTATAAATGACTTATTAAGATGTTTTAGTTGATGAACCTATGCCAGCTTTCACTGTGAAAGTCAACCACCTTATCCTTTATGCTGAAAAAAATTCATGTAGAATTAAAAGGAAGAAAAAACAACACTCATGGGAAGAGATGAGTGTTGTTTCAATAGTAGGTATATGTCTAGTAGATTAATATGCCCCAATCCATTCTTGTCAAGGGTCTACACTGCATGTTACCTCTTCCAATAATGTAATTTTGTATTTTGAAGTTTCAAATTTGTATTTGCTACTTGGACCACTGTCATATAAACACATTATGGAATTGGAAGAACTCAGCTTAATGTTGGTTTCACTTTGCTTGGAAGTGTGTTTTGCTGCTGCCCAGTCTTCTGACCCTATTTGCATGATGGTACTTGTGATAGATGACTTTATATCTTTCATTGAACGTGTTCTGTTTGGGGAAAAAATTTGAAGTGATGATGAAAGACCTAATAAAAAATTATCTTCCTGAATATGTTGCTACTGTTAATGACCTGACATCTAGAAAAACAAATGTCATTGACTTCCAGCCACTATTTGTAGAGTAACATGTTTGAAATGCGTTGGGTGGCTCCTGGCTAGACTCCCTAGCGGATATACACTCATATCCTTTAAAGTTTACAGTGTAAACCACTGCTCAGGGCTCTTAGTAAAAAGGGCAGGAATTGTGAAGGGTAGGGACTCTGAAATAACTTTTCACTCTTGGAGGCATGTCAGGGATGAGGCATGCTTGGGGACAGTGTTGGAAAAGCTAGCCCTGCAGAAGATTTGTTCTCCCACCTTGCCAAATCAGCATTTCTTGCCTGTATTAAAATATAATTTTTTAGAGCAGTGTTATAATTTCCTCTTTCTCTAGCATAAAATAAGACAGAGAGAGATTTTTTTTACATTGACATACATTGAACTTTATTTAATTGCTGAGATGCTTCTGATCTCCTTCTCAAAAATACTTAATTGCCTTAAACTGATTCTTTTAAATCAACCCATACTGTCCCCAACAGTAAGAAATCCATTCCAAGCAGCTCATGTTAGGGGACAAGGTTTTTGCAGGGTATGCCTGGGAGAGCACTTACATTTTACTCAAACAAGGGTTGCATTAACACCTTACAAGGAGGCCAGGAAAGGAGACTCCCACCTGAACATGGGCAGGAAATGTCTTTTTGGACTTGTGGGCAAGGAACATTTGAGATCCACAGATTTTCCTGAAAATTAAACCAAGACTGTGTGGATCAAGTGGAGCATACATGGTTGGGTTATAGTCTTGTCAGGCTTAGTTCTGTCTTCAGGTGCAAGATTTTCCTTCATTTTGTTTTAATGCTTACTTCCTACAAATTCTCTATGTGGCCTTTGGTTGGGAAAAGTTTGGATGCTCCCTGAACTTGGTGCAATACTCTCATCCTATTCCAATCTAGATTAGGTGGGGGAGGTCTTCAGGGTCAGTGGTGAGCTTCTGTAGACAGACTGCCCAAAGCTCTTTGTAGCACTTCACAGTTATGCTTTCTGTGTGGCTCAGTTTCGTGGATCCCATCCAGAGACAGATGAGGAATGGAGTATTGGGCTCCTGTACCATTTCTACCAAAGGTTGTTTTTTTTTTTTGTTTTTTTTAAATCTAGCTTACTTTGGATTCTTTAGTGCTGACATATCCCTTGCCTTTGGTATCTGTTTTATTGTCCAGGTGCACATACAAGCTAGGCCCAGAAATTACACACAAACCCAAACCATACTTATGTGCTCGGAAACCAGTGCAAGACTGTAACAACAGAAGTTCAGTGCTCATAAACTACTTTCAAAATGGCCAAAATGAGTTTAAGATTAATCTGGATGGATGTAGTGTCAGATTTAACTAATTTAAATTAAATTGGTTTATTGAGTTTCTGTCTCAACTCCCCTCCAGATTCAAGTTAACTTACAGTCCCCCAGCATTCCTCGCAACCCCCCCCCTCGTAGGGTGGGCAAGCTAGTCTTGCCCCAAGCTGTCTGCCCCAGCTGAGCAGGGAGGTATGTTCTAGCACCCCCCCCAACTTCTGACGTGAGTCACTGCAAGCATGTGGCTGCATTTCTGGAATCAAAAGTGAAGTTTCACATGCTTATCAGTTTAATCCGTGGAGCTTAGACTAACCTGTGAAGATTGAATCAATTCAGCCTCAAGCTTTTTGGCTGTCTCTACTTAGCCATGAAGACTGGGAACTGAAGAAATACTTGTTTAACTCTAAAAAGGTGTTTTGGTCCTCTTGGGTACTTTAGATGCTTTGGAGGGATACAAACAGGAGAGTTGTGGTTGTGGAATGCTTTTGGTGTATCAAAATCTGGCCAAATGGTTGTTTTTTGTTGCTCTTGTAATGATGTAAATAAGAAATAATGCCATTGAAACCAAGCAAATGACTCTGATGGCAGTGTCAAGACTTCAGTGAGGCCTGCTGGTTTCACTGCCAATGATTTGTTTCCTCCTTTTTGATTGTATTGCACTTATGTCAGCCTGCTGTATGCGTAGCAAAGAATCCAAGGAAAAAATACTGAGCAATCTAAGGATAAACACTGCTTCTTTTTGTGCATTGTCCACTAGTCTGAGTGTGCAGTGTGTATGTGCTAACAGGAAATTATTTGGAAAGGAGAGTTTCCTGGACTTTCGGTTTGCTTTATCTCTAGTGTTAAACAAGCAGTGGTTTAAAGTAAACCCTGCTGAAGTTTACAGAAGTTAGGTGTTGTGAGCTGGTGTGTTACTGCATTGTAGATACTTAAAGGGGAACTTGTGAGAAAGTGAGGGTACAGGAAGTGGGAAAGCAGTTGTTCTCAGAAACAAAGCCAACCTAACTAGTGCCCAAAAGAAATTCAGAGCTCAAGGTAATTAAAACAGATACAACAGCAACACAGGACTGGGTGCTGAATAATTGAGCAGGATGTTCGTGGTGGTCCAGCTCTGCAACAGAACCACACTAATTCAGGGCTCTGTGTCCACAGACAATGAGACGCGGATTGTTCTTTCTTTGCACAGGAGAAAGGTATTATTGAAGGGGTTGATTACTGGACGGAAATTACTTTCTTAGTTTAGAAGCTCCTTGGGACGAGCAGTGTGGCAGGAACACATTCCAGTCATCAAGTCATAGTTTTAAAAGTGGCATTTGTTGCTTTTCCTTTGTAACTTGAGGAATGGTATTGAGGAGGGAAAAAATAAAAGAATGCTTATCTGATCATTGGCTGTGAAAGCTATTTATTTGCTAAATGAATCCTTCGGAATTAACAGCCTGATTTTTATTTTTTTTCCCCTAAACATACAGAATGCTCATGACTCCAATGAATTGCAATTAGATCAATGAAAATTAAATTGAGATTGGGATATTGTTCTGAAAGATATGCCCTGAGTTGAGCAGAGGTTATCAGCTTGTTGCTTAAATCGGGAGATGAAGGTAACGCCACTAACTCTTGCAATATTGGTGGTGAAGGGAAATTTTTTTTAATGTCTAGGCTCCTGGAGTATAAAGATCACAAGAGGATCTGAGTTTTCATTTTTTTTAAACTGCCTAACCCTTGTGGCTTTAGAAAGAGCTGAACAATATGACTTAAAGGAAACCTAAAAGACTCAGAAAGCAACTAAAAAGGCCCCCATGGTTGGTTTAAAAAAAAAAAAAAAAAAAGCCCAAAACCTGAAGATGACATTTTAGGCTAGACACATGACTGGAGGGGTGGAGGGAGGGTTAGTTAATATGCTTTAAAAAAAATGGTTGAAGATACTGTAGAATTTTCTGCCACCTGTGTCACACTCCCTTTACTTTGCAGGCTGGATCTGGCCTGTGGAGCCATGTCATTTAGCCTGCAGGGCTCCTAGAAGAAGGGCCAGGAATTTGGGAGGCAGAATAAGATGGGGTGGGGTCCACTGACAAAACCCATAGTACACAGCCTCCTTGTGGATATGTTTTGGTGAGGGTGGGCGAGTGATGGCTGCATTTGCTGTCCTGGTTCCTGGATGCTGCTTGGTCCAGATCCGGTTCCCACAGGGTCCTGTGGTTGGGTGGGTTTGACGTGCCTTCCCCAGGAGATCACAGTGGATCCTTCCAAACATAGTGCTGGGCATCCAACCTGTCTGAAAACTGGTTTGCAAAGAGGATTAGGCAGCTTGTAAGAAACCTCAAAGGTCCATATTCTTAGCTAGTGTTGGTTAGATCCATGTTAACTTAAACTGGCTGATGACAGGTCCCATAAGCGGCAGGAGAAAATATTATTTGGAGGGGCTGAGCATTGTGGGGTGCGCCTGCCTGACCCCTGCCCCTCCCTCCTGCAGGGCTGTTGCAGGGGCCAGCACCTGCTGGTGCTGTTTGCATGGTGGCGTGGAGCCCGGGGTGGGAGCACTGGGTGCAGCACTGCAGCAGTGGGGCATGGTGGTGGTGCTGTCCCAGCAGCCATAAAATTAGTTTGGGGGCAGGGGCGTTAAGCACTATTAGACTTGGCCTTCCGCTGCCTACAACAGGGCCCATTTATATGTAGCCCAGTGTTTGCAGTGATACTGGGACCAGACAGTGGGAAGCCAAGTCTCTGCTGGATGGTTCTAGTCGGGGGGGGGAGGGGGGCATGATCTGATTTTTCAAGCTGTCAGTAAGTTTTCATTATTAGGTAAATGCTTAGATAGAGCAATTTTTCACTTTTGTGGAATGTGACTGTTGAATAATTTTAAAGTATCCATCCAATAAGATGTAGCATGCCTCAGTTTTAATCTTTTGTTGTTACCAGTGTTTGCAAGGTATCGGAATGGCTGAGAAATTGAGATGCAGAAATCTAGAACTCTTGGCTCCAAAATTATACCTTTTATTAGCCCAACTAAGAAATTGCAACAAATTATTTTTCTACAAGCTTTCGGGCTCATGTGCCCTTCATCAGGCTCAGGGAAAGTTCAAGATGGTAAAAAGTCTCCATATGTAGTAAATAAACTTCATTTTTGCACAGAGGAAGCAGAAGCTGGAAAACTTCCTCTGGGTCCATGAGAGTCTCTTTATGAGCTTACTCTTTCTTGTGTAGATTGAGCAGGATTTCTTCCCTGGTGGTGTCAGATGGCAGGCAGGGAAGTGTAGAAATCTTTCTTCTTCAGCAATGAAGTTTGTAATCCATAATTGGCTAAAGAAGTCCTTTTTTTAAATGCATAGGAGGTAAAAAGAAGGTTCCGGGTAATGTGGGGCCCCTGCAGGACACGTTAGGAAATTTGGTCATCATACCAGATGACAAAGCCAACATTTAACAATTTCTTTGCCTCCATTTTCCTAAGCAGGGACCGGAACAGCCACCCCCACTCTGGGCAGGGACCGGAACAGCCACCCCCACTCTGGGCCCCCCTCAGGCCCCAGGGGAGGCACACGTAGGCCAAGGGTTAGTGAGGAACTAGTTCGGGAACTTTTGGAGGGACTGGACGTATTCAAGTCAGCTGGTATGGACGATCTCCACCCTCGAGTACTGAGGGAATTGGCTGAGGTCATTGTGGGACTCCTGGCACAGCTTTACGAGCACTCGTGGTGCTCTGGTATGGTGCCAGAGGACTGAAAGAGGGCAAATGTGGTTTCATCTTCAAAAAGGAGAGGAAGGAGGACCCAGGAAACTATAGGCCAGTTAGTCTTACCTCGATCCTGGGGAAGCTTTTTGAGAGAATTATTCTGGCGCATGTCCACGAGGGGCCAGCAGGGGAGATTATGCTTAAAGGCAACCAACATGGGTTCATTAGCGGCATCCTGTCAAACCAACCTGGTGGCCTTCTACAACCAGGTCACCAAATCCTTAGACGCAGGGGTAGCAGTGCACGTAGTATTTCTGGACTTTAGGAAGGCCTTCGACACTGTCTCTCACCCCGTTCTCATTTAAAATTGGGGGACTGTGGTGTTGACACCTACACAGTCAAATGGGTTGACAACTGGCTGGAGGGCTGCACCCAGAGTGTGGTGGTGGACGGGTCTTATTTGACTTGGAGGGATGTGGGCAGTGAGGTCCCCAGGGCTCGGTCCTCGGGCCCACACTGTTCAACATCTTCATCAGTGACTTGGACGAGGGGGTAAAAAGCACCCTGTTCAAATTTGCTGATGA
>NW_017728931.1:10339317-10351134 GCF_001723895.1 Crocodylus porosus | reverse complement strand
TTTGACCCCAGTACTCTTTCCTGCCATGGCAGGGGGTCGGATTAGATGATCTACTCAGGTCCCTTCCGACCCTAGAAACTATGAAACTATAAAATTTGGCATCTTTCATGATTCAGGGATG
This sequence comes from Crocodylus porosus, assembly GCF_001723895.1. NCBI lineage: Eukaryota > Metazoa > Chordata > Crocodylia > Crocodylidae > Crocodylus > Crocodylus porosus. The sequence continues at coordinate 10,351,013 of NW_017728931.1, read as the reverse complement.
TATGTGGTAGCTTCTGGTTCCTCTGTGCAAAAATGAAATTTATTTCCTACATATGGGGACTTTTTACCATCTTGAATTTTCCCTGAGCCTGATGAAGGGCACCATGAGCCCAAAAGTTCGCAGAAAAAGATTTTTTTTTTTTTTTAAATTTCTCAGTTGATCTAATAAGAGGTATCATTTTGGAACCAAGAGTTCTAGATTTTTGCATTTCTTTTTGTCTTAGACCAACACAGCTACCACATACATCCCAGAGACACTGAGATGAACAGCACCAGATGTGTTGGTTGTTCCAACTATTAAGGGTTTTGAAGCTTCCACTAATTTAATTTTCTTCTGCATTGACGAAGCCAGGTGCCTTTTGCTTGCTGCATAGCTAGCATGTATGATGTTTACAAAAGGTGGAGCCCTTGTGATGTGCATGATTCTGTTTTATGGAGTAGAAATATTTAGAAAGTAGGATGGTGTTCTAAAGATGGCCTGTCCTTCATATGTCAAAATGTAAATAACATTATCAAACATAAGTTGTTTCCTTTTATCCCACCCATGTTTATCTGTTCCCATATTTCAGTTCCTTTGCACGCAGTTGGCAATATAGTGTCTTGCTCTTCAAGCTAGTCTAGAGAACCCTTATACAAATCACAGGAATTGAAGTTCTTATTCCAACAAGGAATTTGAACCATAAGGCCTTATTTTGATCACCTTTACCGTGGTGTCTATTGAAAGCAGCTCTGTTGAGGTCAATAAGAATGTTGGCAGTAGAAAAGCAGCAGGGTGGGAGAATTGTGCTCATGTCCTTTATACCATATTCCCCTACAGTTTTGTTTCTTGGCCATTTGAAGTCCTGTTGCAAAGATCTCCCCAAATTCTGTCTCGTCAGACAGACTACATCATCTGCAAATTCTGTGACCTTTGTTTCCCTAGAACAGTGATTCTCAACCAGGGTGCCCTGAGATCCTTTCAAGGGTGTTATGGGGTGCCACTCAATGTTAGCACTGCTTGCAAGTCTGCAAACCATTTTTTTTAAATGCTGCCATGGATTTGTCTGCAACTTTAGGTACCTAAGTACCTGGTGAAGCATGGCCCTTCATGGTTAAGATGAGTAGTCAGAAACAGAACTGGCACTAAGTAGAACACCCCTGCTACATTAACTGCTGTGAGGAACTGTACCTTCAAGCCACTCTTGCACAAGTTGGCTGGAGGTTACTGTTGTGTCATTGTGGCAGGGCACCTTTGGTGCCTGCCACTTTAAGAGGCTTGAACAGGCTGTGGAGCAGCTGGCAGGTGTGGTGTGGCTCAACAAGGCAGTCACATGACTGCAAGAGGGCTTCTGGATTGGAGGATGCGACTGGGCAGCCTCAGTATAAACCCAGGCCCTCTGGGCAGTTGCTACAGGGAGCCAGAGGGATAACACCCCCTGGTTGGTGCTGCACCCAGAACTGCTGGTGGCTCTGGGTAGGAGCTATGGGGATGGAGGAGGTTCCTGGTCCTGGGGAATGACCTTAAACTATACCCTGCTGTGGTAGGATGGTGTGGTGGGGCTGCTTGCGGCCCCAGGAAATGCTACACCAGTGCCTCCCTAGTGAAAAGCGAGGATGGGGCACCGTATAAGCCTCAGCCCCCACAACCTGGTGGATCACCCAGTAGAGGGGGCAGGCGAGGGGTCCAGGCATGTCATCAGACCTGAGACCCAAGGGACGTAAGGCCGAGAGCCCCAGTGGGGGGGCAGAGTAGTGGACCCAGTGTCACAGTTATACAAAGGCTCATGTTCTGCATAGTGACCGGTCAGAACTGGAAAACCAAATGAAGCAGACCTCTAGGTTGCTTGGCTTTGAGTGATTACCGAACAATGCGAGGAGAAATCTCGTACACTTTCTCTAGCCTGTTTCATTTAAGGGACATGGGATACATAAGCCACAGGTCTTCCTTAGATTTCCCCTTTGACCCTACACTGCTGCATTCTTATTTTAGTGACCTGTGCTATGCTACTCCTTACGCTACTGCTGTTCTTGAGGTTCCAGTAACTCTGTTGGCTTTAGGTGAGTCACTCCTGGTTTATATCGATCAATGTGAGCTTGGAAGTGGGCCCTATTCTCTTTTTATTTTGCATTTCTGAAAAAAAAAACCTGTTTACTTAAAGAAAATCAAGCAGGTGTGAGCCTGCTATGGGTTGGCATAGTTGTTTTCTAAATGTAGCTTTCTGCAAGTCTTCTTTTTGCACAGATGCTTTGTGTAGAGTATGGTCTTGATACAGAGGATACTGCTTGTATGCGAACACTTACGTGGTTTTATCATATTTATTCTGTCTCCAAACCTTTGAAAATGAATAATTGATATGTGTTACAAAATACATGCTTTCCCAGAGGCTGTCGAAAGGGTTTTCTTTTTTCCATATCCAAAAATATCAACTCAACATACAAAGAAAATGGATACTCTAGTTCTTATTCTTATAGTGAATTAGAAAAATTCAAAATTCCATAAATACATTTTTCTTGCTCCTTTTTGATTCCATGTAGCTCATTTGAACAAAGTGTTCACTGACTCCATCAGCTTTTTCTGACCTTTTGTATGAATACACCATAATCCAAAAAGCTTAAATGACTACACACAAACTATAGTTTCGGCATTAAATAATAAAAGACAGCAAAAATACCAAGTGAGTACGTGTAGTGACTATAATTTATTCTTCCTTTTTTATTTGCCCATACTTTTCATGCCTTCTTGTTCATGTCAATTAATTGTCTCCGTTTCTTATTAAATTGGCTAATTTTACTGTGAGAATCTTTTCAGTCTTAGACTTTTCTTTCCTCATTCAGAATCCTATTTGCAGTGTTATCTAGTCCAGTCTATTAAAGGAATAGATCATGGCAGGCATTTTCAAAAAGCTTTTTTCTTCTTCTGTGCTTCACTGACTAATTAAAGAGGTGGTTGCTAAGAGATGACAGAAGGCATCGTTGAGAGCCTGTGATGTACCCTTTTTCTTACCTTCGATATACAGGTTTTGGATCAGAGTTTGAGAGTGAATGGGATGGCGGCATCCTAAACTACTTCTGTGACCAGACCTGCAAGGGACAGAATGGAGGGAGACTGTGCTGGTCCTCAGTCACCAGGCAATGTGGACTGGAGTGGTACAGGAGGCCAAGACCCAGGACAACTAGATATGTTGGAGAAAGCACATGAGTTCTTTCAGACTTGTGATGTGGAGGGCAAAGGCTTTATCACTCGTCGCAACATGCAGGTAAAGCAAAGCTGGCTGAGTAAAATGATGCAATGCAAAATTCCTAGGCTCTTAAAAGAGTTAATAAGGTGAGATCTGGTAATTTAAAAACTTAAGAAAAGATAAGCTAAAGAATAAGGTATGTAATGTAAAAAGAATAATAATAATGTTGTGGAACTAAGGGATGAATTTTTGTACTTTTCCCCCATACAAACCAGCAATTAAAAGGGAAACGGAAAGAAAATTTACTGTTTAAAAAATTCAAGGGAACTGAGACACTGTTGACTTAAAATGGGACATCTCCATCTCCTTCAGTGGAATTACATATACTATACCCCAGAATCAGGAATATATTTTGTTCATCTATTTTCTTATACACTTGTTTTTTTTAACAAATCACCTAAACCCAAACTATTCGTTTTGCTTTTCCATCACCATTGTACCCTACTTAGTACAAACTAATAACATCATGTTGTTTACGTCCATAGATACTAGTGTTAAACAAATGGTTTGTTGAAATATTTTTAAATTTAAGGGACCTGACTCTGATCTTTTTAAAGTACATGGCAAAAGTGTATTGTATTCCACTGAGAACAGGATCTGGCCCATATTGTAGAGTTACTTGTTAAGATGGATGTTCAATCCATAATTTTAAGGAAAGGAGCATCGTATGTAGTGGATTTTTTCAGTAGTTTACAACTGCCATGCAGAGTATTGCTTGGGTGTATTAATCAGTTTTTACTTTAGTGCTAACGGATGACAAAAAATGAAAGTATCAGTTCATCGCCAAAGTCTTAAGAGCTAAAATGGCTTAAACAAAATTTTAGGAACATTTCAAATCTTCAAGCTCAAAGGCATTTAATGTGCCAGACTTAATGTGTATAAAACACTTTTATACACTTAATGTGTATAAAACACACTTCTCAAAAAAGAAACATAAAATTGGTGAAAGAGAGGTTTTTCATATACATTTGATTTAAATTTTGGTCCAATTTTATTACAGTGATTCAGTAATATTTGTAATACAAGATGCACTTTAATTTTAGGCATACATTTTCATGGGAAAAATGCATCTTCTACACAGGGAAAATAAAACAATAACAAAAATCCAATTAAAACAATACATATTATATAAAAAACAAAAATTGATGCTAACATACTTGACTTATTGCTAACTGCAATTTTTTTGTTGCAGGCCAGTGTCCTTATGGATTTTTTACTTACCTGTTTTACTTACAGCTAGTGGAAATGTTAGAGCAGCGCTGTAGTTCTGATTACCCTCTGTATGTTCTCCCACTGGAGAAATTGAGCTCATAATAGAACTTTGTGGGATTGCACCCTTAGGCAGTTTCTTCGATCATCATCCTATTTTACTGTAGTATAAGAAGTAAATATAATTGAATCTGTAATACACGTGAGGCTTTTCTTGTTTTTAAGTTTTACTGGTTGGTATCTGCATGGACATTTTAAGAGAGATTTATTTCCATTCAATTCTGTGTTTTTTCTCTGAAAGGGAAAGCAGACCCCTGAGCTTGTAAGCTTTGGAAAGGGGTGATGCTAACCCTGTTTGAATTGCAAAGAGAAGAATGCAATATTTTTCTTTGATTTGACAATGTGAGTTACTGTTTCAGGGTGGTTTAGCAGTTTGAGCTTTCTCTGTGAGTAAATGTCCAATGTTAAAAATAGAAGGAAAAGGTTTTGGGATTCAGTAACCTGAGACCACTTGAAATGGTGTTGCTTTATGCTCCCTTTTGTTTCCAGCTAAGATGATTAAACATTATATTTCAAAAACAACTCTTTTGCAAATACTGGGCTGATGCTCCCCTCTCTTAACATCTGAGTAAATTGAGAACAATTCTACCTAAAACAGTGTAGTTACACAGATGTAACAAGGAGGGATTAGTCTCTTTCCCTCCTTTTGTATTTTATTTTGTATTCTATCTGAAATGAAATGTTAAGCATTAAAAATATACAAGGCCTAGGAAACTATAAAGTAGTGGTTCCAGCAACAGTATTACCTGAGACCCTTCAGTGAGCCTGGCCTGAAGTCAGTGGTAGTTTCTGAACATCCCATCCAAATGTACAGAGTGGGTGTAGTCTGCTGATCGTTTATAGATTCAGACCGGGGAAGTTTGCTGTCATTAATTAGGATCTCATTAAAGTCAACAGAACACAGATTTTTACCATATGTCCAAACCTGCGTGTCAGTTTGTGATCATGTTTGTATACTCGGTAATTCCCAAAACTTTTTTCTTTGATTTCAGTGATGTTACTACATACTAAGCCATAACTGGGCTCAAAACCTCTCCCTATACTTAAACCTGTTGCTCAATGCACTTAGCCATATTAAGTAAAAGACCTGTAATGCTGGGAGAGTAGCACTTCTATTTTTCTGAAACTAAGTAGAAAGGAGTTCACTTGATTAACTTACCCAGGATCACTCCCGTGGTAGCTATTGGAATTTGACAGAATAATGATATTTTCTCCCTTGTTCTGAGCAGTTAGCCAAAATTAGGTGCCTTGCAGGGTTGTGTGTGAGTGAGACACTGCGCATGAGTCAAGCGTGTTTTAGGGGCTTGTTCTGATATATTTGCCCACAATGTGAACAAGGATTTCCTAAGCACAGTGGAAACAAGCAGTTGCAGGCAATTTCCTTCCTCTGGAATCTGGTGTTCCACTCCAGAGATGTCTGGGCCCAGGTAGTTCTGTCTCTGTGCTGCTGCTATTGCTTATGGCCGTTTTTACTCTGCTGGCTCAATCTCTCCTCCCTTCACAGCCCATAGTGAGTATTCTAGCCCAGCATTTCTCAACCCATGGGTTGCAACCCAAAAGTGGGTTGCAAGAATATATGAGAGGGTTGCAAACAAAATTGGATTAACAAACTTTAAAAATAGATTTTCCTTTTAGAGGAGAAAAACCTTGGGAAAACTATGGCTTTTCACTTGCAGACTGGCAGAGTTCCAGCCTGCAAGGGGCTTATGAAGGCTGCTTGGGCCCTCCCCTGCCCCATACACCCACACCCTGCCCCCTGCACACTGGGGGGTGAGGGGCTGGGGTTGGGGGGTTGGTCAGTGGGTTGGGAGTGAGGTGCACAGGGTTGGGACTGTCTATCAATGTTTACATATTGGTTCTGGTACAAAAAATGTTGAGAACCACTGTTCTAACCAATGTATTTGCAGCCAGGGAAGCACTTGTGAATACAACAGATTCACATTTCCCTCTGCTAATGTCTGGACAGTTGTCCTCATTTTCTTCTATTAAGGACGTTGTTCTGCATTTCTGTGGAGTCTTTTTATATGAATAACAGAGTCATTTGAACAGTTAGGGAGAGATTTTAGCTTTTGTTTTTGTGCCTGTATTTACTTCAGAGGCAAGTTCTGATCTGTCAGGTGATCCTGTAAAAATGGTTTGGTGAGGTTTCATTGGTATTTGTCTCTGACAGTGTGTGTCCCCTCCCTTCAAAGGTATGACCGTGAGTCATACAGACTTACCTGAGCTAGCTTTATATGAGCTGGCTCAGGTACAAGTAATGGTGTGGCCACAGGAGCACCGGTGTTATGCTGTAGACTACAAGACCTGCTGAAGACCCTGACCAGGTGATCTAGTCTCCACTGAACACCATACACATGCTCCAGGCTAGCTTTTACATGAGCTGCAGCCATGTCTGTGGACTGCAGTGTAGGCATACCCTTAATGATTCCAGGGTGGGAACTCCAAGCAAAATGCTTACTTGCTTTTTCCAGAAGAGCACCTTAAACACCATGCTTTAGGATATACTGAGGTAACTCATAGTCTCTCCTATTAACACTGTTTCCCCATAGGTGAAATCCATAAATATTTATTGAGCCAGACAGAGCATGAGACTGTATGTTAGTAGGGAGGGTGCTTGTGACTGTTCTAGTGTACAGGCATTTAAGTATTTAATGGGCAGCACATCTACACAAAATGCTGACTGCACAGTAGTAACGAGCTACTACACAGTCAGCATCACCTAAAAGACATTCAGCGATGCTGCTGCACAGTAATGCTAGTTACTACGCAGTCATTTAGTACTTGTTTATATGAGTACCAAATGACTCTGCAGGTAATGATTGTGCAGTCAGTGTCTCATGTGGTTCAGCAACTATGTATTTAAGCATTTAATATGAAGTGGAACATCAACAGGAAAGATTGAGGGTCATGCACCCTCCTCCCTACAGGTAACCTGTGATCTAGTGATTAGGGAGGACGCTTTCTTTTGTTGCTGACATGTATTCACATCCCCCCTCAGGCATGGGAAAGTTTTGAGCCTGAGTCTCCTGCTTCCTTGTTGAGTGCCCTAATAGCTGATCTGTTGCATAAAAAGGACTGCTGCTTCCTCCCCTTGCAGTCTTGTGAATTGTAGCCTTTGGTGTTATTGTTATAACTGCCCCAAACTGAAATGCTTAGACAGTTCTGATGTGATCTGGTTTATTACGATGAACAGACCTTTCATCAGACAATTTTTTTGTTTGTTTTTCACTTCATTGAGAAAAATGGGAAAACATATTTCAGGATTGTTGTTCTTATTATCGTCGTTGTTTTTGTTGTTGTTCTTTCATTGCTGCTGCTGCTGTTCTTTTCAGTTTGTTGGCTAATCTGAAAAATCAGTTAGTGACATGGCTCTAGTAATGAAACAGCTTGATCTTGTCCCATAGGAGACAAATTGAAGAAGAAAACAAGATGTTTCACTTTACAAATTAAAGTAGCAACTGCTGTGTTAATACATTTAGAAATAAGATAAAATAATAACCTTGAAAAATATATTATTAGATTCAAACAACATACAAGGCAGGCAAAGTTATTTGTGTAGATGTGATATCTTTGATTAGACCAATCAGATAGTTAGGCATTGGGAGACTGCATAGAAAGTTAAAAAGGATCAAATCAGATGATATAAAATAAACATGAAATACAAACAAATTTAAAAATAAAATAAAATGACAGACCATTAAAGAGCAATAATAATTAAATAAAAAAACAAAAATGTCAAAACTGCCTTGTTTAATTTTTGACATTTTCAAGATTTTTCCAGAATTCTGATTTAACAGAATGTTTTGAAAATTCAACTGTTTCAAATGATGAAAGGATGAAAAAAGTGATTTAATAATATCCCATGAAATGGAAGTTGTGAATGTTGGCCAGTTTTAATAATGGCACTGTGGCAGGGAGCCATTCCCAGACCTGTCCGGTGTTGGCTGGACCCTCTGTTCCTGGGCTAACCACCCAGCTTTCTTTTCTGCCATGCCTTGATGGAAAAAATAATTATGATGTTACTCAAGCAGGAGGCTGTCCACTTACTACCCCAACACCAGGGATTGATTGCTATGCACCACTCCAAAACTTCCCTACATAGTGGCCCATGCCTCGCAGATAGTATGTAAAGAATATAACCTTTCATTCTTATTTGGCCTTGCATGGCCTCTTGTCCCCCTCTAACATTGGGCTCTCTGTAGCCTTACCTCTGAGCCCTCTCTGGTGCTGGGGTATACACCATGGTGTGCCCCTATGAGACCTGTTCCTCCCCAGTTAGCCCCATCCCAGTCCACCAGATTAAAATACAACAACAAAACAAAGGAGCCTCTAGGCTATAACATAACACAACAATCCAATTCTCACTTTCTCTCAAAAAAACCCCCTAAACTTCCCCCTTAGCATCAAGTACCTTCTTAACCCTAAATACCTTCAGGGTTCCTAGAGGCCTAATATTCCATACAGGCAGCAAAACAGGCAACCAACCATCTGCACTAAACTTGTCTGCTCGAGCTCCTTCACTCCTGGCTGCTGCCAGAGGACTGACTTCTGGCAGCCTCAGCCCTGGACCTTATATGTGCCCTGAGCCCTATTTCCTTCCGGTCAGCTGACAGGTCTGTGTGGTTGGGCTTTTAGCTCTTGCCCTTCTGGTACTTGGTGTTTCTAAAGACTCTGGTCTTAAAGGGACTGCCCTGCCTCCTAGTCACAGGGTCAGTGTTCCCTGTTACAGGGACCAATCCTCATGATAACTTTTAGAGCTATAATTCATGTTGGTTTAATCTTGAGACTTGAACTTTTTCATGTAAGGATGTCAACAACTGTGCCGAGTTGGCATAGAGAAAGCAGAGGAGTTTAGGCTAGGAGATGTAAAGGAAACCAATAGCAATCATATTTTTCTAAAGATTTGGTTTACCTCATCAAAATTAGTTTGCTGTGGGTGTAGTTCCCCCTTCTAAGTTTAAAGTAATCTGCAATTGATACATAAAAGCCCCTCAGAGTAGAATAATGTATTAATGAAACTATGCTTTTCATACTCAAAAGAAAATGCCAAGAAGAAAGATAATGTGGAAAAACAAACATTTTATTTGAGAAACTTCTCCAGGTATTGACCTATTGTTCTGAATTATTGGGGTTCTTGTTCTCCAGATTCTTCTCTAACACTTTTTGTAATGCATGGTGTACCTGAGGCATGGTTTCTCATTTCAGAGACTTCATGGGGAGTTGCCTCTTAGTCTAGAAGAGCTGGAGAAAGTTTTTGATACCCTGGATGCTGATGGCAATGGTTCACTTACCCCGGAGGAGTTCACTACAGGATTCAGTGAGTTTTGGAATGCAGATCCTTGTAAAGCTCTATGTGCTTTGTAAAGCTGTAATGCTTGGTACTTCACAGAGATAAGGAGACAATGTTCATAGTCTGAGGACATTCTAGCTTAGTTCTGAGGCATGGCCAAAATATCTTGAGACTGACCCAAAGCATGCCAAGCATCATGTAAAAAATAGCTGGCTTGGCTACTGAAAAAAGTATAGCTGCGGCAGCACTAAACTTGGTGCAGGCCTGTTTTACTCTGCAGAGAAGGTACTTCTGTGACTGCAATATCAGCACACCCTGACCATCGTTCTGATCTGCCTTTATTAAAATATGTCCTTTATTTTCCTCAGACACAGGTGTAGCAGTGGACGTAGTCTGTCTGGACTTTAGGAAGGCCTTCAACACTGTCTCTCACCCCATTCTCAGTAAAAAACTAGGGGACTGTGGTGTCGACACCTACACAGTCAAATAGGTCACTAGTTGGCTGGAGGGCTGCACTCAGTGAGTGGTGGTGGACGGGTCTTATTCATCCTGTAGGGATGTGGGCAGTGGGGTCCCCCAGGGCTCAGTCCTTGGGCCCGCACTGTTCAACATCTTCATCAGCAACTTGCACAGGGGGTGGTAAAAAGCACTCTGTTCAAATTCGCAGATGACACTAAGGTGTGGGGGGAAGTGGGCACACTAGAAGGGAGGAATAGGCTGCAATCAGACCTAGAAAAATTACAGGGGTGGGTGGATGAGAACAGGATGGGTTTCAACACTGACAAGTGCAATGTGCTGCTCCTGGGGACGAACAACTGGCACCATACCTACAAGTTGGGGAACTCCCTTCTCGTCAGTGCAGAGGCAGAAAAGGATCTTGGAGCCATTATTGATGCCGAAATGAACATGGGCTGGCAGTGTGGGGGTGCCGTCAGGAAGGCCAACCATACCTTGTCATGCATCCACAGATGCATCTCAAGCAGGGCCAAGGAGGTGATATTCCCCCTCTATGCAACACTGGTCAGGCCGCAGTTGATGTACTGCATCCAGTTCTGGGCACTGCACTTTAAGAGGGATGTGGACAACATGGAGAGGGTCCAGAGGAGGGCCACTCGCATGTTCAGGGGGAGCAGGGCAGGCCCTACAAGGAGAGGCTATGGGACCTGAACCTGTTCAGCTTCTACAAGAGAAGGTTGAGGGGGGATCTAGTGGTCTGTTACAAACTAGTCAGAGGAGATCAGCAGGCACTGGGGGAGTCCCTGTTCCCCTGAGTGCTACCAGGAATGACTAGAAATAACGGTCACAAGCTGGCAGAGGGTAGATCCAGGCTAGACATCAGGAGGCGCCACTTCGCTGTCAGGGCGGCTAGGATCTGGAACCAGCTTTCAAGCAAAGTGGTGCTGGCTCCTAGCCTGGGGGTCTTTAAGAGGAGGCTGGATAAACACCTAGCTGGGGTTGTTTGACCCCACTACTCTTTTCTGCCATGGCAGGGGGACAGACTTGATAATCTGCTCAGGTCCCTTCCGACCCTACCAACTATGAAACTATTAAACAATTGCATTCTGTTAGACTTCTGAGCAGGTACCCAAAAAAGGTTTCACCATAAAAGCTACCAGAAAAAAGAACTCAATAGAGAATATTTTTAAAGTACACTTATCATAGAATTCAGGTCGGGAGGGACCTTGTAGGTCTTCAAGTCCGACCCCCTGCCTGGGCAGGAATAAAAAACTGGGCTCAAATGACTCCAGCCAGGTAGGCATCAAGCCTCCTCTTAAAGACCCCCAAGGTAGGAGCCATCACTACTTCCTGTGGAAGTTGGTTGCAGATCCGAGCCTCCCTGACTGTGAAGTAGTTCTTACGGATGTCTAACCTAAACCTACTCTCCAGCAACTTGTGGCCATTATTCCTTGTTATGCCAGG
>NW_017728931.1:10328113-10338600 GCF_001723895.1 Crocodylus porosus | reverse complement strand
AGAATTGGTTAAAGAGGTCTGCTTTCTCCTCTGGCGCAACCACCAGATTGCCCAGAGGATCTTGCAGGGGCCTCACATTTCCCGGTGCTTTCTTCATCCTCCCTATATATTTGAAAAAGGACTTTTTATTATCTTTGATTTTGGATGCAAGTCCTAGCTCTATTTCTGCCTTAGCTTTCCTGACAGCCCCCCTACAGGCCCAAACAGAGGAGGTATACTCCTCTTTGGAGATAGCACCCCCCTTCCACCGGTTGTATGCCGCCTTTTTGGCAATCAGGCATTCTTGTACACCCTTGGTGAGCCAGGGGGGTTTTCGGGCACTCCTGCCCCCCTTCCTTTTTGTTGGAATGGTTACCCCTTGGGCCCTGAGTATCATCTCTTTAAGGAATGACCACTCATCTTGGGCACTGAGCTCCTCTGCTCTCGAGAACCCCAGCGCCTCTCCCACTAATCTCCTCAACTCATTGAAATTGGCCCTCTTGAAGTCTAGGGCTACCGCATTACTGCAGGCCCTTGATACCCTGCGCTGGATGGTGAGTTCCAGCAAGTGATGATTGCTATCACCCAGGTGGTCGAGCACCTGGAGGCTCCTTACCAGGTCATTGCCTGTGGCCAGGACCAGGTCCAACAGGGCATTTCCTCTGGTGCACCTCCTGAATTAAGTAGAGGTCCTGTATCTCAGCCAGGAACCTCCTGGAATGGTCTGACCTGGCTGACTGTTCCTCCCAGCAGATGTCCAGTTAATTTAAATCACCCATGACAACTACAACCTTCGCCTTAAGTGCCTCTGCAAGCTGGCCCAAAATTCCCTGTCCATCCTCCATTTGATCAAAAGCTTTCCATCAGAAGTCTTTTTCACAGAAAATTAGTTTTTAATTAACTGTTTTCACAAACAATATCTTTGGAAAAATTTAGATTTTTCATAAAACCCTTTTTATTACTTGGAGTTGAAGCACCCTAGCTGGATTTCCGTGGATGCCATGGGCTGGATTCCACAGATTGTCCTAATTCTATAGGCCTGGGGCAGGCAAAATACAGCCTGTGGGCCAAATCTGGCCCACCAGGCACTTTTTCATCTGGCCTGTGGACACCCACCAACAAACTGTATCCTGCCCAGCCCTTCCGCCTATGAGGGTGGGAGCAAGGCACTTGCATATATACCCACACCCCAGAACATATCGTGTTGTACCTTACTTCCACCTTCATGAATGGAAGCGCCCAGTCCAGCCAACAGCAGCTTCTGGGAGGGGCTGCTGTTGCTGCAGCTGCCACGGGGGAACCTGCTTGGCTTCTCTGGCATCCTGTTTGCTCTGGGCAGCAGGTAGGGAAGCAGCAGGGGTGTGGTGGGGAGCTGCAGCTGGGTGGGAGCAGGGAGCATGGGGCTGGGGCTGGTGGCAGCGTGGAGCCTGTGCCCTGGGGCTCAGCAGGACTGCGGAGCTTGGTTGGGCAGGGTGTGGCTGTGAGGGAGAATGGGGTGATATGGTGACGTCCCCACACATTCCCTGACATGATGCAGAGCCCCCTCTGCCAGCAGCAGCAGGTGGGATGTTTGTGCCCTGTGCAGGCACTGATGCCCACTAGTGCACAGCTTTGGCCAGTGCTGAGCTTGCTGTTGAGGAGCACAGCCTGCCTTGCCCACCTCTATTGCAGGGGCTCTGCACAGCATGTATGCAGGTCCCATACTCAAGTGGCACCAGGGGAAGCCCCATGCTGAAGTCAGTTGCCTTACCCGCTCCCTGCTGCACAGGTCTTGGGACTCTGCTGGAAGTGGAGGGGAGCCCTATGCAGCAGGGAGCGGGGAAAGCAGCTGGCTCCAGTGCAGGGCTTCCCTTGGTGCCACACGAGTGTGGGAGCTACACACATGCCTCATGGAGCCCCCATGATAGAAGTGGCCCAAGTAAGCTGTGCTCCTCGACCCCACGTGCAGCACTGGCTGGAGCCAAGTGTTACTGGGCGCCAGCACCTGCACAGGACACAAGCATTCCGAGTGCCCTAGCCTGCTGCTGCTGCCAGCAGAGGGGGTTGTGCATTGTGTGGTGGGTCCCCACACCCCCCCTCACACCCCACAAACCTCACACAACCACCCCTTGCCCCCACAGCCCCTGCACATACACACACACCCACTCATACCCCACACCCCCAGAGACAATATACAAGAATAAGACTTTATTTTTGAGTTATTATGCAGTTCCTCCTATATACAGTACACAAACACAAATCATGAGAAGTATTTTTTGTAATAAAATTAAAATGTGGTAGGTGTTTGAGTTTTAGTGCATGATTTGATTCCCCCCCCCAACCCCCGTTTCCCAGATGGTAACCCTTGCCTCCCATAAGGAGTATTTCCAGGGGCCAAGGAGAGGGTCTTCCAGTGGCAAGGGCTAGGGGGTGGGACTTATAGTCCCAATGTGGTGATGGGGGGTGGGGCAACTGTCAAGGGGCGGGGCTGCCCATGTGGCCTTTGACAGCTCACCAAAGCTCGTTAAGCAGCCCTCCAGCCAATATAATTGCTTGCCCCTGCTCTAGGCTAGATAACATTTCTCAGGCTATACCCTGGTAAAACACTCCCATGACCTATTGCCTTCTTTGTCCGAGTGGGAAGGGGCTGTGGTGCATCCCTGGAAGGTTAATCTGACTAGGGACAGGTGAGGCACCTAAGTTAGGAAGCTCTTGAGGAATGCAGGCAACTTCTCTAGATCAAAATGTTTTAATTTTTTAATTCTGAATTTTTACAGGGGAAAAAAACAATATTTTCCCACTGGAAAACTTGCCCTTCCACCCCCAGCCTTCCCAGCCTTTTTTTTTCCTGGCCAGTTCTACTTATAAAGGTTAATGTTGAAATTCTGTCTGGGAAAGAAACATATTTTCAGAATATCTGTGGGGCTTGCTCAGGCTCCTAGTGGAAAAAATGATGATTTGGATCATTTAGGATTGGGGTCTTGAAGATGAAAAAGAGATTGGTTGATTCAGGCAAAGAAGGATAAAGGATGACATGGAAAAGGACATGGAGTCAGGAATAGGGAAGGTGGTTGGAGAAAATGTAGAGAACAAGAAGGTGAGGAGGACCAAGTAAGAGCAGCAGTGTTGTATGTTTCATTATCTATACTAGTGGTACTCAGCCTTTTGGCCCTGCAGGCTGGATGAATGGTCCAGGGCCAGTCCACATACTGAATGGAGTCCTGTGCATCATAGGATTCTCCTAAGGCTGGATTCCACCTCCTCTCTGCCCTGCACTCCAGGATTGGGCCCCAAGGGCTGGGCACTGTCACCCCTGCTGGCTGGGATTGGACTCTGGGAGCCTGGTATTGCACCCTTCAACTGGGATTGGGCCCCGTGAGGCTGGCATTGCCCCCCATGTGCTGGGATCAGGCTCTGGGGCCAGCACTGCCTGTGCCTGGCCCTGTGTGCTGGGATTGTGACTGATCCAGTGTACAGGGCTTGAGCTCCCCATGAGTCTGGAAGTTTGGCAGCAGGGGGATGGTGCCACTTCTCCCTGGCTGTCAAATGTCTAGACTCCTGGGGAGCCCAGTGGGCCAAATAACGTGGTGCTGCAGGCCAAATCTGGCCTGCAGGGCAGAGGTTGAGCACCCCAGACCTGTACAGGTTTCTATAGAAACACAGGACACTAAGGGTAATTGAATAAATGAGTCCAGTCATTTGCTGTTGCAAGGAACCAAATTGCATATTATCTTTCATCAAACAATCAAGGTCTGACTTAAAAGTAGTTTTTTTTTATCCCCACTTCTCCCCCTACTGCTCTCTGATAATTAGCTAGAAACCCTTTTGTTTACCAGCCTGAATTTATTTGTGGCCAATTCAAACTGTTTGTTTTTGTTGCCACCATTGTCCTACAATTTAAGCTCTTCTCCCTACCTGGTGTTTTATTCCTATTGTGTTTTATAAAGAAGCAGACGTATTCTGTGAGGCTTCATTTTGCTAGTCTAAACAGGCAAAGCTCTCTTATCCTCCATTCCTCTGACCATCCTCAAAGCCATTCTTTGCACCTGCTCCATTCTGAGTTCATCCTACTTGACCATGAGTGAGTGTAATGGTGTACAGCATTTCAGATGAGGTCTTGCTAGCACCTTACAGAATGGACTAATACTTAGGAACATAGGATTGGAAGGGGCCTCCTGGGCCATCAAGTTGTCTCCACATTTCCCAAGCCCTACTGAAAACCTCTTCTGATTTGCATCTTAGGGTCACATTTCGCTTCCCATCCCTCTTCCCCCAAGGCTACAAAACACCGGTGGCATGTGTGATGGCATTTTGTGATAAGACATTTTTCCTCCAAAGTCTTTTGCAGCTCTTGGTTTGTAACTTAAGTTCCATGTGACCTTTTGTACAGTAGAATTTCATTCAATTTATATTACTCTAGTCCTCAAATCCATCCTTTGTCTCATACATACCATCCCCATCCTCTTCTGTAGTGATGGTGCCTCCCAAGTTTGTGTCACCAGGAAATTTCATGAGCATGCTCTTGCTTTGTGTGCCAAGATTAATACTGTAAATTAGAGGTTTTCAACTTTTTTAAGGAGTGTATCCCTTCTGGCCCCTTTCCAAGTACCCCTGGGAGTACGTGTACCCCTGGTTGACAACCCCTGGTGTAAATGATTGTTTTCAAGACTGATTCTTGAGAAGCTCCACAGCTAATCTCCCCTGCAGCTCAATATTTCCCCCTTTACCACTACTTATGTTCCCTTCTCCTTTGTCAGTTCCTCACCCACCTCAGTTCTTGTCCTAATCTCCTTCGCTACCTTAGCTAACAATTTCCCATGAGCCACAGTAACATGAGACCCAGGTACATCATAGATGTGTATACACCTATGATTATATAGCATAGGGAGTGGCC
The DNA here is from genome assembly GCF_001723895.1 of Crocodylus porosus. NCBI lineage: Eukaryota > Metazoa > Chordata > Crocodylia > Crocodylidae > Crocodylus > Crocodylus porosus. The sequence goes on along the minus strand of NW_017728931.1, from coordinate 10,333,748 downwards.
TATATAGCATAAAAAGAGGAGGAAAAGCATACAAGCTTGTCAGCAAACAAGCAAGTCATATTTAAAACAAAAGCTAAATGAGGCAGTGGCTTCTGAGTCAGCAGTGTTCTGCTAGAGATCTCTAGGGAATCAATGACAAAACAGTAAGCTATCCAGCATGAGAGTGGTGCCCTCTCCAGAGCCATCAGTGACAGGAGTTTTCCCCAGCACGCTAAACATCACTGGTCTTGGCAGGGTAGATCAAGCCACACCTGAACCCGTTAATCTGGTTGGTTCCAAGGGTAAATTGAGAGCCCCCAGTCAGGCAGGCATTCAGTCAGCCAGGTGCTGATGTGGCAGTTTCTCAAGGACGCTTCAAAACAACACTTCACAAGATGAATATCTTGGACAGCCCTCTGCATGAATGTGGTGTCCAGCAAACAGCATATCACTTAATTGAAAGCTGCAATCTTTACAAATGCCCAGACTGGGTAGCTGGAATCTGCACATTGAGCAATAATACCAGGCAGTGGCTCATAGAGCTGGAAGTTGATTTCTGATGCCATAGGAAAGAAGTTTCTCACTGCAGCAGAGACTTCCTCCGACTTGGTCACAATGAGCTGCTGATGTTTTTAGCTGGCTGGGGAATGTCCAGTGCAATCCAGCTAGAACTTCTGCTAGACCAGTAGGTGTCAACCTTTTTTAATCCCAAACCCTTCCTGATTGCTACACTGATTCCCTTTCCCTGCCCAATCAGCTACTTCACTTTCTGCTCCCTGCCCTGTGTTTCCTGTCTGATCTGCTGCTTTGCTTTCTGCTCCCTACCTTTTCTGTCAGTATGCTGCCTGTTCCCTACCCAGTCTGCCTCATGCCATGCACAGAGGCTGCCCATGCCACAGGTTGGCCACCCTAAACAAACAGTAGTTGGACAGATCCGAGTGTCCTTGAACAGTGGTGAGTGTGGCATTTGCTCTACCTTGGTGATCAGTTGGCTGACTGTATTCTGACATCAGTTGCTAGGTGGAAAGATGCGGCATAGTACCAGTAATGACACAAGCATTGACTGCAGCATGTCCATGGTGATTTGCATAGTGTGCCAGAGTTGTATATCTGCTAATCTGATGACAGCAAAGTTTAGCTAAATTTGAGCATGATGTTCTCCACTGAGGATCAGAGAGTAGGCCCCAACCTAATTAAAATTTCAGCTCCTTTGGAGTGTTAGGAAGGTCAAACAGCAGTATTTTGGAAGTTTTTAAGATGAAGTTAAACAGACATTTGTCTAGGATGGTTTGATAGGGGTGATCTTGCCAGGGGTGCGGGCACAAGGGCAATGACTAGAAGATGTCCTAAGGTCCCTTCCAACCCTGCTTTTCTATGATTCTGTTCAGCATTTGTGTGTTGGGTTCCCCAGGTAGATCCTGTCTGTTCAGGAGACATTCTGCTGCTGATCTTCCAAGCTACTTTAGTGAGGAGTTATTTGTATATCTGTGTGCAGATAGATAAGACTTGCCACAGTTCCTTTCTTTAGAAAAATCCACTAACAAAGGAAAATGTCAAGCTAGTCTGGCATGACCCACCTTTGGTAAGCAGAACATATTTTATGCAACATTATTTCCTTCAAAATTTGGTCTAAAGCCTTGCCCACTGTTGATGTCATGCTAATGGACCTATCCTTGCATGGGTCACTCTCCTACCCTCCCCCGCAATTATTAAATATAGCTATTGCACTTGCTATTTTCTAGTCTCATGGTACCACCAAACTAAAATTCCTTGCCAGTGGCTATGGAGTTTTATGGGACAGAATTATTTCCCAATACCAGGATCAAGGTTACCTGGTCCTTCCTACTTAAAACCCATTAAACTGCCTCCTTTAAAAAAAAGTTTAAAGGTGACAAAATAGTGCCAAAATAAGAAAAAACATTATTATTGGATTGTACTAAATGACACTTTAGGTTCTGTTAACAAAAAAACAAACAAAAAAAGAAAGCAGTTCTGTTTGTTTCTGTGTAAACTAGTATTTTTTCCCAAAAGTTCTTTTTGCTTGGCAAATCCTTTCCCCCTCTACTCACCCCACAAACTTTAGTATTGTTCCTCCTCCAGAGCTCTGCCAAGATCCACATCTTGTATTCTTGCTCCTGGCTGACGGCATGACCTCTTAGTCTTTGGATATACTCTACTGTCAGGTCTGTTGCTTCCTTAACAAAGAATTCCCTGTCCCTCAGGCCTATGTTGTCAGGCCACGGCCTCAAACCTGGGGCTTCAGTGTGGTCAACACTGCTGCTTTTCCTGTCTTGCCACCCTATGGTGGGTTCTTTAGACTGATCCATAAGAGCTCTGAAGTCTCCAGCAAGGCCTAACCCTCTGCCGACTCCCTGTCACCAAAGTGGCTGGCCAAGTTGAGCTGAATTCTGCTCTCTGTGTGTATCTTCCATTTACTCTACTATGGCTTTATCCCAGGCCAGTATTTGATCCTTGGATTACAAATGCAATTGGCCCAGGTTCTTACCTTGATTAAACTTTACCACTTCATACCTGGCAATCTGACCACTGTGATTCATTCTGATGATGAATGATTCTCCAATTGCTATGTTTTGGCAACAGGTGTGAGGTTGTAGAACTGCAAGTAATGCAAAGAGGACATAGATGTCATGAGAAAATGGAAGGAGCTTCCATCTGAGGGCAGACTTTTGTTTAAAATGTGTAAAGTTAAATGGGAAACTGTAAGTGCAGGGAAGATTTAGCTCTGATGTACAGTAGCAAGGGGGATTCTGATGAGCCTATATAAGAGGGTAAGATTGGGTCATACATTGAGAAACTGAAGTATTAAAATGAGAACAGAATATAATGAGCAATGATATTATTGTGTCAGAACCTTTGTTCACTATTCAGTCCTTATTGAACTTACATTGGCTTCAAGGAGTTGATTGCTCTATAAAATTATACCATATACTTCATGCCTACCTGGAGCGTGAATCCCTAGGCTTGAGCACCTAAATTTTGGCTGTATGACTTGTCCCAGGTTAAAAATTAAGCTAAGAATGGAGCTAAATTAAAACTCAGAAGACCTGACTCCCACTCTCTTGCTGCAAGTGCTAAACCACATTCTCTTCTCCAAATTAATTACATGGCAGTTTTTCTTCCTACTGAAGGTTTATTTACTGTAAAATTTGATCTGGAAAATATTGGTAATAAATGTTGTTTCTTTTAATGACTTAAGATTGCTCTTACCAAAGGATGTTTTAACATATGCACACTTTTGAAATTTTAGGCCAATTTCTGTTGAGGCAGATGGTCTCAAGCAATGAAGCTCCTGGGCCAGAAAATGAAAATGACTTTCCATCCAAGTGGGAGGAGAACTTTGCTGATGGGGGTGATGATGAAGACCACCAGTTCTCAAACCTAATGGCTCAACTCGGGGCTAGGAGGAACTTAGCAGAGTAAGTCTAGCCAGCAGTGTTATCAGATAATGTATGTTACATGATCTGGTGTTTAGCTCTCTGTGGCTTAGGAAGTGCTGGACCAGTTTCTTTTGCTCTGATGTATTTTCATTTACATTGGTAAAGGTACAAGTGGAAGATTAGAACTAGGAACTGCTCTGATGGAATGATCTTGTATTCATTTCCTTGACTGCTGCATGTGAGAACACAAAGGCTACAAATAGATGTTCCCAAATGAAGTAGACTGGCTGTGTCCCAACACAGCTGATCTCATTCATGGGGTGAAACATGTCACCTGTTGTCCCACAAAAATCAATGGGTGGGACAACAGGCAACATGTTCCTCCTTCCAGATATGTGCCTCAGAGATCCCAGGGGCGCATCTGGGGAAGCGAGAAAAGCTGGAACACTTTGGTGGTTCCAGCCCTGGTACCATACCAATCACCTGATTGGTGGTCTCAGCCCTGGGACTGCACTGGAGTGAGTTTGACACTCTGCAGACTCAGGGCTGGGGTCACTAATTAGCTGATTGGTGGCTGCGTTCCTGGGACTGTACCAGAGCATCCAGGCTTTCCCCACTTCCAGTGATGTGCCTCAGAGATTAGTGGGGAAATGTCCCTGTAAGCAGGAAAATCTGGGCAGGTGCTTCCAGGAATTGAGGGGCCCAATCCTGTGGAGGAAATCCCACAGCATGCAGGACCCAGGCCCCTCTAACCCCGGGAGTGCCTGCTTAAGGTAGTAGGAGTGTGTGTATAGGTATGGCTGCTCAGGCTCTTGCACTATAATGAAAATAGACATCTGCCACAATAAAGCAGCACAATTTATTGCTATCTTTTGTCATGGCCACATTGTGTGGTGATGCTGTCTTTGTGTCTCCTTAAACATTTTTAAGGCAGCACAGAGGTAATGAAAGGTGATGTCTTGTTTCCACCCAAAGACAGTTCAGGCAAGCAAAACAGTTGAGCCCTGGGGGATAATGTGGTGAACGACACAAGCTCAGTGAAGAGCAACACAACTGAATCATTGGTGTGGTTTATCAAAAATAGGTCATATCAATGTGCATTTGGCATATCAAAAATGTTATCCATTACAAGTAAGGAGTCTTCAAAGAACACTGTTTGGGCAAGCAGTAAGTTTATACTGTAACAGTTAACCAGGAAAACCTTGCCCCAGTTTCTTCTCCTGACAGTTGCCATTAGTTGTATTGTGTCAGGATCTACCTTGCAACCATGGATCGGGGCCTCGTGCTGTGTAGTGTGTACACACTGAACAGAAAAATGGTCCCTGTCCCAAAGCACAGTTGTACTTTGTGTGATGTTGGATAGTCACACGTAAAATGAATGCTCCAAAATGAGAAGCTTGTCCAGATGGTAAATGGATAAACTGTATGACTTTTCTACCCAGCATCCTTTTAATCCTAATCCTGCCAAACTGTTTTGAATCAACATGTTTGTTTTCATCCACTAAATCTCAGCCAGCATTATCCAGTAAGCCCTTTGTGCATAGTGCATGGTAAGGCTATTTTTTATATGTTCTGATTTGTTTAGAACATTAAGTTTGCGTTATATGTATCTCCCAGCCCTCCTCTGTTCTTTTGAAGGATATTTCAAATTCAAATCATAAGGATGCTGATAATGTGAAAACTCCCCTTTGCAGAAAAAAAAAATGACAGAAATTGTTCTGAGAGCAAGAAAACTGACCCTAGATTGGACTTGTTTGTTCTCTGAAAGAAAATCTTCTTTGGGGTCACTGGAGGATAAAGGTTGTGACAGTTGTGAAACAAATTCTTTCACGTTGAGCACTGCTCTTTTCTTATATAATTGATCAAGGCTCCATCTACAAAATAAATTTTACGCAGGCAGAGAATTGACTAAAAAATATATCTGAGACATGAAAATCTCTGTAGTTAGTTAAGATAAATGAATAGAATAGAATGCGTCTCAGAGTCCACTGAGGTAAATGATGCTAGTCCTTCTATAGAGTTCATTGGTCTTTGACTGAGATTCTGATTTTAGGTATCCCAGGGACATCTGAGGTAAGTGGCAGTGGAGCTGAAAAGAGAAAGAGACTGGGGAATAAGATAGTTTGGTCCAAAGTTGCACAGCATGGGTGGGGAAGGTGGAGGGGAGGCAGGGTCACCACATGGATCTGTGGCTGGCATGCAGCCAGGCAGGGTGGTGGGAACAGCCTCAGCATCTGGATGCAGGTAAGTCTGCGGGG
>NW_017728931.1:10280819-10328013 GCF_001723895.1 Crocodylus porosus | reverse complement strand
GGTGGGGGGTGGGAATGACACATTAATTTCACTTACTGCACACACGTTTTCCCCAAAATTAGTGATAAAAATTAGGGTTTGTGTCTTAAATTAGGAAAGTAATTTACAAATAGCTTTGTTAATAGTATTGTTTCAGCCTATTAATAGATGACCAGATGTCATTACTTCACATAGGCCTAACTTAATCTCCCGTTCCATACCCACACTTCGGCATATCCCCACCTTTGCTGAGTCACTCTTGTAGCACATGTAAACATGTACGATCATGAGTGGAACAGAGTAGTTTTGTGTATTTTATAATTTGTTATATTAAATTATTTATTTTCAAGAAAAAGCTTTTTTTTTTCATTCTGCCTTTCAAAGACATGGTGTGTGTCTTATTTGAAAGTGTGTACTATACAAATAAATATGGTAAAAACTTGCCAATGCCTCTTGGGGTCTATGCAGTTTTCAGGTGATCTAACTGTACCATTGAACATGCACTAAATCTGTCTTTAGCATAGCTTAAGGCAAACAGTATTGGCTTAATAACATGCTGATTTTGGACTGGATAGTTCAGGGGGAAGTCTTCCACTCTGGCTCTTCAGACAGAATTGGTGGGATTGTGTGTGTTCTTTCAGGGGTTCCCTGTGCTCAAGATGAGCTGCAGGACTCTCAAAACCTGATCCTGACTACTGGTGAACACCTACATTGCAGACACTGCTGTGATTGCAGTGCTGACAGCTAGTCTCCTCACATTAAAAGGACATTATAACCTTTGCCCTATAATTTTAGAGGTTGATCTCCCACAATCCTGACTTGCAGAGAGCTGAAATGGAAATACATTTTTGTTTATTTGTGAAAGAAATCCTGCTTATTCTGAATCCATGCTTTAAGCATGGCATTTGATTTATTTGATTGTAAGGTGAGATGATGAGAAGCCATGGAAGGAAAAAAGAGAAAGGGTGCAATGGCTGGATAGGAAACATGATTTTCTCCAGGGAGAATACACAAATGGAGAAAGCTCATTCCTGTGAGTACCTTAGGCATAGAATGCACAGTCTTTTGGTCCCTGCTTTTTCCTCCCCTTTAGGTTGAGGCATGCTCAAGGCTTTCATGGGAGTAGAAGTTCCCATGCTTCTACTTATTGTTGGAAGGGAATTGGAATGAGTTGTGCTGTAAAGAAAATGAGCCGAAACTCTTTTCATGCGTCTCTACCCACCCCATCCCTGTATATTCACAGTCAGAGTTTGTATAAATTGCCCTTGTAGATAATGTTTTCGCCAGTGTTTTTGCTGAAGTTTACACTGTGTGAATAGACTGCTGCAAACATTTATTGCAGTATGATAAATCCTGTCTCTGAACAGATCCTTTATTCTTTTTCCTTTTCTCTTTTTCCTTCAGCGAGAGTGATGTGAAGCAACTTTGGTTACAGCTCAGAAAAGAGGAGCCTCATTTACTTTCCAGTTTTGAGGAGTTTCTGGCCAGAGTTTTCTCCCAGCTCCAAGAAGCTGATAATGAAAAGAATGAATTGGAATCTGCCCTGAAAAAGTTCGTATGTCTGTTGTGCCCTCTGTAGTGTTTTAGATGTGTTATGCAGCATTTTCAATTAAAATGCAACAAGGATTCTCTCAGTCAATCAGCTTGCTGGAGAATTGATGATTTACCTTGAAATATCTCATATGGGTAAAACTTAAGTAGTCATAATTGCAGCTGTTAAATTTATTTGTAATGCAGAAACAAGTGGTTGGATTTAGTTTAATATATTTCTTGTTCTCATTCTTTTGAAATTCTTATGCATATGTTTGTTTCATTTTTAATCTTAATCTTATATATATATGCAATTAAGGGGAACATTTACCTGTAATCAAAATAAAGACACATGTTTACAGGAATTGATCAGATTCACATTGTACTCTCTCTGCTTTGCAGCAATCCATGCAACATGACCATAAACCAGGTTAGATAGCTAAGGAAAGTGAATTTTCAGCTGCTTTGTAATGGTTTGATGCTCCACATACTGCTTTGAATGATCTGCCATGACAACATTCGATTGACAGAGTGCATGTATGGAAATCCAAATCAAAATTTCCATTGCTTGAGTTTTCTAGCTGTGTTTTTAGTGTAAGCTGAGTGACTAATAATTATTTGTGTCATGGTGCATGAGTGTCACTATCTGTGAGCCTTGCCTCATATTCCAAAATCTCTAAAAGTGAGTATATGGAGACAGGCCACTGTGATACTGTCAAGCAAGTAGTTGCATATGCTGGGAGTTCTTTGTTTTTCATTTATTTTCTTATAAAACACCTAGGAAACTCTAAACAGCCACTACAGACAAACTATATTAAACTTATTTAGGCAAAACTGAACTTGCAATATGAAGAACTCTCACCTTATGAAATGATCAAATAGCCTGTGCAGTATTAACTCTTCCCTTTATACTCCATCCCCCAAGTGACTACACTGATATTGTTCTCTCTTTTATTATAAAGTCATACATGCTTTTTAGTATAGTATAGTATACATTACATGCTTTTTAGTATAGAAACCCTACCCCATTCAGTGTTGACGTGGGAGAGTATGCAGCGGGTGAGCCTTTGGGCCATGCTCTGAACAGTTAAGATAAAGGTAACCATTGACTGATTACCTTTGCTTAATAGTTGCTTATTCATGCGTGGATCTAGGATTTTAAAAAGCAGGATGTAGATAATGTGGTACATCATCAGATATAACACAAAATATATTTTTCTCCAGTTAAAAAGAAACTAGATATTTTACTAATATGCTAGTGGTCTAGAGGTTTTTTATTCCGTTTAAGATCAAAGCAAAAACTAATAAGACTTTATTGAAATGTGCATTAACTTGTTTTATCATCTCTTACGTATAAAAACACAACAAACTGGGCAAAAATAATCAAAATACATTGTTTCACTAGTCTGGCAGTCATTAGAATTAAATGTACATCTCATTTTCAGATTCATAAAGCAAAATCTAGCTGTTTTGAGCATCTTGACAGTGCATCCATTCTTGAGTTAATGTTCACCTGAGTCACAGTTCTAGCTAGAGTTAAACAGTCTGCGGGGCTATGAAATAGGAGCTCCATTACCAGGAGTTATTAGCAGACAACAGAATGGCAGAAGAAACGCCAGATTGATTAATGGAACATAAAGACCATTAAAAAGGAGAGAGGGTCCTTTACATTTGTGGTATGAAGAATATAGGAGGAGTCGGGGAGATTCAGCCATGGAGTCAATTAACTCCCTCAGTGCTGCCTGAATAGAAATGCAGCTGCCACCACCAGACAGTTGTTTTTTAAGTTTTGGGTGCACCAGGAATGAAAGGGGGTGCAAACTACTACTTCATTCCCCATGGATCCATCCCTTTGCTTATCCACATGCTGAATTAAGTAGGGTTCCTGAAGCAAAAATATGATATAGTCATGTGAATTAATGAATGTATCCTAATGCATGTGCAACAAGGAGTGGAAGTAAGGATTGATGACTAACGTTGATGCCGACACTTACTACACTACCCTTCTAATGTGTTTTATGCGTACAAACTTTTATCTTCTTGTCATGTAGTGAGTCTGTGCGGCCCCACCAATTACTCCGAGAACAGATTTCAGCCTAATGGTTCGTGTTTTAGCCTGGAAAAGATAAGAAAATTTGCATTGTTGGAAGTTACACAAGGTGCTGAAATGCCTTCCAGTAGAAGTAGTGGGCTTGAGCAACTTGACACAATTTAAGGTGCAGCTTTATCAGGTTATAACCCAGATTTGTTGGAGGTGGAGGGGAGAAGCAAACCTGAAGACCCAGGAAGCCGTTGCATCCTATGTTTTTTGTTCCCCTGTTAATGTTTACTGGCATAAGAGGTAGATTTGGCTGAAGTGTGAATTTCTTATACGTAACAATTTTAAGGAAATCTAATCTTCTAAAGAATGAATGAAGCATGTGGTCCTTCCCAGGAAAAATATTGCTACCATTCTGAGAGCAAATTAAGAAGCAGAGATTTTCAGAGGTTATCTAACACTAATATCTACTTTGTTCCAGATCTTAAAATTGTTGTCCTCTAAAGAAATAAACCATAGATATATGCAGATTAGCCTAATGAGTGCTTTCAACCACTTATGAAACAGTTTTCTTCCAGTATATTAAATAAGCCAGAGTATCACCAGGATGTCTATTTTTGTTGCATTGTAGTTTTAACTAACTTGAATCCCTCTGTTTGCTGGCTGCTTGCTTTAAATAAATTACAGGGCTTTACCTCAATATTTTTCTTTCACCAGCTTTTAATTATTACTGGAGAAAAAACCTACGTTCTCTAAGTGCTGTTGGTTAATTAGATTGTATCTTCAAAGGTTTCTGAACAGAAAATAAATACTTTGATAGAATTTTCAGATAAGTCCACACAAAGGAAGTCTTATTAATCTTTCCAAACTGAATACCATCCAGTGCAAACGTAGATGTCTTGATTCTCTTAGCTGATCCATACTTTTAATTTAGTGGCTAAAATAAAACAAACAAGCAAATGTAAGGAAAACAAATTGCACAGTAGTATTTTTAGCTTGGAATATTTTGTTCTTTAGAGCTTGTCACCAATGAATGAGTGATGTACTTTTTGTACATAGATTTTTGAGGTCAAAAGAGACCATTATGATCATGTAGCCTGCCCTTCTATTTATGTTGTTTGGATTTATAAAGAAAAAGAAACAAGAAAGATTTGCATCACAGGCTGATATTTGAGGTACCGTGTTACAGAGTTCTCTTCCTGGTAATGGCAGTAGCTAGGCTGGTAGCCGCAGGCATATAGTATCCGAAGATGCATGGTAAGGACTCCATTAACTAAAATCCATGTTTTCTGGCACTTACAAGAACACAATATGTATTAATGCATTTACTTTCCAGTTCTTTCTTATGAAGTCTATATTAGTTTAACTTGTCCCAGGTTCCAATTCTTTAAATAACACAGTGATATTTTGAGGGCTTTTTTGGGGGGGGGGATGTTGCCATGTATTTGTGTATCATTGGTTTGAAAAAGAGACCAAATGTGTTTGTCTTGCATCTGTGGAGTATGTGTGTGATGGTAAATAGCATCTGGATTTTCAAGGGCTACATAAGCTTTGTGGACAGTCTGGTATAGCCTCTTCCACAGTTCCATTTGGGTTCATAAACTTGACTGGAATCCCTGTGTTCGCAGCCTCCATGAGTATGAGCACAAACTGTTTCCATGCTGTAAAGCAGTGGTGGGCAACCCTTTTGGCCCATGGGCTGGATGAACAGGACCAGGTTTGTCTGCAGGTCAGATTCCATCCTGATGACCAGGCACAGTGCTGGCCCAAGTAGGCCTGGTCCAGCTGTGCAGGCTGTGGTCTGAGGCAGCTGCGTGGCTACATCGGGCACCTGGGTGGGCTGGCCCCATATGGCTGCATCAGGTGCTGGCTCAGTCCTCCCATGTGGGAATCGAGCCTGATTCAGCCACTTGGGGCTTGACAATTTAATGATGGGGGAGCGGTGCTAGTGTTAATTGTTACTGCTCCTCCGCTCCTTCCCCACCCCAAAAAAAAATTCCATCCCATGGGGAGCCCCATGGGCTCAAGTACATGGCTTTGAGGGCCAGGGGTTGAACACCCTTGCTGCAAAGCAGATGCCCACATTTTATGTTAAATATTTGTATTGTAGTAGCACCTTCAGCCCTCCCTGAGACTGGGCATCCTACAGAGCTTGGTATGGTATGAACTGATTGCAGGGAGGTAGTGTGCTCCAAAGAAAATAGACTATAAATAGGCAAGGCAAGCAAAAGGTGGCAAGGGAAGAGGCATGGAGAGATGAAGTGATTTTTGCACATCAGGTCAATGGCAGAATCCAACTGCAGCGGTAATGGAGGGTGCTCAGCTCAGGCTATAGAGTTATCTGAGACATGAAATAGTTTTAACTGGAAGAAAGAGCTGTTTGCACCAAGTGTTTGTATGAATACCTGTGGGCCAAGCCCAACCAACACAGTTAAAGTATTGAACAGAAATGAAATTCTCCTTTGCACGCAGGAACTCCAGGTCAAAATGTAGTAACCAGAACATGCCACCTTGGTTATACTAACTGTCGCTACTTTCCGTTTTGGTTAATGTATTGTTGCAGTAACAAAATACCTGTTTTAATTCATAGGGTTGTTGTGAAAAGGAAACTACATTATTAGATAGTGTTTGAGATATGCTGTGGTTACAGGCAGACATATTATTTAGGTGGAATAGTTGTTCTTTTAAGACAAATGTTGAGGTTTTTCTCCAATACAAATAACTTATTTTTTCATTGTTCATGTACATCTTCCAATGAGTAATATATAGCAAATAATTTATTGGATGATTATTTTTTCCACTACTTGGTGACTAAATTATTCATGACTGTTTATGTTTGAAGCAACAGTGAGAACTATTATTATTATTACTATTATTATTATTATTTGATCAGCCTTAGAAATGGTAGACTAAATTCATAATTAAATACTCTGGTGTGTGCTTAGCTCACAGATGCTATTCCCTAGTGGTATGCCAAAGAGTCAACGAGTAAATATCATATTATTAAAATGTAAATCTTCATTGTCATGTACAACTTACAACCTTTTCTGCCTTTACAAACACAAGTTAGAGAAACATGGTTCCAAAACCAGCAGTGTGCAGTATGACGTTAATGTTGTTACTTTTCACCCACAAAAGCAAGAAAATGCAGCTATGGTTCTCATGGCACCATTAACTACTGAATGCCCTATTCTGTGGATGCACTATGACAGGGAAGTCAGTCCAGCCTCCAGCCCTGGTCAGTGTGACATGTTATTGGGCAGTGTTTATTAATATGATCTTGGCATCCATGTTCTTCCCTGTTAAGCATTCATTAGTCTTAGATACTCTCATGCAGTACACCTTAGAGATTAAACTGTGAATTAGATTCTTGGGTTATTATTTTCTCATGCTAAGAGGGAGAGCATTCTGTGTTTGGGGTCAGGATGTGACTTGGCTGCATACTGGGAAAGGAAAAAGGGAGCATGAAATACCCTTTTAGTTTTTCTGCACTCTATTTGTGTCAGAGGTAGCAATGCCGTGGAGGAGAGAGAAGCAGCCCCAATTTGGGCTGTATTTCACATGCAGCTTGTCTGTGCAGAAAAATCTCAATGAAAACATGATATTTCAGGTAGTAGGGCATCAGCCTTAAAGGATTTAGTTTTCCTATATCTGTGTAGACAAGTATTCATTTATAGCTAGGGTAAGTTTTTTCTTGAGGAAACATGCTCATGTAAAATTGCTGTTTATTGGGTCGGACCATACGTCCATCAAGCTTGGTGTCCTGCTTCTCGCAGTAGCAGAGCATGAATGGTGAGCGGGAGTGTGGACTGAGCATGTCCAGAATTTGTCATGCCCTGTTACTCTTGCATTGTAGCTTCCAGCATTCAGAGGTGTAAGAAGATCTGACTTTAGAGGCTTCACCCAGATCTACCATGTTCAGTATGTACTGATGGACCTTCAAAAATTTGTCTGATTTCCCTTTTGAATTAGGTGTAGCAACCATTTAATATTTTGTAAACCTCTATCATGTTGCACCTTGTGTCACCCTTTGAAACTGAAAACTCATAGCCCATTTAGTTTGGAAGATGAATAAAACTGATAAGTTAGTAAGGGTGGAGCTACAACTAGGCTTAAGGGGCATTTTTACATGTGCACTGGGAGTGGTGGGGAGGGGGCTTTAATTAGAGTGGCTCCGAGATGAGGCTCGGAGGCTGTTCTTTCTTAAGCATTTGGGCATGGGGAAACTCTCAACCAGTCTCTACATCTTGTGTATCAGGGTCCTCATGCTTTGTTCAATGATCTTTAGATAAAGTGCCCCTGCCAGTATTTTGAAGCGCAGGGACACTGATACGTGAGACACGGAGGATATCTGGAACACGGTAATTATTGTGCTCCAGCAGACTCAATTAATCGAGTCTATAATTACAGCGCATTGGAGCAGCCTCCCAGCTTGTGTACAGGCACCCAAGAAGTCCAGGAGCAGAGTACAAGGGAGAGAGGAGGCTGTAGTTCTGAGGGAGAAGTGCAGAGCCAAGTTTGCCCCTCTCAGGGTCTGAAGGAAGATGGTGAGTTTTAGATTTCTTTATTTGTTGTTTACACACTTGCATATTTCTTTGTTTTGGGGAAGTTCAAGCAGCCTTCTGGAGCCTTGGGGCAGCTTTGGCCCAGACATATAAGACCCTTAAGGTCCCTATATTGGACTTCCTAGGTCTAATAAAGGAGGCATACTGGTGCAAATTTAGACAGGAGGCATTTAATCCTGATTCTCGTCCCTGAGTTATAGTCCAAAGATTAAAAGACTTTTGCACCCTTTGGTCAAAGCTAGAGACTGTTGCTGTCAGAAATAGTGGAACTAATGATTTTAGAAAAGTTTTGCTCCGTACTCCCACTGGGACCCTGGAAGTCAGTCTACCAGAAACAGATGTCCACCCTGGATGAGATAATCCACATGGTTGAAAACCTAATGCAGGTGGACCTGGATTGTATGGATTCCCCAGTGGGGGATACCAGCCAGGACCTTAAATACTGGAAACCGCAAGTGAGGGAAGAACTTTGGAATAAACCCTGGGCATACCTAGTTCACTCTTCCTTTTGGCATCCACTCTCTGCCATTGTGTAACACAGGATAGTGGGCACTATCCACCATCTGGACAAAGGATCCATCCAACACAAGATGGATATATAGTCTGACTTAGTAAATGGTAATTCTTATATTCTTATAACCTGACTCTGAGAGGCTGGGATTGCAGAAGAAGCCAGCTGCAACTTTGAAGGGACCTTTAGCTAGAACACCACTGCCCAGGACTCTACCCTGCTTTCCTTCAAGACTGGGACCTGACATATGAGCAATGACGGGCTGCATGGGGGAAGAGGGTAACTTTGAGCTGGCTAGTAGCTCGACAGTTAAATTAGGTGGTTAACTAACTTGTTTTAAATGTAGTGAGGATGGCCACCAGCACAGGGACTGGCCTTAGATGGATGGTGGGTATGCCCAAATGTATGTCAGGGGGACTGAGGGAGGGCCCAGCTCTGAAGGGTTATGTGATGCCTGTCTAGGTAGGTGATGTCTAGGTCATAGGGCTGGTAGATCTGTGGCCAAACAGACCTTTATATATCACAGTTTGTGGACCATGAGGACTTTCAAATGTTGGAATATGTCCATGTGACGTGTATCCATGAGAATGTTGGTCCAGGACCCAGAGTCCAAATAAACCTAATTATGAGGAGATAGAAGGTTAGGATTGTTACCACTGTGGCCAGCTGCTTGACCTACCCAGTGGTGATTGGTCAAGATTGACGCTTCATGACCAAACTGTTACAGTTGGCCTGGAAGGTTGAACTCAGTCAATTCTAATCCAGCCAAGCTAGATTTTGCTGTTTGCTATTTGGGGAGGTGCTACAGTCACCACCAAGCTTTTGTCCACTTGGGTCATTACATAGAAAGCAACCCTGAGGGAATGGCAGAGCTCTCAAAGGAATTCTGCCAGGCACCAAAGCACAGAGCACAGTGTGACATACAAGCTGTGGGAGCAGCCGGATTTGGTGGGAGCCTTTGCTAAGGAAAATCTCAAGGTGGCACAACAGGCCCAGGAATATCAATATACCAAAAATGCCAGGTTGTGGGACCAAACTCTTGACAGGGTAGTATTTCTTCTCCCCTCCACGGAGAGCAAATTGTTAGCTAAGTGACAGGGCCCATCTGAGATCCTGTGTTGAGTTGGGTAGGTGAACAGTGAGTTGTGACTGGTGGGGAAGTGGCAAGGTTCCCAGATCTACTGTGTTAATCTGTTAAATTCCTGAATGATTTAAGAAGCCAGTAATGTCCTCAGCTGTCTGTTTGGGGCTAGCCTTGGTCTTACAAGGGTCCCTCCAGACCCTAGTGTAGCTCTCTCCCTGGAGGAAGCTTTAACCACAGCCCAACAAGTCAACATGAAAACCCAGTCTGAAAAATTTCTAGATGGTTTTTACAAACATTCCTGGGAGACCTGCTCTAATGGATCACCAGATTGTCCTTAAGCTGGGGTTTTCTATACAAAAGGGATATTCATGAATTCGAGTACATCTCAGGGACACGGTACACCAGGAAATTCAAAGTATGCTTGAATTGGGGGTTTTAAAAGAATCTACTAGTGTACTACTAGTGTAACCTACTAGTACCAGTTGTGCTGCTACTGAAGCTGGGCCTGGCTTTCCATTTTGACTTACTGACGTATTGACTTTCGAAAAGAGAATGCAGTCTCAGAGTTTAACACCTTCCCAATGCTCTGGATAAACAAGATGCTTGAAGGAAGAGGAAAGTCCAAATGTATTATTGCCCTGGTTTGACAAAAGGCTATTGGCAACTACCATTAGCCCCAAAGTCCTGAGAAACCAAAGTATTTGCAACACCATGTGGATGCTATCCATTTCAAATTCTGCCTTTTGGACTCTGTGGAAGGGCCAGTTGTCTTCCAGCACTTTCTGGATAAAATACTCCACCCACACTGATCATATGCAGTCACATACTTGGACAATGTGGTAATATTAGCCAGCACCTGGGATGAGCCCATCTACAGATGAAAGCAGTGCCACGCTTTTTAGAGCAGCAGGCTTCACAGCCAGCTCAGCTAACCGCCAGCTTGGTTGTAGAGAGACCAAGTACCTAGGATATACCTTCAGTCCTAGGAAATGAGAAGATGATACCCCTAGTGAAAAAAGTAAGGGCAGTGGTGGATTCCTTAGTATCCACATCAAATTGACAAGTGAAATTATTTCTAGGACAGGTGGCATATTGACACATTATTCTGCAGTTTTCAGCTATTATGGTGCCTTTAAGTGGCCTACTTCGGGGAGAGGGAACAACTAGGAAGGCACAGTGGTCAGCAAAGGATACAGAGGCATCTGGCATGATAAAGTGTCTCCTCTGCAGTGCTCTGGTGTTGCACAGTCTGGACTATAAGTGAGAATTTGTTATAGACTGACACCTCCAGATGAGGCTTGGAGCCTGTTTTTTCTCAAGACTTTGGGAATGGGGAAACTCTCAGCCAGTCTCTGCATCTTGAGCATCAGGGTGCCTGTGTTTCATTCGATGAGCTTTAGATGAAGTGTCCCTGCAGGGAGTGCAGGGACACTGATACACAAGATGCGGAGACTGGCTGGAGCACGGTAATTACCACACTCCAACATACTTGATTGATCAAGTCCGCTTGGATGCGTTGTGGTTACAGTGTGTCAGAACAGTCTTTGTGCTCATGTGTAGGCATCCAAAGAGATTTAACAGTTCCAGGAGCATTGTTCAAGGGGGAGAGAAGAGAGGAGACGGTTGTGCTGAGGGAGAAGCACAGTGCTAGGGTTGTCTCTCCCAGGCTTTGAAGGAAGATAGCAGGTTTTGGGTTTGTTTTGTTCCATTTACTGTAGCGACAAGTTTGCCCCATGTAAAATAAACTGATTGGAAACCCATAGCAGATGCCTCTATATCAAGAAGTAGTGTGAGTGACCTGATTACACTGGGTATTCTAAATGTTTCGGGGAACAGAGACCTGATTATTGTGTTCCTTGTATCAGTTCATTAGACCAGAGTTACTCCTGATTTCCCATGCTGTACATAAGGGCCTTCTTCCCATTATATATTCATTTGAAATCTTGACAATTTCCACACATGGATGAAATCCTTAGAGGTTTTCATATCTGTTCCTGGGATTTTGGGATTCCCTTGTGATTTTTTTTTTAAACTATTTCATAGGAACTCTAAAAATTGCCTGGATAATGGGCAGTGCACCTTTGCTACATCCAGCACTGCTATCCAGATCATCCTGGGAGAGGTATACAGCAGTATCACAAGAGAAATTCATTAAGTTTTGCTATAAATCCCAACAGGGCACTCTTTGAGCATTCAAGAAGTGATGTCTCAATTGCTCAATTCTCTTTTGGCTTAAAAAAAAATAACTAAAAAAAATTCCCCCTAATTCTCCCGAAGAGCTGTGTCCACAAGTCCCAGATTGCAAGCATGCTGGCTAGAATCCCACTCCTCAAAAAGTGAACTGATCATTCCCTTGTGCTTGCTCTAGTTATGTACATTTGGGCACAGTGCATTTTACTTCTGCTCCCTGACCAGGTGACTAAACCTTTTTAGATGGGAGCAGAACAAAGTGAGAGGAGCGGGAAAATGAGAATAGGGCATTTTCCAGTATGACACATAATTTGTGCTGAAATTTTGGGGCTGCATTAACAGGTTCACAAATAAACCACCAGTTCCATGAGCCCTTGGAATAATGAGCAATGCAATCCCACAAATAACAGGGGAGTGAATTTGTTTCAGAAATACTTGCAAGTCTCTTTAAATTAAAAATTATTTACAGTATTATCATTTTTGGTGTGAGTACTATATTACTTCTAGGACCTCCATTCCATGGACTTTCAGGTTCAATAGTCATTAAGAGTGCATAATTAACAGTTATCACCCTTTTTTTCTGGCAATTTTAAATTGTCAAAGCAGCAGCCTTATTAGCTTTCGCACTGTAACTGCTCTCCTCCCACAAGGAAACATTTTGTTTTTCATCTGTGACCTTTCCTGCAGTAAATTCTTTTTTCCATATTCTCAGGATCATTCCCTGGGGCTTTGTGCTAAAACAGAAATGTGGTGCTAAGCTAGTAATTGTGAGCCTTGTCTTGAAATAATGCTACACAGACTCATATGGCATGCTTTTATCGCTTATTAGGAAAATTGCTGCTTATGATGAAGAAATTCAGCAGCTCTATGAAGAAATGGAGCAGCAAATCAAAAAGGAGAAGGAACAGTTTCTCCTGAAAGTGAGTTTCCTTTTTGTTTTGCATATGGACACTGCTGTCACTTATACCTGTTTACACCATGATAATTTCATTAGTTTCAGCCAGTAGGAAAAGAGAAGTAACCTCCCCCCACCCCGCCCTCAAAAAAATTGAAAAATTCAGTAAAATAAAGCATAAATTTCTTTACGACGCTGTGTCATGATCTCAACAGATCACAAGCTCAGATGCACAAGCTCAAACTACTCAAATGGGATACGGAGGAGTGCTTGAGTTCTGCATGATGCTGTGATTCAGAGGGTGGTATTAATTATCTGATACAGCTAGTAAACCACTGGCCCATGTTGTAGGAGCTTCTGGAGCTGTCATCTTGGGGAAGATTTAATGTCAAAGTCCTGACTACTTCTGTTTATAAAAGATCCCCTAGCACTGTTGACAATAGCACTAGTCTTCATGTCCTAATCAGATTCCTTTCTGAGTAATTTATATGGTGGCATACTTGCAAGGTTTGTTGCAAGTCTGTCTTGTTCCTGGTCTCCGAGCATGCTTCCTGGGATATTATAATACATACCTTTTTATTTTTTATTACTTTACTTTTATTTCCTTTTATGTCCCCTGGGGTAGAATTTTCTAGTTTCCTTACTCTTAGGCCATGGACAGATGCTCTGTATGAAGTGCTTCTAGTGCCTTTATAAGTGCCTCAAACATTCACCCTTGATGAAGCCCTTCAAAAATGACTCGTGAAAAAACAGGAACAAATTGGAATGGGATTTGGAGCTTTTCAATTTAATGTTTGTTCATACACTTATGGCCTGTGAGCTACTTTGCCCTATATATAAGTCAACTGGGCTTACCCTAGAGGTCCCAACTGGGCTTGGCCCTTGTGATTTATCCTCCTTTCTGGATTCTGTGATCTGTGATAAATATAGAGAAAGGGCAGCCTTCCTAGACCATTTCAGCACTTACTTAACACAGCAGGAACAAAGTATAAGAGAAAAGGATTTGAATGCAATAATCTACATTTATATCGATCTTTCCTAAAGGCATACCATTCCCCTAAGGCACACTTCATTTTGTTAGCCACCCCAGTCGGTGTCTGTCACAGCTGTCTTCTCCACCAACCCTAAACAGCTTACTACTAATCACCCAGTCTCTTGAGTGTCTCTTTTTCAGTTGCTATTATCCTTCCCCATTATTTTCCCATACTTTTTTCCTCTCTGCCAGAAATATACCCTTCTTATATTAAGGGTTGCATATCTGGAGTTGTTTGGCTTTCTTGTTTTGTTTCCTCACAGCTCTGTGAGTGAAACCAATATATCTTTAAAGTTAATATTCCAAGAAGTAGGTCAGCATACAGTAGTCATTAATTATTCCAGAGCAACTCTGCATCCATCAAATATGATGTTTTAGATGTTCCCCTAATTTTCAGTTGTATCATTTTTTTTGTCTTTGCTTTCTGCCGTATGCACCATCAGGGCCTAACCTAGTGCCTACTAAAATCAGTGGGAATCTTTCCATTGCATTCAGAGGATGTTAGCAAAGACTCTTAAACAGCAATGGTATTCCACTCTGGAGCTGGTTGAACTATACTGGTGGTTGAACTATACTGGTGCTGAAATAATCAGCATCTGATGAAATAAGCCCATGCTCATGAAAGATTATGATTTAGTTAGGCTACAAAGTGCAAATCTACACCTTCTGCCTGAAATGAAATAAGCCAGTGGGTTTTGTGATTCTACCTCATGAAATTTGCTGTGGAAGAGACTGGGTTTTGAGTGCTCTAATAAAAATAGTGAACTACTGAAATAAAATTGAAAATCTAAAAAATATAAAGATGCTTGCCTTGAACTATTACTTAACTTGCTCATGATTAAAGCAGTGTCATAAATTCTCTTATTAATTCATTCATCTATTACTATTTCAAGCCCTTGTCATAGACCTCCTCATTTTAGTTATTTTAAGTTACTCAGCACTTGTACTAGCAGGTATCAGACACTGAAGAATCATACTGTTTCTTGGCTTGCCTGATTTGTTTTTTGAGTGAATTTTAACTTCTTTCCATAATTCAAACTCTCAGGGACACTACGTACACTAATGCCAAGTGGAAAAAGGAAATGATTACCTGCTCACATAAAAAGCAACACTTGAAAAAATACACTAAAAGGTATTGTTAAGGAGCCAAATAAATCCAAATTATTGTTATTTAAGATAGTTGGTAACCTACTGACTGAGGGCTTTATTTAAAGGAATGGTTACTGTGTCTTTATTCATTTGGCTACGTAGTCTTCTGCATAAGGAGCCAGTTAACATGTATTAAAATGCCCCATTAAGTGTATTCTTAGGAGCCAAAGTAAAGAGGTAGGAACATTTCATTGTTCCCATGCTTACCTGTTTTAGGGAGACTTAATCATTATCTAACAAGAGTTTTCCTGGGGACCTTAGTGGACACTCATTTCAATTTTAAGTGTCTAAAACAGGGATAGGCGATTATTTTGGGTAGAGGGCCGCTTACTTAGTTTTGGCAAGCCATTGAGGGCTGCATGACAGGCAGCCCAGGGCAGATTAATATTACATTTTCTAAATTTTTTAGGGGCCTCACGGGCTGGATAAAATGGGCTGGTGGGCCGCATCTGGCCCTGGGCTGCATTTTGCCCACCTCTGGTCTAGAATTGCTGACAGTTTACAGCATCTGAGGGGCTGTCTTACAACTGTAGTTCGTAATGGAAGCAGGGGGAGTTCTCATTTATTCAGATATTTTTCCAGATAAGTTAGTTAGCTAGCCATATAATCAGAGAGGAGGACTCCAAACACTCGAGACCCATCTCTTTCCTTGCTTATACCAGTGTAACTCTTACCCCAGTGATATTATTCTAAAGTTAAACTAATGTGGCTAATAAATGTATTTTGAAAGCAGAAGGCACCATTTAAGATGTGCATAAAAGGGTCTATAGAATTTCACTCAGTAATTCCTAAATCAAGCTCAGTAACTTGTAGAGAAGTGCCACTTACCCAACCAGAAGATTTGCCCTCCTGAGTGAGGGAAAATTCACCTTAGCCTTACCCTAAGCTATTTTCCTTCACTCTTCACAGTCTATCCTTGATTTCCAGATCTGATAACTTGTCTTGCACCTTATCCTGTGGACAGTGTTGCCTTCATGGATAAGACCGGGCCTTTTTGTTTAATTTTCACCTTCCTTGTTTTTGCAGGACACGGAGAGATTTCAGTCCCGCAGTCAAGACCTGGAACACAAACTTCTATCAAAAGAACAAGAATTGGAACAACTGATTCAAAAACAGAAAAGGGTACTTAACCATGGATTTGTCCATATGACTTCTGGCTTGATTGTTTTTCTTTCTCTTGGGCCATTAGCAGTATTTCAACTTTTTGAGAAATTTTAGAAGCTGTAAATCATCAGGAAAGCTAGAAATCTACAGTGAAACCTGTTTTATATTCTCTTTATTGATTTTAAGTCTTTGAACAGGAGTAGTACACATGTCCCTATAAAGCGAAAATTCATTAATGTTAAGTAAATATATTGAGTAAAGTTTTCAGATGTGCCTTAGATGCTTAGGGCCTGATCCCTAAATGTATTTAGGCACCTAGGAAGACTTTTTTTTTTTTTTTTTCAAAAGCTCTGCCAATTGCATCATTAAGTGCCCAAATACTTGTAAAAATCTGACCCTCTGGAGAACTAAATAGATGATGTAGGCACTTAAATCCCTTTTGAAAATTGGATTGAGACTTCCAAGTTGCCACTACTTTGAAAAATTTAATCTCAGTTTCTAAAGTACATGCTTTCTTTCATAAGACATTACAAAAACAAAGACACTGATTTTATCTCCCTCTTAGACTAGTTTTACACATCTATAGAAGAACCCATTAGCTTTAATTTAGGCTAGAGAGTGACCTAATTCCTGGGCTGCTCATGATTAAGGGGTCCTAAAGCCATCACTGAACACCCGTGTACTGGCCTGATGTCAACTGCTACTTAGTTATGCTAGAGAACAAGTGCCATAAATTTTAGATTGTCTTTTAAGTACACTGGCCTCTGGCCTCATTTCTCTAATGTCGTTTTACAGTAGCGTATTTCCCATGATGCCACTGGTGTGCCTGCAGATTTACATGTGCTTAAGAAAAGAAAGACTGGATTTTGGTCTGCTACTCTCATTAGTTCACTAGAATGGTACTGGCTTGTCATGTTTCCATATCAGTGCTTGGTGTCATTTGTTCTACAAAAATATATAGCCTCCTTGGGGAAGTGTAGTACTTCCAGCAAAATAGCTGCAAAACCCATGAAGGAGAAAAGGCAGGATTATTTAAACAATTTTAAGAGTGAATTTTCTGCTGATTATAGGACTGAGAGTATTGCTAGAAATGGACCTGCTCTGTTGAGCTGCAAAGTACTGTAAATGTAACCTGTTTTTTGGGGCGGCCCTGACCTGGAAGATCACTCTGTTGAGGACTTAAGACCAGTTCAGTCCCTTGTGGTCCAGTGGTCTTTGCATTTTTTTCCAAGAACATGATTTGACTCCTATGGGAGTCGATAGGAATGACACCTGAACAAGAAGTGGGATTGTTCAGACTGGATTGTATCATTGTACTAATGTGTTTCTACATGTATTGTGAACTAGACTAAAGTCATCAATGTATTTTATGGAAGGCACCAAAAAGTTTCCTTTTTCTAGTTGCCTTGGATCACTGTTCCTGTGAGTTAAGAGTATTTTTCGTTGCTACAGTTTTTAGGTTTGATGGGTGTCTGCCACGTTCCACCCCAGAGGTAGCTGCATTTCAGTAGCTGATTAAATGAATTCTGTGTGCATTTATACTTATGCACACATGTAAAGCATTTGGAGTGCCTTCAGGCTGACATTGACTGCAAAAATGCAAGGTGTTATAAATCACCACAGCATAATGGTTATGTTGATATTTAGATCTTACCCACCTTTTGCTTCCTGAATAGTTTTTAAATATCCGTTTTCAGCTAGTTAGACAAGGGACAGGCAATTATTTCAGGTGGAGGGGCACTTAATGAGTTTTGGTGCTTTGTCAGGGGCCTCATGGGTAGCCCCACCCCCTGACAGTTGCCATGCCTCCTTGTTTCCACATTGAGACTAGAAGTCCCACCCCCTAACTCTTGCCACTGGAAGTCCCTTCCCTTGCCCCCACCCTGTAAATAATTCGGGGGTGGGGAGGGTTGCCATCATAGAACCAAAAAACCCCAACCAAATTATACACTAAAAATTAAATACCAGTAGAACATATTTTAATTTTTATTACAAAAAATATTTTTGTCATGAGCGCCTCAGGACCTGGTACAGCGTTTGCATGATGTGTGTATATAGAGATGATTGCATAATAACTCAAAAATAAATTCTTAGTTTTGTATACAGTGGGGGGGTGGAGTGGGTGTGTGTGTGTGAGTGCATGTGTATGTATGGTGTGTAGGGTGGGTGTGTATGGTGAGGTGTGGATGTGTGTGTGAGGTAGGATGTGGGGATGTGTGTGTGTGGGGGTGTATATATGGTGGTTGTAGGGGCAAGGTTTGGGTGTGAGGGAGGGTAGGGGGTGTGGGGACCCCCCCCACACACACACGCTCTCATAGCACAACAGTGGGCGGGGCACTCAGGTACCTGGTGGGGGGTAGCTCCAGGCAGCGCTGCACATCACAGTGAGGGGCGCAGCCTCTACCAGCTCATCTGTATAGCCAGCACTCCCTGCCACTCATGCGCAGCGCCTGCACTTGCACAGCAAAGAAGGAAGCCCTATGTGCTGGAGCCTGTTTCCTTTCCTGCTGGGACTGCACAGCACAGGAGTGAAGCTTCAGGTGCTGGAGCCTGCTTCCTTCTATGCCGAGTGTGCACTGCAAGGGAGGGAAGCCCCAGGTACCTTCCCCTGGGGCAGTAGGGAAGGCAGTGGGCTCCAGTGCCTGAGGGCTCTCACTGCTGCTGAGCAACCTCAACTGGGAAGGCATCTGGCTTTAGCACATAGGGCTTCCCTCTTTGCTGTACAAGTTCTTAGAACATGTATGTCGTGTGTGTTACATTGTTTGGTGTAAAGGCCTAGGCAGACTCTTGAATTGTTACTCAGTTTCTAACTCTTCCTCATACATGTAAGATTTGCAACGATTCCTAGAGAAGTTTAAGTAAGAGCTTCATGATTTTATTCCCTTGTTTTGGAATATGAAACAAAAGTTTCATGTCTCCTCTCCACCCTGCCCCGCCTTCCCCTTTTCATCAGTCTCATTTGTCCCAAGAGCTGGGCTGAATTATAGGATTTACATGCACCTATAAAATCCAAATGCCCCTTTTTATTTTTATAGCCAGGCTGTTGAAAAAGGCAGCCATCACTGGAGGGACAGAATTGACTTCTAATTTTTATTGTTGACAGAAGGTATTTTTAATCAGGGAGCAAACTGCACTTGAAGCCTCTGTCATTGAAACAGGTGAATGATGCCCCTTACCAAACTAAGTTATAACATCTGAATGCTCTCCAGTTAAGCAGCTCAATGATTTCTCCACTCCCCCACTCAGAAGTATAACTCAATGCAGTAATACATTAAATTTACTATTCACATTTGTCCTTTCCTCTTTGTCCAGTGCACAGGGCCTGACTCTCCTTCCTTCCTCCTGGTTTAGATAGCAGTGTAACACCATTCATTTTATGGGATGATTCCTGATTTATATTACATGTGTGAGCAGAATCTGGCTCTTAGTGCCTATTTTTTTTCTCTTAGTCGATGACTTCCCCACCCTCTTCCATTCTCATAAACCCACATAGATTTTGCCAATTGAATTTATTCTTTTTAAACAAGCAATGGTAACTTTATTTAATTACATTATCCTTGCTAGATCATGAAGGGACCTCTTGAGAATAATACAAACTCTGTCATCCAAGCTACATTCATTAGGCAAAGATGTTCTAATTTTTTTTTTCAACCCAATCTCATTATTCCTGTGCTACAGTGGGTGGTAGAATATTAAAAGACAATCTGCTGACTGAGATGTGCTCTGTGCTGCTGCTAAGGACTCAGCCAGATGGGGCATCTCTTTTTGAGTTGTATGAATACCTAAGAGAAGGGTTAATAGAAGAACTAAGTCAAGCCCCATGCTGACAGGCTACACAGAGGTTGACAGAATGCACTTCTGTAAATCCCAGGGGCCTAGCCCCTTGCAGATGTACAATTGTCATCATGCAGGTGCAATGTGCCACTGCAGACCAAGAAGTTTCTTGGCCTGACCCTTTTTGACACTTGTTACCCTCTTGGCTTGCCAACATGCTTTCATGGTGGTATATTGCAGGATAGGATGTGCAGTGCCCCAAATCCACAGCATGATGTCATGCTGACATTTCAGAGAGTTGACACTGGGGGCCTAGCAGCAAACACAGCTTGGCTTAACAAAGGGGTGGGCAAAATACGGCCCATGGGCTGGATCCTGCCTGCCAGGACATTCTATCTGGCCCTGCTCCTGGCTGCCTGTCAAAGATGACAAGAGCTAGGGGCAGTTTGGACCCAGGGGGAGCTGGCAGGACTAAGCAGCCCAACCCTGCCTCACCCCCAGCCATTTCCCTGCCTTCTTCCCCCTCACTGTTCCAGCACCACATGGTCCCAGGCTGCATCACTGGACTGGGGAGCACGAGCTGTGCCAGTACCACAGGGCCAGGAGTGGGAGGGGTGTGTGTGTGGGCAGTGTGTGGGCAGGGACAGTGTGTGTGTATGTTCATGGGGTGTGAGTCCCACACTCACACCCCACCATACATACGCCCCCATATCTCCACACATAGCCCAGCCACCCTCCCCCCACACACATCCTCCCACTAACCCCATACCCACCCACACCCCACATATCCACACACACACCCACAAGCTCCCTCACCCCACACCCTCTCTATCTATCCACCCCCATAGACACACCCACACCCTCTCCTGCACCCCACATATCCACACACTCACAGCCTCTCACAAACCTATACCCAACCCCCACAACATACAAGAGTAAGACTTCATTTTAAGCAATCACTTCTATGTACACTATACAAACACATGTAAATCAGGACAAAAATATTTTTTGAAATCAAGTTAATGAATGTTGTAGATGTTTTCTTTTAGAATATAAATTCTTATTTTTCTGGTTCCAAGATGGAAAAATCTTTGCTGAAAGGAGTACTTTTGAGGGCAAGGGGAGGGACTTCTGTTGGCAAAGGTCAGGGGTTAGGGGCTGGGACTTCCAGTCACAAGATGACAGCCAGAGGGTGGGGCACCTGTCAAGGGGTGGGGCTACCTATACAGCCCTCGACAGCTTGCCCAAACTCAGTAAGCTGCCCTTAGTCCAAAATAATTGCCCATCCCTGGCTTAAGGGATATGTATAGGGAGACTACCACAGAACTGTAGGCTGGGAGAAGCCTTGTTCTGGGAGGTGAACATAAGTGAGATCTGTGTTGGCAGGGAAAGAATAGTTTAATTTCTGTTCTTTGGGAGTCTGGGGAGGTCTAGACTGGGAAGGAGAGGTCATGGGGGGTGGGGGTCTAGTTGGGTGTGGAGGAAGATGAGCAGGATTGGGTAAGGGAGATGGGTTGTGATTGGTGAAGGGGAAGGAAAGAGAAAGGGTTGTTGAATTCAGGATGCGGAAAGTGTCTGCCTGCATGTTTGCGTGGGGGGAGGAGGAGGCATGCAGGGGGCACTGTTGCAAGGGCAGTATCTATTAATGGGAGACTGTCCCAACACTGGATGAACCTGGGCTTCACTCAGCATTAAGCTGCTGCAGCTGGGGGCCACGAGAGTATCTTCCAATACCTCTCATCTGAATGTTTGTGCATTGTGAGTCAGTTCCTAGGCTTCAGTGAATATTTGCTTTGTGGGCCTACACTGATTTATTCCAGTTGAAAATCAGACATAATGGGTCCTTCAACTGAATGGCAGGCTCCCTAGTGAGACATTTCTAGAATAGTGTGTGGTTATCACTTCAAAGATGTCTGCACAGCTGTCATACAAATGATTAGTATTGTTCTGTTAGCCTAGAGCAGCACATTGCTACAACATATGATCACTTCTGAGACTGGTCATCTCTTCCAGATCTGATATTGCAACTATTTACCACCAAGCACAATTAAACTTAATTGCTCTTTACTGACAGTAGCAAGCACTGTGTTTTCTATACCATTGGCACCTCTGATATTAAAATACTAGAGCCTCACTTCATACTGGGTGCAAATTATAGCACCTGCAATGATTACATTTTCAAATTAACTTTGTAAGTGAATATCCATTTCAGATGGCTGTTACTTTACAAGACATTGAATTTCTGGTATTTGAATTCTCTAGCCATGGTCTCTGTCTGGCCTTCAGCTTGCTCCTTTTGAGCTTTTACTACTGGAATAACTTGCATGAGAAACATTCTCATTAAAATGTGCCTGTCTGTCTCTAACAAAAAGCCTTAATAAGATGAGTAGGAGAAAACAGCTGGTTTGGGGGAAATATTTTAGATCCTGCAATTTGAGAGTCCCCAGCAATTTTTTGCCACATTTTACGAATTCTAAGCTTTTGTTTAAAAAAAAATGTTTCTTGGCCAGGCTCAATAGGGAATTCTGGCTTCTTTCTGCCATTAATGCAAAGCAGCCACAGCTCCAGTTTTACCCAGAAAATTAAGCTGGTTTATTGCTGCTCTGCAGCATTCCATGGTGCCAGGCTGTCAAAAACCACCAGAATCAGGCCATCTATTTCTCTGAAGCTAAGCTGACACAAATTGTCTCCATCCCTTTCACCTCAATGAAAGTGTGATTGTTAGAACTAGGTTGGGCATATTTGCATGCTGGCAGTATTAATGATCAATAAGCTGATGTTTAAACATGGAAACTGAATGCCAAAAGCCCTTGCCAATCACTGTACTTTAATACAGAGCTGATATTGCATAATTAAAATAAACTTTTAGGAAATGAAAAAAGTTTCACCAGCAACATTAACCTTGTTCCATATTTAAAGCATAAGCGAGTAATAACAGAAATCTTATAATCAAAATCACTGGACAACTTTAATTCAGGCATCACTACTTGTATTGCCTGTCATATGTGCAGGATGCTCCATGCACATGAATTAATATTACTAGTGTGAAGTATCATTGCTGTTGGACATGCATCTTTTTTGTGGTATTTACTTTGCATCCTAAATTTCAGTAAATGTAAGATTTTTTAATATAATTTAGCAATGCTATTCCTAATCAGCAGCGAATTGTAGGTGTCCCCCCTTCCTTCCCCTCATAATGATGCATCTTTCTGTTGTGTGTGGTTGCACAGTTGATGACATAGTGATTAGTGCATATCCATTCCCCTCCTGAATGTGTAGCCAATTCAGATTGTGATTTAGGTCACAAGCAAAGTGTGAGGGAATCTGATAAAACATTGCGAGTGTTCACTCAGGTGTAGCAGCAAAGTTGCTTTACTTATACTTGTGTCCTGTTGGGTGAAATCTGCCTCAGTGTAGAAGTGAATGTCAGAGCTAACATACCACTTCAATTCCACTTCTAGGACTAGGGTGGGACTCCAGGGATGAAGAGTTGTTGAGCTCCCCTTTATCAACTACTGTCTATAGGCACAGTTCTACCACATATACTTAACAATAACACAAGCCTTACAAACACACAGCTACACCCTGCAAGCAGTTTTGTAAAACAGATGCAATTACTGATGCCAAAGATGGCATTGCAAACTGCCTCTAGTGATGGGCAGTTTACAGACCCTAATATAGAAAATGATAAGCCAGCATCTGCAATGTATAGGGTATGATTGTTTTTTCAGAGGGTCTGCACAGCCTCAGTTCCCACTTAACTCAGCTGGATTTGTGAGGCGCTCAACCCTTCTAAAAGACAGGTTGCTGGTACATTTTGTAAAGAGCAGGAAGCTACTTATCACAACAAGGGAACAGAGTTCCCTATGGCCTCTTACCAGAGCTGTGAAACAAAAAAAAAATGGATGGGAGCCTTGGCCTGCATCTTGCACAAACAGGACCACATGGGCAGTTAACATCATACAACATGAGGGGAAGATCATACCTCAACTCTTCACCCAGACTATAAATCTTTCACAAACTCATTTTTCTGGGTGAACACCTTGCAGTGAGCACACCCCCAGAAAAGAACAGATCTCATGCTCTTAAAATTCACTTGTTGTGATAATTTGTAGCCTTCTCCCTTTCTGCTCCTCCCCTTGGAAATGTAAAACACTATTAGATTGAAGCTATTCTTTTAGTTCTTTTTTTGTTTTCCTCAGTGGAGGACTCTAATACCTTGTTTGACTTCTATGCCACTGGTCAGCACTAAAGAACACAGCTTGGCACTCAGAGATCAGACATCAAATAACCCTAGTGAACTGTTTGTGAACAAGCTAAAAAAAACATGGCCGAGTATTTTACATGCTACAGACCCAGAACCAGAACATCAAGGGTGCTCGGGGCTGAGGGGCAGATTGGCAGAGCTGGGTAAGGAAACCTGCCTGTACTCAATGTAGTCAGTCCCTGCCTTCCAGAAGCACAAAAGTTCAGTGACAGGCAATATTTGTGTTCTGGGGCTTTTCATTCCTTGTGTGTGTCTGTCTCAGAGACTTAACTTGTATCATTTTAAAACTCCCAATGCACTTGACATATTTTAAAACACACTTGGGGAAAAAATAGAAGTAGTTTTTATGTATTTCTGGGTACCCTTTCATAGGATCATAGGAAAATAAAGCTGGAAGGGACCTTACAAGGTCATCTAGTCCAGCCCCCTACTCAAGGCAGGATCATCCCTGACTGAACCATCCCAGCCAAGTGTCTGTCTAACTTGCTTTTGAAAACTTGTAAGAATGGTGATCCCATAATTTCTCTAGATAGCTTGTTCCAGTGCATGACTGCCTTCATAGTCAAAGTTCCTTTTAGCTTCCAGTTTAAATTTTCCCTCCTGAAGCTTGAGGCCTTTGCTTCTAGTCTTGTCCCTTAGGCCTGTGTCCATCCTTTCCGTAATCACTCTGCAGGTATTTGAAGACTGTTACCCAATTTCCTCTTAGTCTGCTCTTCTCTAAACTAAATAATCCTAATTCTTTCAGCCTTTTCTCATAAATCTTGCTTCCCAGGCCCCTAATCACTTTTGCTTCTCTGCACTGGACTGTTTCCAATCTGTCCACATTTTTCTAGAAGTGTGGGGCCCAAAACTGGACACAGTACTTTATGTGAAGCCTCACCAGTGCTGAATAGAGTGGAAGAATCATTTCCCTTGATTTGAAAGTGACACTCCTGTTAACATAGCACAGTATGCTGGGTTTTTGTTGTTGTTGGGTTTTTTTGCTTTTTGCAGCAAGAGCACACTGTTGGCTCATCATATTCAGTTTATGGTCTAACGCAGCCCCTAAGTCCTTGCAGACCATTTCTCCAGTCTGTCTAGGTCTTTCTGGATGCTAGCCTTAACCTCCAAAATGTCTGCTAGCCTTAACCTCCAAAATGCCTGCAACTCTACCCAACTTGATGTCCTCCTCAAACTTCCTAAGCATGCACTCAATCCCATCATTGAGATCATTAATGAAGGTATGCAACAATACTGGACTCAGGAAAGACCCCTGGGGAACCCCATTTGATGCTTCCTCTCAACCTGACATTGAGACATTCATGGCTACTTGTTGAGCATGATGTTCCAACCATTATTCATCTGATCCAACCAGGTATTTATCTGTCTTACAGTACTTTTGTCTAGTCTGTATTTCCTTATCTTAGAATCATAGAAAATTCAGGAGGTCATCTAGTCCAACCCTCTGCTCAAAGCAAGACCGTCCCCAACTATATCATCCCAGCCAAGGCTTTGTCTACCTGCATCTTAAAAAACTCTAAGGATTTCACCACCCCTCTGGGTAACTGTTTTACTACCCTCCTCATGAGAGTGTTTAGGTTAGGTATTAAGAAAAAACTTCCCTTGCTGCACTTTGAAACCATTGCTCCCTATTTTGTTATCTGCCACCACTGAGAATAGTCTAGCTCCATCCTCTTTGGAACAGTCCTCCAGGTAGTTGAATCCCCCCTCCGTCTTCTCTTCTCCAGACTAAAGAAGTCCAGTTCTCTCAGCCTCTCCTCATAAGTCATGTGCCCCAGCCTTCTAACCACTTTTGTTGCCCTCTACTGGACTCTCTAAGTTGTCTACATCCTTTCTGTAGTGTTAATGAGAATGTGAGAGATTGTCAAAAGCCTTGCTGTTGTCAAGGTATATCACAGCCACTGCTGTCCTCTCATCCGCAGAGCCTGTCACCATGCACAGAAGGAAGTCAGGTTGGTCATTGCTTTTCTGACAGGTTGTCTGTTATAGTTAGTCTACATTTCTTATTTCTGACAACTTTCTTCTCCCTGATTTCAGAACTTGGTTCTTCCCCTTTTGCCTTGCTCTGGTGCTAGAGCAGGGCTACACACTGTCCTGACCTGCACAGTTGGGATTCTCTGGGTATGAATAAGTCCTCACTGGTGCAGAATGTTTTAACCCGGGGCGGGCAATTATTTTGGGCGGAGGGCTGCTTACTGAGTTTTGGCAAGCCATTGAGGGCCATATGACAGGTAGCCGGGGCAGATAAATATTAATTTTCTAAATTTTTTAGGGGCCCTGTGGGCTGGATAGAATGGCCTGGTGGGCTGCATCTTGCCCGCCCCTGTTCTAAGCTCTTCCAGTCTGCTGTGTAGAGTGGTGGGTGAAACCAGGGGCAGGTATAGATCATGTATAGAGACATCCTGAGGCTGTTTTTAAACCG
The DNA here is from genome assembly GCF_001723895.1 of Crocodylus porosus. Lineage (NCBI taxonomy): Eukaryota > Metazoa > Chordata > Crocodylia > Crocodylidae > Crocodylus > Crocodylus porosus. The sequence continues at coordinate 10,301,472 of NW_017728931.1, read as the reverse complement.
AGCTGAGGCCTGGGTCATCATAGAAATAGCTTCAGGTTTGGGGAGCCACAGTTGACCCTTTTTGATCTCTGCCCCAGTCGCCATCAACTGGAGCCATAGCCTACTCACAGACAGTCTAGGCCCTCAATGTCACTGAGAAGGTGTTAATAGTAATAAAGACCCTAATTTTTAACAAAACACTTGCAAGTTTCAGGCAAGTATTTGTATTAAATAAAGGTGTTTTGTTTGTTTAATCAAGTCAGTGGCAGGTTAAAGCATTGTGCCAGAGCTTTTCTGTGCAATAGGAGCTACAGTTAGCTACTCTCTGTTTATCACCCTTCCCAAGTATCCTCTGTAGAAGATGAATAAAACTTTATCAGCTTGGCCTTGGTGCTCTTAATGTGTCTACCTGGGGAGGTAGCATAGAATAGCTGCTGTGCATTAAATTATTTTGCTTGCTTATTTTGTAATTGCTCCCCTGTATAGAAATACTAAGTCAGTGGTGGCTAACTCAGGGTATGTGCTCCACAAGTATCATGGTTAGCTATTATCTTCAGCTCACAAGCCCCAGTCACTGAGTTAAAGGGAACACCAGCAATGAGATTAGGGGTGGACTAGAGGAGTGGTGCTGGTTTGAGGCTCTGGCCCCCTGGGAGCTGTGGGAGTAGGTACCAACAAATTCAGTGTTGCCTTTTCCCCATGGTGACAGGATTTGGTGGCACTGGGCGAGGGTGTTGGCTGATTATTAGAGTGGCACTACCTTATATTTTAGACTTTACTTGTGGTAAGCTTACCAAAAAAGACTGGCCACCACTGCCCTAAGGCTTTAACATTGAAGAATCATTTTGCTGCAAAGATAAGGTGGTGCAATCAGTGGATGACGTTCTTTGTTTTCCCCCCTTCCCTCCCCTAGTTGGAGGGGCAGTGTAAGGAGCTGCACAATGACAAGCGAGAGACCAAAGTAGAGAACACCAAGCTGAAGCTAACAAATAAGGAGCTGCTGCAGGATCTGGAGAGAACTTCTCAGGAGTTAACCATCGCCCAGCAGCAGTTACAGATGCTTCAGGAGGAGGCTTCAAAACTGCAGGAAGAAAAAGAAGTGTAAGTGACAGCTGCCTGTGGTGCTTGTGTGCTTGCTTGAAGAGACAGCAAGTCTGATTCTCTGTGTGTCCTGCATCTTGTTCAGTGACCTATATCTGCCCAAACTGTTTGTAAAGTACCACCCAAGCAGAACTGTCCACCTACTGAGGCAGTTAACATATACTCTTGTTTTGCAATAGCTTTTTCACAAGCTACATGGTGCAACTATGCAAGATGCCAGGCAGTGTAGGACCAGGCCTGCTTGCCTCGATCATGTTTGTTCCTTGGATCTCTCAAGCATATTTTTAACAGTCCTTGTAGTGATGGAACATTGGCTACCATTGTCCCCCTGCCTTGCCTGTGTTAGCTTAGGGTGTTATGCCCTGTGGTTGTCAGTGTTGACTGTTGTTTCACTAATCGGTTATTAGACAATTTGTATAGGATGGTTTGGATAAGGATGATACTGCCTTGGGCAGGGGGCTGGACCGGATAACCTCCAGAGGTCCCTTCCAGCCATACTTTTTTATCATTCAGTGGATATTCTCATTCAACCTTAAGTTTAAGGGGTTAGTCCTGTGAGCTAGAATAGGCTATTAAGCTAAGCACCACTCAAAAGGAGGGGTTACACAGGTGTCACTTGTTTCCTGATTGTCTTGACTGCAAATATTACCGCCTGTAGAGGGCTAGTACAGAGCCTGTGCACCCTTTAATTCCATGCAAAGGTATATATTAGTAGGGCTAACCAAATATTTTCTGAAACAATTTTCCAACATTAAAATTGACAGTGTTACCACCCCCCGCACAGACATGTACACACGTTCCTCCTACTCCCCTTGCACACACATACTACAGCATACTTTGTTGTTGGCTGACCCCTAAAATATTTCATTGGAAAACAAAAATTGTGGTTTGGATGCCTCTGGTACCCATTCTCTACTGCAGGCCACAGTGCACCATGTGGCTATCTGAATTGCCATGATGCAACACCTCACATCAGAAGAGGAGACCATGATGCATCGTGGGAGATGTTTATCTCACTTGGCCTATAGCAGTGAATAGGAGCATGATCCACCTGAGCTGCATCTCCCAGGAAGCACCAGGCTGGCATTTCAAAATCCAGACCTTTCTGCTGAAATATTTTGGATTCCAGGTTGGTCTTTTTTTTTTTCTTGGCCCAATTCAAAATGTCCTGAGGAAAAAAATAATTTCCAATCATCAGGGGGTAGAAATGGAGGCTAAGTGACAAACGTCTGCTCTGGCCCTCTGCATAAGCAGATTTGTTCCCCTAAACTGTAATTTTCCTAACAGGCAGATTTTTCCTAATTAAAGCCAGGTTTTCAGCATTTGGCTCCTGTTTAGGCATCTGAAGATGCCATAAAGGCCACAGCGGAAGCAGATGAGAGCTGAACTCACCCAGGGATTGAGGATATAGCCTTTGGTGAACATAAGTCATGAACTCCACATTTTCCCTTTCCTCAAGCTTTTATATCAAGCACACTTTCACTCGCATACATGTGCACGAAAGCCGTCAGAGAAAGTATGGATATTGCTAAGCCCAAATGTGATTCACAAGTGGGCAACATTTCAGAATACTCCTTTTTCCAGTATCAGTCAGTTTCATCGTAAAAGAGCTAACTCAGAATTGTGGGTAGTTCCTGTAACATAGAATGGTATTGGACTTAATGCTGTTGTCTCTACCAGTCAGGCCATTGCATGAAACCCTTCTTAGTTTTTGCTCATTAAAGCTGTCCTGAATGCATGAACAACACTTTCAGGACAAAATCACCCAGCACTGAGCCCATTTAAATCATGAGGGCCTGATCCTCAGGTGACACGAATCAGCAGGATCTCACTCATTGGTGCTTTAATGCCTCCTGGGGAATGGATGCTGCATTTTTGATTGCTGCCTTATTATGTTTCAGATGAGGGTCTGAAGCAAACAGTTTGGAGTGTTCCATCCCCCACCTCCCCATATACCTCCTTTCCCCTTTTCAGGGACCCTTGTTTCTCAGCTGTAAAGTAGAGTCCATGTTACCCAGAGTCCCGGGTAATTCCACAGTGCACAAGTTTCCACAGTGCCTCAGCTGTCCTCCATTCCTGTGATCAAACTGTTGAACAGTAACTTTATGTTTACTTTTGATTTCAGAGTATTTTACAGAGTTGGAGCTGGATCTGGATCATGCCGAGCTCCTGCTGCTAGAGTGCTATTCAGCATGATTCCTAGTATCTCTCTAGGACCAGTGCTCGCAGGGCACTGCCGAGCTGTTCAGAGCAGTGTGTGCCTCGGGCGCATGCTTGGGTAGCACTTCCCACACAATTTAAAAGCAGAATATTCTGGCCATATCTTCAGCTGCCGTAACTTTTTTTGCGGCCTATTGAAGTCGGATCCAAAATATCCTTGTAGGAGCCAAAAGTACACTTGGCAAGGATCTCAGCACAAAAGAGGGATCCAGACTGACCCTGCTCTGGCAGCTGCAAACTGTTTAGACAACTAGAATCATTAGCTATCTCCATTTTGGTTTGAAGAGCTTCCTCAGTGGCTACGCTTAGGCTTCTGAGCACATTCAGAAGTGATATAAGTGTGCATACCTAGGTGTTTAACTCACACCTAAACCTCACTGCAATACAGATCAGCACTGGCAAGTACCTAAACTCTTCCAGAGTTCCATATTTGTTTGCTGTTCACCTGGCCAAGCTAATGCTTGATTGCTTTTGGCACCATTGAATTCAGTGCAAAGCACAGAAACCTGTGGACACTCTCAAGCACAGCAATGATGGTAGTACTCATGCCTAATATACTAGTCCAGTGATTCTCAACCAGGGTGCCATGCGTTCCTTTTAAGGTTGCCACTCAATATAAACAGCATAAGATGTGCAAATACGTATTCTTGATTCACAAGAGAAATCTATAGATTTCAAATAGGCATCCATAGTGTCAAATACATCCTGACCTGTTGTGTTCTTTCTGAGGATCTGGCTTTGTGTGTTTTAGGTACACAGTGATTCAGTGGTAGAATCCTTGTTTGCCATGACTGAGACCCAGATTAATTCCTGGACACGCACATAAATACAACCACTGAGCCACCAAACATCCAAGGACTTGGGGGTCATGATTGACTGCAAGATGAACATGAGCCTTCAGTGTGATGCAGCGGCTAGCAAAGTGAGCAAAATGCTGGCTTGCATCCATAGATGCTTCTCAAGTAAATCCTGGGACGTCATTCTCCCCTTGTACTCGGCCTTGGTGAGGCCTCAGTTGGAGTATTGCATCCAATTTTGGGCCCCACAATTCAAAAAGGATGTGGAGAAGCTTGAGAGAGTCCAGAGAAGAGCCACGCGCATGATCAGAGGTCAGGAAAACAGACCTCATGACGACAGGCTGAGAGCTATGGGGCTCTTCAGCCTGGAAAAGCGCAGGCTCAGGGGTGATCCGATGGCCACGTATAAGTTTATCGGGGTGTTTACCAGGATCTTAGGAAACAATTGTTCACCAGAGCACCCCAAGGGATGACAAGGTCGAACGGTCATAAACTCCAGCAAGTCTGTTTTAGGCTGGACATAAGGAAGAATTTCTTTACAATCCGAGCCCCCAAGGTCTAGAATAGCCTGCCATCAGCGGTGGTTTAAACACCCACATTGAACACCTTCAGGAGAAATTTGGATGCTTATCTTGCTGGGATCCTATGACCCCAGCTGATTTCCTGCCCCTTTGGGCTGGGGGCTGGACTCAATCTTCCGAGGTCCCTTCCAGCCCTAATGTCTATAAAATCCAGACTCAGTCTGGCCTTTGGATTCTGTCTTAATGTTCTGAAAAGGGGTGGGAAGTCTGGGCAGCCTCCATTCCTCCATATTCCTGCTTAGACATATGCATTGAAGGTCCTGGTGACCATTCACATATACCGTGATCTAGAAGGATTGATGGTTTACTAGTTTAGGACAGGAAATAAAATGAAGTAAATTGTTTAATAAGGGAGAAGTAATTACTTGAACTGACAGCCAGGGTAACACCTCTATTATTGTGAGGTATTATCTCGTCTCTGACTGTTCAGGGCAAGGAGTTTAAATCTCTGAAAGAGGTGAGCTCCAGTGCCACAGTGTAGTGGACTGGCTGAAGGTCTTAAGAAGATGCATCTTCTAACCCCTTGGTTAATAGCTACCACTAGGAGAGTTGAGTTTAACAAAAGGAAAACAAAACCCCTTAACATAATCTGATTCTGTGTTCCTTATGCTGGCCATGCTTCTTTTGAAGTCGGTGACACTTTATACTAAGGACTCCAACATTGTTAGATGTGTTAGTCTTACGTCAGATAGAAGGCAGAGTAGATTTGTACCTTATAGCCAAAGTAAATACTGTGTATGTATTAATAAGGACTGCAAGACTTGGGTCTTAAGGAGCGTTCTTTACGGGCTGCAGGAGGCACTCCATCAGTTCTGTGTTATTGTGTCCAGGACAAAGATTGTTTTTTTGTTTCAGGGAGGTGTACAGAGTGACAGAAACCTTACGGAGAGAGAAGTCAGGACTCCTTAAACAGCTGGACTTCTTAAGGTAATACACATTTGATTTGCAGGACCTCTTTAGTTTTGCAGTGATAACCTGTGTGTATTTTTTTTCTAAGCTAGCTGAGCAAATTATTTGAAGTGTTACCCATAGCCTATGGCAGGGTTGGCCAACCTGCAGCACACATGCCACAAGTGGGGCAGCCTTTGTGTGTGGTATGTGCCAGATCAGGGAGGGAGCAGGCAGCATTGCAGCAGGTAAGACAGGGAGCAGAAAGCAGAGTAGCAGATTGGGCAGGGAGCACAAGGCGAGGAGCAGAAAGTAGAGCAGCAGAGCAGGCAGGGGAAGGAGATCAGAGTGACATGGAGGATTCAGGACTAATTTGTGACATACCTGCCAAAAAGGTTGGCTCCCACTGGCCTATTGGAAATGGCATCTGGGTATTATCTCTAGAAGAAAGGGATTCCTTTTTAGTCTGGGGTCAGTGAAATATCTCCGTGTCATTTGTTGAATCGCTGCCAAAGTGCAGGCTAGAGGATATGTCAGAAAAAGGTGGGTGTTTATGCTGTGATACAGGTTCTAGAAAGAAGGGTGTTCTTGCCAGGTATAGAACAGCTATGAGGCTTATGCAGTGGGCAGGGTTCAGGAAGTTGAGAGGTGACTTGAAGCCCCATTTGACCTATCATGCCTCCATTGAGTGCAGCTCATCCAAAATTGAGACTTTTTGCTTGCAAGTCTTTTAGTAAAAATATGTTAAAATGTATCTGGCTAATTCTGTGCCTATTGTTTCAATTGGTTAACTAGTATTTGAAGCCATTTCTGTGCAACTTTCAACACTACTTTTTAATGTGCACTAACATCCTTTATTTAAATATTGCCTCATTGTTTTGGTCACAAGGTTATTCAGTTTGCACAGGTCAGTTATACATGCTCTCAGACAACTCTCATCCATTATTCATTTTTAAAATGTTTACGATGGTTTTACAATTAATTACACTGCAGGCTCTCAAACTGGAATTTGAAGTCTGCCGTTGGCTGACCATGCAAATTAGATGATTCCTTTTACTATGCATTTCTAGCTGCTAAAAGGCCTTAACAGAAGCTGAAAACTGTACAGGATACTTTCTTAATGATAGTCTACCAGGATAGATGTTACAGGGAAGTTATGTGGTTGTGAATGGTCTACACAACTGTGATTGGAAGGTATTCACCAAAATCTTCACTAAAAATTGTTCTTGACTATGAAAATGTCTGAAACTTTTCCATATACAGTAAAGGAAAAAATATGGCCTAGAGTCAGTTTCCATGTGTTAAAGCATTTAAATCAGATGCTAGTCAGTTTTAATCCTCTAAGGCTTAATGAAATTTTACATCAGCCAGAGATCTGGTCCTATGAGAGCATAGATGAGTCAGTCAAAGATGGAGATATGCAAGAGTGAAAGATTTTTGGATTGGTCTTTCTATAATCTTTTGACTAAACAATCAATATCTGGTGCTGTATAGTGAAGTGAGCACAAATTCTGAGATTCAAAATTTCTGCTGTAGCCTGCTGCTTCTTTACTTATATATTGTCCTTGCAGAGAAAGAAACAAGCATCTGAAAGATGAACGTGACATGTGCTTACAGGTAAACAAATACCATTACTTAACTCTGTGGTCAGCAGACAAGGAGCAGGTGGGCAGAGGGGACAGATTCTTGTGGTGTTCCATTCCCCTCCCATTATAGCTCCTTTTCCAGTTAAAATCAAGATTTAAGGCAACAAAATATATTCACTAAATGCAATAAAAAGCCGCATATATGGGTTTCTAAAATTCAAGCTGTCTTTTGGAAGGATGATTACCTGAATTTGTAAGAAGCTAAGAAAGCAGCCGTAAGGGAATGAGAGAATCTTCAAATGGAACCATTAAAATTCAATTAATTTCATCTGTTCAGTCAACAGTAGCTAATCTCTTGAAACAGTTATCCATCAGTACAGTATCTGAGTACCTAGTAAACATAATTGTGCTTTAAGTATTCTAACATCCTACCATTGGATACAAATAAATCCTGTTGACTGTTTATGCTGTAGTAGAAGCTTCCTTTGGGGCTGTAGAGGTACTCTGGCTTCTTTTTATTGAATTATTTTTATTCAGAATCAGGATGTCCACTCATTTGTACCTTTTTTCTATCTAGACAAGACGCCACAGAGAGGCACATCCTCAGCTGATATAAAATGCTCTAATTAATTAATTTCAGAGGAGCTCTGCTGATTTTTATCCTGTTTTATGACCTGCTCTACTTAATCTGAATGGAAGATTAATTGTTTTTGTAGGTGGAGTTTCCACATTCCGCTTGTTTACCCATCAGGCTTTTGAAACAAGTTGCCTCTCAGCTAATCCAGCAAAGATTCTTCTGTTATGCCCATTATTGTGTTACCAAAATGCTAGTAATGAAGCCACTATTTTGTTACCCTTAATGAATAACATGAATAATTAAGTAAGAGGTGTAATTTATTCCTGCAGAAATATAAAACAAGTACTCCGAATACCAACTGGAAGCAAAGATCTGGATCTGTCATTGGGAAATATGTAGAGGGAAAGGTACTGGCTAAAAGGTAAGAACATAATTTTTCTATTTGAGACATAACTGACAATCATGGGATTGCACAGGAAAGAGCTACAGTACTTATTTCAGCATGATTGTGCTCAAAGCCACTGCAACTTGGAATAGTTTGGCTAACATTGATATTGCATGTATGTATAACAGTTCCACAAGTATAACAACTGGATGTTCTTCAGTAATTTAGAAATAAAAGCCTAGAAGGTATGATATGGCCAGTCCAATCTCAGTTGAGGAAAAGGAGGTTCAGAGCCACCTTTAAGCTTCCAGGAGGAAAGGCAGTTTAGTGGCTGGTGTTACTTAGAATGACATGAATTTGGTATGGTACCTCCTGACTTTCTGAACAGAGGTATTTCTGCATCACCTGTTACTGCTGACCTGCTATAATATATAAGCACATGGCATAGAAAAGATGCAGATGATTTAAATCTTAATGATGTGATCATAAATATGAAATTGACATAAGCAAAGTAATTCACTCATAAGTTTCTTTTTGGCAAAGAGATAATCTGGGAAGAATAGTAGGAAGTTATCCATTGGGTAGGTGCAAGCACAAGGTCCTCAGAAGAGTACTGTGTTGGTGTTTTAGTCTCCTGAAGCATTTAAAAAATTAAACACGGTTCAGATATTGAGAGCCAAACTTCATTTGGTATAAACTGGCGCAACTTCATACATTTCAATGGAACCGTACTAGCAATGGTAGGGCCCTTCCTATGGAAGTGAGAATTTGGTTACATGCAGACAGCATGTGGTTTTTCTCCTTTTTAAAAGAGTACCTGGGAAGCTTGCAATGGCTATGCTGATAGGTTAGGGATGAGGTGAAATTTGTGTTTAATAATAACCTTCTTCTCCCAAAACAAACCATTCCACATTAATATTACAGTATTGTGTTTTGTATGGCTTATTTATCAGTACAATACATGCATACACGTCTGACTGTCTATAATTTATTACATATGCTATAAAAATACACGCTGAATGTTGGACTTACTTTTTAAGGGTCAGTTAACCTGGATAGTTTAAATCTGAATAATAAAGAGTATAAGGACCTGATGATAACTCAGCTATGCTAATTTTAAGTCAAACATAACTCCATTGGATAGCATTAGGTCAGTGTAAATTAAATAGAAGTCAAGAATAAGGTTGTTTTATAACAGGATTCTTCCTGATGTTTTTCTAGCCAGTCCATTGAAGAAGAAGATGTTTTTGGTAACTCCACAAGAAGAAGGAATTCTGTTGGCTTGAATGGATATATTTCTGTAGAGTCAGACCACTATACTGGAGAAATGACTCAAGCTAAACATCTCCAGAGAATCATATCAATTGAAGAAGATCACCTACCCCAGCTTTTGGATAGACCACTTGAGAAACAGTTAAGTAAATGGACAGAGGAAGACGAGGATGTGTCCTCAGAGAAGGAAATGGATGAGACGCAGCTGACACCATCTTCTCAGCATATGCCATCATCACCCAGAGGGCAGCCAGTGGGAAAAGAAATATTGTCACATGTAAGGACCAACTTGCCTATGATCAAATTAAATCAGTATAATGTAATAAATTATTTTCAGAAGCCAACATTATTTGGCTTTCCTTTTGTAGACTAGTGTCATCTGTCCAATTTGGGCAAACATTTTTACACTTGTCATTGATCTGGTTATAAAAATCTCAGTTCCTGGCCACTGATTTTCATGGGCAAATCATGGAAATAGAAGCAGGAGTAGTCAGCTTGATGCCCAAATTCATTTTAAAAGTGCAAAAAACGAAAGGCAGGCCTCAGCTGACAATATACCCCATAATCTTATAAATGCAGTAGCAAGTGCTTAGATTTCTGGACTGAAGGTGCAGGGGTTTCTATATATTTTATAGTTGCATGCGGATGTTTCACAGAATCATAGAAAAGTAGGTCTGGAAGAGACCTTGAGTGGTTATCTGTTCCAACCCTTTGCCTGAGGCAGGATCGTCCCTGTGCAAACCATCCCATTTCTTCCTGGCCCCAAATATAATAGTCTGTACTTAAGCAGAATGGGAAGACCCTGTAGCCAGGAACCTCTGGATTTAATTCCCAGCAGGTGTGCTGGCACACCCCAGTCAAAATCTTCAGCCTTGGCTCCAGCCAAGACCACCCTCTGAGGAGGGCAAACTCTTCCCCTCCCCCTCTGCCTGGACACTTGTAGTGGCAGAAGGGAAAAAAATTCCTTCCCAGTCTCATGCATCAATAAGCAAAGCCCAGAAGCATAGGAAGTATCCGAAGGAGAGTATTGGTATAGCTGCTCCTAGACCAACCCTGACCAATATTTGTCCAACCTCCTCTTGAACATCTTCAATAATGGAGACTCCGCTACTTCTCTGGGCAGTCTATTCCACTGCCTCACTGTTCTAACAGTGACGAAGATTTCCCATATATTCAGTCTAAACCTACTTTGCTGCAACTTCATACTTCAGAATCCTATTGAACCTGTGATCCATCAAGAATCCTAGATCCTTTCTGAAGTGCTGCTGCCATCTAGCCAAGTGTCAGCTATCTTGTATTTTTAATTATTCTCCCATAAGTGTAGCATCTCACATTTGTCAGCATTGAACTTCATCCTGTTAGCTCCAGCCAGTGCTTTCTAGTCTGTCCAGATCCTTGTAAATTGTACTTCTGTCCTCCACCATGTTCACAGTCCTTTTAAGCTTCATGTCAGCTGCAGATTTGCTCAAACATTTCTCAATTCCAGCATCTAAATTGGGCGGGCAAAATATGGCCCGCAGACTGGATCCAGCCCTCCAACAGATTTAATCTGGCCTACCAGTGGACAGGTGCCAACTCATTGGATCTAGTCTGTGAGTAGCCAGTGGCTCTGACTGCTGCGTGGTGCTGTGTAGGTGGGAAGGACTACTTTTGTCCAGTCATCAGCTGTGGACCCAGGCAGGACTTCCACCACAGCAGGTGGGTGGCAACATCAGCTGTGGTGCTGTGGGCAGGTTCAGGAGTGCAGATGCAAAACTTTCTGGTGGCATCCACAACTGACCTGCTTCCCTCCCAGTGCAATGGAAGCTCGCACCCAGAGCCTTGATCCAGAACCTGCCTGGGGCATCAGCCGTGCACCCATGCTTCAGTAAATTTCCAGGTATTGTGGTGAGGCTAACTGTTCTACAGTTTCCTGGATCTACTTTTTTGCCGTTTTTTGGAGAGGCACTACACTGACTCTTTTCCAGTCCTCTGGTACCTTGCCCATCTCCCATGACTTCATAAATATTATTGCCAGGGGCTCCAAAATGTCCTCTGCCAGTTCTTTCAGTACTTTGGGATAAAGTTTATCAGGCCCTGCTGACTTGAATTTATTCAGATCCATAAAAGTTTTTGAACTAGTGCTTTTTTTTGTTATCTCATCCCTCAACTTCTCCCAATCTTTATCCAAACTAATTCTTATTAGGTGTCTGGCTGCAGTTTACCTTTTTTGTGAAAACTGGGGAAAGCAGCTGTTGAGTAGCTCCACCTTCTTTACATCTTTTGGTAGGAGTTTTCCTTGGCTATTTAATAGTGGACCCACAGCTTCCTTGGTCCTTCTTTTCTGGCCATCATACTTATAGAAACTCTTTTTGTTGTCCTTAATCTCCCTCACTAAGTGGATCTGATCTTTTACCTTTGCCTTTCCTGATTTTTGTCTCTGCAGGCTCTTGCAATTTCCCAGTATGCTTCCTTGGTGACCTGCTCATCTGTCCGCTGCCTGTAAGCTTTCCTTTTGCATTTGAAACATCCTAGAAGCTCCTTATGCAGCTACGTTATTCTCTTACCACTCTTCTTGAGTTTGTCATGTTGGAACAGTTTCTTGTTGCGCTTTCAATAGTGTGCCCTTCAAAAGCTTTCAGGCCTCCTTGTGTGCCTTTATTTTTCAATCTGTCTTCCCTTGACACCATGCCTACTATTTCCTTGAATCAGTTGAAATCCACCTTTTGAAATCTACATGTAGTCTTAAAGTTAAGTGAAGTTCAGCAGGGCATCAAGGTGATGAAGCTGATTGTAGAAGGATGTGTCACTGGAGATGCTCAAAGTGGGGACTAGGTAGCCAGTGCCAAGGGACTGTCTTTCAGGGTTGAAATTAGACTAAGTGATACTAAGATATAGGACTAGAGAATCCTACAATTGGTGGCCATAAATGAAGATGAAAATGTGCCCCTTTTTGTTAAAATATAAATATTTTAAATGAAATTTTAACCAGGTCATGGATAAGGAAGGTGATATTTTTGGAAAAAGAGTTTCCTGTTTTGGTTGAAATTTAAACAGAATTTTTTCCTGGAAAATTGAAACTAAGAAAAATGTTCCAGCTTTGTCCTTGGAGAAAAACAAGTTGTGTGTATAGTAGTGGTTTATAAAATCTTAAGCGGGGAAATGTAATTCTTTCCAGCTGAAAACCCGACACGCCCTGGTTCTGCTTTATAACTAATTATGCTTATATTCTAATTTTAGTATAGTTAAATGTTCTCTATTGTTCAGTCACTGAAAGTACGTATTTAAAGGATTAAGGTATGGAAATAGGTATGCTCAGTTGTAATTATGAAGCTCTCTCCTCTAGAAGAAACAGGCAGCCTGTACATCTTTAAAGCAGTGGTAAAATTATGCCAGGGTTACACAATAACTTCTAATTAGCACACTTTATAATAAGGTATAACCAAGGTACAGAAAAAGGCTTTCCATTTAAAAAAAAAAAAAAAAAGGAATAACTCATCAAAACCTACTTGGAGAATTAATGTGATATCACCACAAGGTACTTGCTCTGTACTGTTCTCAGAAGTAGAGTTATCCTCAATTATTATGTACTGCTTGCTCTGGATAGCTGCATCTTTCTTTAACTTAAGGTCAAGTGGAGCCTTCTCAGCAGATAGTTGCTGAATTCACTTATTACTTAATTAACAGGAAAGTGTCCTGGCACTAGTTAACTAGCAGAAAATGTTTGATGATCCTCCTGTTATACATTATCATGTTAAGACAGAAAACTCCCTCATTAGCGGTATTAAATAACAATTGGAAAGTCTATTAACTGGCTTCTTAAACAAATTAATAACTTGAAATACTGATGTTGCTCAGTATTCCACTCAAATCTTTCATATTTCAGGAGGCAGCAGTAATGATTTATGTGAGAAGTGGGATGGTTGGGTGGATCATCATGGGGCTGGGGCCAGGAAACTGGGCTTCTTCTCTGCCTCATGTCACTGCAGGGACAGATCCTCTTTTACCCATCACGCACCTGTGTAGCTATATAACTGCAGTTTTCATAGATTCATAGTTGTTAGGGTTGGAAGGGACCTCAAAGGATCATTGAGTCCAACCCTCTGCCAGGGGCAGGAAAAGGTGCTGGGGTCATGTGACCCCAGCCAGGTACTTGTCCAGTCTCCTCTTGAAGATCCCCATGGCAGGGGAGAGCACCGCCTCCTTTGGAAGCCCATTTCAGATTCTGGCAACCCTAACCGTGAAGAAATTATTTCTAATACCCAACCTAAACTTGCTCTCCATCAGCTTGTGACTGTTGTTTCTGGTTAGTCCAAGGGTTGCTCTGGTAAATAGAGCATCTCCTATTCCCTGCTGCCTCCCTGGTGAATTTGTATACTGCCACAAGATCCCCGCCTCAGCCTTCTCTTGTGGAGGCTGAAAAGGTCCAGGTCCCTCAGCCTTTCCTCACAGGGCCTTCCCTGCAGGCCTCTAACCATACGAGTGGCCTTCCTCTGGACCCTCTCAGGGTTTTCCACATCCTTCTTGAATTGCGGCACCCAGAATTGGACACAGTACTGTAGTTGTGGCCTGACCAGTGCTGTATCGAGGGGGAGCATCACCTCCGAGGACCTGTTTGTGATGGACCTACTAATGCCTGACAAAGTGTGGTTAGCTTGCTAATTGCTTTGTCACATTGACGACATATTCATCTTGGAGTTAATAATGACTCAGATCTCTTTCTGCCACTGTGCTGCTGGAAAGGTCATCCCCCAGCCTATAGGTGTGCTGGTGATTCCCTCTCCATAGGTGCAGCCATTTGCACTTGTCTTTATTGAACTGCATCCTACTGTTCTCTGCCTACTTCTCTAACCTGCCCAGGTCTGCCTGGATTTGGTTTCTTCTTATCAGTGTGTTTGCTTTGCCCCATAGTTTGGTACCATCTGCAAACTTGAACAGAGTGCTTTCTACGCACTCATCCAGGTCAGTAATGAAGATATTGAACAGCACCGACCCAAGTACCGAGCCCTGGGGGACTCCACTGCCCACATCTTTTGAGGTCAATACTGACCCAGCCACCACCACTGTCTGGGTACGACCCTTAAGCCAATTTGCCACCCATGTGATTGTGTAATTGTCTGTGGCACAGCTGTTCAATTTGCTTACAAGAATAGGACGGGAAACTGTGTCAAAGACCTTCATAAAGTCCCAAGTAGATGACATCTCCCTTGGCACCTGCAACTAAGCTTTTAGTGATCAGTCATAGAAAGAAACAAGTTTAGTCAGGCAGGATCTACCTGCTGTGAACCTGTGCTGGTTGCCCTTCAGCATTATATTACCCACTGGACTCCTACAAATGTGATCCTTGATACTTTTTTCAAGGGTTTTCCCAAGGATAGACGTGAGACTAACCAGTATATAGTTACCTGGATCCTCCTTCCTCCCCTGCTTGAAAATAGGGACCACACTGGCCCTTTTCCAGTCCTCAGGGATCTCACCTGATCACCATGAGTGCTCAAACAGTCATGCCAGTGGCTCTGCTATGACACTGGCTAATTCTTTCAGCACCCTTGGGTGGAACTCATCTGGTTCCGCTGATTTAAATCCATCCAACCCCTCCAAGTGTCTCTTTACTAGGTCAGCGCTGACAGTCGGTGGGCTGGTGTTTCTTCTGCTTCTGTCAGTAATGCATTTGGGAGATTTGTCTAGATCTGAGTTCAAGAATACAGACGCAAAAAACTCATTGAAGAGCTCTGCTTTGTGTCTCCTCTATCTGTCACCAGCTGTCCTTGTCTATCCTGTAGGGATCCTATGCTGCCCTGCGCCTTCTTTTTGCTCCCTATATACCTGAAGAAGGACTTTTAGTTGTTCTTAATTTTTGTTGCCAGCCTGTGTTCTAATGCTGCTTTGGCCTTCCTGACTGATTCCCTGCAAGTGCGAGCCAAGGAGGTATACTCTTCCTTGGCAGCTACCCCCTGCCTCCACAGCATGTATGCCCCTTTTTTGCCCTTAGACTTTCCTGGATTTCCCTGCTTAGCCAGGAGGGTTTCTTAGCCACTTTGCCTCCTTTTCTATGCAGTGAGATTGCCTCCTTCTATGCCCGAAGGATCGTTTCCTTGGGCCACCCTTCCTGGACCCCCATTCTGTCAATGCTCTTGAACTTTAATACCCCACTAACTAATCTCCTAAGCATCCTGAAGTCAGACTTCCTAAAATCTAGCATTTCTGCTCTGCTGTTACTTTTCCCACCCTTTGCCAGATAGTGATTCAATCAATTGATGGTCGCTGTCCCCTAGGTTGCCTTGTACGTGCAGATCCCCCACCAGGTCATCCCCCATAACCAGCACCAAGTCCAGCAAGGCGTTCCCCCTAGTGGGATCGTATACCTCCAGCATCAGATGGAGGTCCTGTATTCAGGTTAAGAACCTAAGTGAGTTATTAGTTCTGGCTGACTGATCCTCCCAGCAGATGTCAGGGTAGTTTAGGTCACCCATGACAACTATATTTCTTGACCGTATGGCCTCAGAGCTGTCTGGAGAATTCCAGGTCTAGCTCATCTTCCTGGTGTGGTGGTCTTCAATAGACCCCCACTAGCAAGTCCCTTTCCCCTCAACGCCCTTGTATCCTAATCCACAGTACCTCAGTTTAGCCTTCCTCTGATCCCATATTCATTATAGGAGATGTATATTGCCCCTTAACATAAAGAGCAACACCCCCCCCCCCCAGTTTTTTCCCCACTCTATCCCATCTGTGCAACTTATAACCTTCAGTGCCTACTGCCCAAGGATCCTACCAGGTTTCAGTTATCCCAACCAGGTTGAAATTGTTAGTTCCTTCTGCTTGTTCCCCATGCTCCTAGCATTAATGTAGAGACATATAAGCCCTGCACTGGGTGCTCTTGGTGCCCCCTTGTCCTGATGTTTATTGGGCCCCTTAGTGCTTACTAGGGCAGTGCGAAATTTTGCCATGTGTTTCATTTCAAAGCTGTTTTGATGCTTTGTGAGCTCCAAACAGCAAAATCGAAATGAAACAAAAGCCTTCGAAGCGAAACAAGGGCACTGGAAACATTTCAAGTTTTGAAGCCAGGCTTACTTGGCTTCAGCGCTGGTCCCAGCCGGCGGTGGCAGTCTCCTGTCATCTGGCGCAGATCCAGGGGCCACGGCCCCTAGGAGAAGTCTGTCACAGCCCCCTGGATCTGCACACAGGATGACAGCAGGCTGTCGGTGCTGGCTGGGGCCAGCGGCAGTAGCAGTCTTCCCGGTGCTCAGCACAGGCTGTGCCCAGCACTGGTCCCAGCTGGCAGCAGCAGCCGCCTGTCATCCAGTGCTCAGATCAGGGGCCCACCTGCACCCCCAGGAGGGCAGTGGGGCAGTGCCGGATTCCTCCCAAGGGTGCAGGCCCCCGATCTGCATACCAGATGACAAGAGGCTGTTGCTGCTGGCTGGGACCAGTGCTGGGCGCAGCCCGTGCCAAGCCGGCAGTGACAGCATGCTGTCATCCTACACACACATCTGGGAGCTTGCACCATCGGGAGGGCTGTGGGGCTGTGCCAAACTCCTCCCCAGGGGTTCAAGCCCCTGGATCTGCATGCCAGATGACAGGAGGCTGTTACTGCTGCCTCAGGCCAATGGCAGCCCCAAACTTCCCGGCACTGGGTGCAAGCTGCAGTTTGAGGTCCAGTTTCCTAGAAACCTCTGCACTTATCTCCCTGAACAAAACAGTTGCAACAAAATGAAACAGAACAGTGCTTTTGAAACTAAATGAAACTCAAAACAAAACATTGTCCCATCAAAACAGAAGTCGAAACGAAACAGTGCTGTTTTGCACAGCCCTAGTGCTTACCTTGGTTGATCCAGGTAAGCACTAGGGTTATTAAGGTTACTAAGGATCCAGGTTATTGGTGCCTAGTCCTAGTTTGGGATTCTGTTTCCACCTGTGGTGGAACAGGATCCTCTGTATGCTGCCTGGAATAAACTGACAATGGAAGAGGAGGGGGAAGAAGAGAAGCTCTTCCCATGTTTTAGTCTAGTAGTTGAGGGACTAGCCCAGGGAGCACAAGACAAGCATCTTAAGCCCATCTCACATAGATGGGGCTTCAAGCTGCAACTCCTGCTTCCCAACAAACTGTTCTAAGCACAAGGCCATAAGTTAAGCATTGTCCAGGACACACTCCAGCCCTTCTATGTAGTCATGGCTTTTCTGGGACTGAAGTTTCAGGCCTTGGCTGTGGCCTGAGTGTGTGCCTGAGCAATTCTAATCACCCCCATCAGCTCTGCAGCCATAGTGCAGCCAACAGAGCATGCCCAGTAAGGAAGTGTGGACACATGTAGCTATATTGAATCCCAAATATTGCAAAAATGCCCAGAACTTAATTTACATGTCTAGCATACATACCAACCAGGAGAGCAAAGAGAAAATGGGCTCTGTCCCTTCACCTCTCCATGTAGCCTTCCTTCTCTCTCATATCCTTTGAATTCCCTGTCTGTTTCTGTTGCAAGTCTTTAGGAGAAAATAGGAGCTCAGTAACTGTGTTGCATGTTCCAGGTACTATGGAAATATCAATTATTATTGTTGTTATTTCTGATGACGATTATGATATTGATGAACATCTGGGCCAGAATTCTGTCCTCAGTTGCAAATGTTTGACTCCCACTGATATCGAGTGCTACTGAGGGAAGAATCTGGCTCTGCACATTCTCTTTATTTACTCCCTCTGGAGGAGGGCTGAAGCCCAGCCCAGGCACCATCTAGTCTACCTGAACTGAGGGAAAAGGACCTAGCCAGTCTGCAGGCTTTACAAAGCTGGCAGGCCTCTGTGGGCAGGCATTCAGTTGGGTGCCATCAAAGGGCAACATTCAAGAGTGCCCATCAGCATTGCCCTTTGTTATGGACAGCATGTTTTTCTATTATTTCTCTGCTATGGTTGTTTGAATCTAGTGGGGGGAAGGGGAGGGGTTTAGGAGATGGCTGCAGACCCTCTGTAGGTGAGGGATATGTGGCCTCAGGAGGGACATTGGGCAGAAAGGGAGAGATCTTCCTTGGGGGTAAGACAGGGGAGTGGGAGTGGGTAGGCAGGTAGGTAGGTGAGGGGGAGAGGTTTTCTGTATCTTGTGGATGCAGGTTGGAAAGCATGGTTGGTTGAGCTGGAGGGTTTGCTTTCCTGTGAAATAGGCTGGGAAGTGGGAGCAGGTAGGGTGGGATGAAGTTTGAAAGTTTTAGGTTGTCAACTGAGAAACATGTCGTTCCTTATCTTGTGTGTTAGTTGTTATTATAAGCTGCTCTGAGCTGTTCTGGATAGGGTGCAATATAAATCTAAATAGAGAAGGACCTTAGGCGTTACCATGGACCATAAGCTGAATGTAAGTCAACAGCACATTGCATTGTAGTAACACAAGTGTCTCTTTCAAATCAGGGGAAGTGATTATTTCACTCTGTTCAGCACTGTTGAGGCCTCACCTAGAATACTGTGTCCAGCTTTGGGCCCCACCTTAAAGAAGGATGTGGACAGTGTGGATAAAGTCAAATGGAGAGCGACAAAAATTATTAGGGGGAAGCAAGACTTATGAGGAAAGGCTGAAAGAATTAGTGTTATTTAGTCTAGAAAAGACTAGGAGGGGATTTCATAATAGTCTTCAGATGCATGAAGGACGATTCCAGAGAGGATGCAGATATGCTTTTCTCTGAGGCTGTAAGGGACAGGACTAGGAACTAATGGCCTTAAACTGCAGCAGGGGAAATTTAGGCTGGAGATTAGGAGGAACTTCCTGATCATAAGGTTGGTCAAGCATTGGAACAGGCTACCAAGAGAGGTTGTGGAATCTCCATCCCAGGAAGTTTTCAAGAGCAGGATAGACAGACACTTGGATGGGATGGTTTAGTTGGGAATAATCTTGCCTTGAGTAGGTAGGTGGACTAGATGATTTTATGAGGTCTCTTCCAGCCCTACTTTCCTATGATCCTAATACTGTACAGCATGTTCTGTGTAAGGTTTACTTCTGAGAATCAAGAGGTCTCCAGAGTATAGGATTTAAAGACAAAAAAGTCCATTTGGGTTCTCTAACGCAGGGGCTTTCAACCTTTTTGAGTCGGTGTACCCCTGGTGGCTGGTCAAGAAGCTGGAGTCCCCTGGTGGCCAGACAGCAAGGGAGTGGGATATCCCCCAGTGGCTGATCATCGATTGGCGGGGGGGGGAGTGACCATCCCAAGTACCCCCAGGGGTATGCACACCTCTGGTTGAAAACCCCTGCTCTAACGAATCCAGCTGGCTAAAACAGAGCTTCATGCTGTTAACATGCTCTGGCAATCCTCTTGACCCCTGGCTCATAAGAGGCTGTGAATATAAGCTTTTCTACACAATCAATTTTATACTGCCCTGTTGCTGGCATTGGAGATGGGGATAAAGGACACTGCCTTCCTTCGGAGCAGCTGGAACAACAGAAGCTGTTTAATGAGGCGCACCTGTTATACTTAGTAGATTATACAGGCTACTTGGTTGTGACCACTGCCTATTTGTGGGGCAGAAGTGTGGGATAGACCTCTTAGTACTTCCTCCCTCCCTTTATGCACTCATTTAGGGACCACGCTAGCTCTAGCACTTTTTTTAGTTTGATTTTTTTTCTACTGCAGGTTTTCACTTCCCAAGGGATGGGGCTTGCATCTCTTAGGAAGATCTCTGCATATCCCAGGAGAAGGGAAAACTGTGCTGATCTCACTCCAGTTAGCATTGAGATTCTGGTCCCTTTCCTTTCTGGCAGTTCCTACCAGCACTGGCAGTCTGACTAGGAAGGACTGTGTGCTTGTCACTGGCCAGCCCCAAGGCAGGCTACATGCACAAGCTTTGAAGTTTGCAGGAAAAAGTCCTCCCACTCCCTGGGTGTGTCTACATGAGATGCTTTACTGCTCAGTAAACTAATGTACTGTGCAGTAAATCAGCACTATGTAACCGTGCACAGGAGCTACTGTGTATTAAAATAGGCTAATTCACAGTTTTCTACCATGCAGTTAGTTAATGCACAGTTGCTCATGGTTACATAGCTGACCATGAGCAAAGTGCTCCCGGTCAGCCAAGGAAGCAGAGTGTGGAAGAACTGTCCCTTCTCCCAAGCATCTGCCTGTGGCAGAAAGCCACCTTGATTTCTCCCAAAATCTCTGCCCTGTGACTCTGTGATTAGATGGGCCAGCACAGAGGATTCACACCTCAGCCTCTTTAGGTAACCTGAGCTGGCTGCATTCCTGAGGGAGGGGGGAAACCTGCTCCCTCTGCCTACGTGACTGGCTTCAGCCACCTGGGTGAGGGGTTTCTACCTGGG
>NW_017728931.1:10246603-10280309 GCF_001723895.1 Crocodylus porosus | reverse complement strand
GGCGGCAACGTTACCCCCAGACTAGCGAGTGTGCTCCGAGAGAGGGGTCGGCCAAGCATAAGGCGCCCCTAGGGAGGCATTCGGAGCCTGGAAGGTGGGCGGGTGCAGGGAGGTGGGCGGCTCAACGCAGGAGCGCCCCCTACTGCCTACTTCCCAGCCCTTGGTTTGATCAGCTGATCTCAGAGCTGGGGCTGGGACAGTGTCCTCTGCCCTTGCAGCAGGCAGCTGCTGTCCCTGGTCCTGGGATCTCAGAGCAGGGGCTGGCAGCTGCCTGCTGCAGGGCCAGGGGACATTGTCCCAGCTCCAGCCCTGAGACTAGAGCCAGCCCAGCAGCAGGGAGCTGCCCGGGGCAGGGGACTATGTCCCAGTTCTGGTTCCGATCTTGGAGCCGGGGCTTGGCAGGTGCCTGCTCCAGTGAGAGGGGACATTGTCCCAGCCCCAGCTCTGAGATCAGAGCTGGCCCAGGGGGCAGGCAGATGCCCAGGGCAGGGGAAAATGTCTCAGCTCTGGCTCCAATCTCAGAGTGGGGGTTGGGTAGCAGGCAGCTGCTTGGGTCAGGGGTGCTGGGTAGGTGGTAGCAGGGCAACCAGCTGTGAGCTGCCTCAGAGGTGGGACAGCTCTCCCGCACCCACCCCTCTGGAGCCCAGGCCTGACCCTGGTGCCCCCTGCCAGCCCAGGCCTGGCTGCCATGTGAGAGCAGAGCAAGACAAGAGTAGTCCTGCCCTGAACTGCTCCCACTAGGAGCAAATTTGCTTCTGATGGGCACATAGGTAGATGCACTCAAAGGGAAAGTTTACTCTGTAGTATTTTACAGCACAGTAAGCTTTCAGTGCCTTAATTGCACATGTAGGTGTGCCACCTGTATCACAAGTTACAAGGACTCCCCAGGCATATGTGCCATATATACTGGTTGTTTTCCTTCCCTGGCAGACCCTTTCCTGTGTTTTACTGTGTAGTGGTCTTCTGTTTTAAAGGCTGTAGAGGGCCTAGAAATGCCTGGGTATTGTGGCAGAATTACTCCATGCAATCACAAGCAACAAGCTCATAAAGGTCCCCTGGGTCTTGTTGTGTAGAGCAGGGTTGTCAAATATACATCCTGTGGGCCAGATACAGCCTTCAGAACTGCTTTGTCTTGTGGGTCTCCTGGCAGGTCTGGGAGTTTGAGGGTGCTGTGGTGGCATGGCCTACTAGGGCTATTGGGCCCTGTTGGACACGTCATTTGATGGCAGGGAGTGAGTGAGAAATGTCTCAACACAGCTTCATTCACCCCAGTGTCACCACAACAGCTGGTTGCCCTGCTACCACCAACCCCACCAGGATCCAGTTCTGGACATTCACAAATCTATTGCTACTGTTAAGACACCTCCCCTATCTGAGGATGGTGTGGAGGGGAATGTAAATTAATTCTTATTTAGCAGTGAACATGTTATTTTCAACCCAGGGCTGTCATTGAAAAGTCTATCAAGAAGCAACATTGCCTGCAACGTATTTCACATGTGGGCCATCAGCTGTGCCACGCATCTTCAAAGGGGGAGCTACAGGCTGGGATGTTGTGGTTAGGGTTAGGATGCACTAAAAACAGCATTCTGTTGGGCCAAACCCCTCTATCCTTCTATTCAATGAATCTTCCAAGGTGTAGAGGCTTAGCCAGGCACAACTTGTCCCCCTCAGCTCCCTCAAGGAATCTGATCCACTGAGAACCCTTGTAGATGTTCAGGTAAAGAGCATGATAGGATCTGATGTATGATTCACACAATTGGACCTTCTGCCATGCCATACATGAGACACTACCATATCTGGGAGCCCCATCAGTTGATGAGGGCCACATGTTCAATTAATGTTGTGATAAGGAGCCACAAAGTTATTATAATTTTTTTTTTATGGAATACCTTTGTAGCTTATTGCTTGTTTTATCATGCCATTGATAGATTGAACATGTGGCTAGGTCACAGTTTAAGATGTGATTAACTGGTTAATTGCATCTTAAGTGTAACATGTAGATGGGGCCTCAGTTTCTTCCCACTCTGCTGTTAGCACTGACAGGCACTCAAGGGTGTTTCTTGGGCTGTCAGCTGTGTATGCAAAAATCTCTAATAGCACGTGACATCAAGGTCGGAAATCTGAGTTCACGTGATAAGCCAAAGGGAAATTTCCATTCCATGACATATGGTAAATTACCTTCCCAGTTCCACACCTAGCAGGTCTGGCTGTGTTGATTTCCAGCCTTTTGATTTATTTCTTCAGATCATAGTTTTCCAAGCAGTGGCTAATGACCATCTTGGCATGAGGCTGGACTTTTGCCCAGAAGATAGATTGGCCAGTGGTTTCCAAGCACAGGATTCGACTTCTAATGCTGCATGCAGCAGGGTGTCTTCTGAAGTCAAGAGTTTGTCTGGAGGCTGCTGAGACATAAGCTTGTTTTTAACATGGGTCATGACAGGCTGGAAGCTCTTTGCAGATAGTAGGGTTAGAATATCTGACAGGAGCTGTTAAAAGCTTAGAACTGACCATCCCTAGATACAGACTTCAGACAGGTTATAAAGAAAAGCATCTCCATTTGTACTCACTAACCATGGCACTGGAGCCATGCATTTGAAACTAGGGGTGTGTCTCTTTCATGAGTGGGCCTGGTATGTCTCGCATGAGGGCAGCAAAGCAATCTGTATGTGAAGCTGAGATGTAATGGGGCCTTAGGTTTTTGGCTCCACTGGTTTAACGTATTAGAATTGGAGGGCTAGAAGGGGCTTCAAGGGTCATCTGCCCCCTCCCCAGCCCCCTCTCCAGCACAGTTTCATTGTATCCCTTGGATTTATATGTGGGCACTGAAGTTAGGATTTTTGATGCCAGCTAACTTCTTATTGTTCTGAACTAGTAGGGTTGCAACCTGGGGCTTGGCAGTCCAGTTTGATGTGTGTGCAGGATTCCTGCTGGAAACCTGCTAATAGACTTAGAATTATTCTCAGTAGAATTGAGAACATTCCTTCTACAGAAGCACGCTTATTACTACAGCCTAGAGGTGCAATGGAGCTTAGGTTTTTAATATAAAAGGATAAGTGAATTATGAGATAAGAGACCTCTGAACAGTTATAACAATGGCTGTTTTTTAATACATGAAGAGATATGAGTGTGTATGTATGTGTGTAGCGATATAGATTTTTCTCCAAACTTTGACCCTAGTGAATGGATTTCTTTCCATTAAAGGAGACAGTGGAGTATTTTCCGCCTTCTATTACAAATATAACTATTCTTTCTCTCCCCGGATAGCTCAGTATTTTTTAATAGGACCACAGAGTATTGTCAGGCTCAGATTTCTACCTATTTTTGGAGGAAATACCCTCCTACTGACTGAACCTGCTGCTGTGTCAGCCCGTGCTGCAAAAATACATCATTAGTCACCCTACAGTTCTGCAGCCAGGATTTGACCTACCGAGAAAGGTTTGGTCCTCTCTGAATTGCATCTGGACACTTCATGGAAAATGTGGGCACCTACTTCATAAATAGAGAATCAAAGAGTGTCCGGGTTGCGATTATAGTGCAATTTTTCAGACAGTGCAACACATTCTGAATGATTGCCCAATTAAATAATTCAGTGGCTATCTAAAAGCAATTCATGCAGCTCACCTAAAGCAGTTGAGTGGCTATCAAATTTAGACATTAATCTATTAAGGTTGTAATCCTAAAATGTCATACAAAAGAGAGAGAGCCCCCGGTGCCCTACTGCCAGGGGTATCCAGTTTCCTGCCTCCCTTTTTACAATATTGGTTCCTTGCTTTTCATCTTGCCTTCTCCTCACTTCAGATGCTCTGTCTGATGATAGCATCTTTCGCAAACTAGCTGGTGCTGCCCTATTTCTCCCTCAATCGCTGCAGCTCAAAACAAAAGACAAGCAACTAGTATAATGACCTACTTAGAGTATAAAACAGTCTCTCTTGCATCTACTCCCATTTAATTCTATGATATGTTCTGCCTAGAATATGTGGGCAGCACAAATTGCCCTTTCTTCATAATCAAAAAGCTAAATCCTGCCAACCCACTCTGCTAGGCACAAACAGTTGGATTAACTAGGCCCAATTCTTCTCTTACCCTAGTTTTAAACTGGTGTAAATCAGGAGTAACTCCACTGAAGCTTGCAGATCGACACCAGTAACAGCTGGGAGAAGAACTGAACAACAGAAAGAACACTTGGGCTTCTAATCCCTGCTCTGTCTTGTAGGTGAAGGTGCACTATGTATGATTTGCTGGTATAGCTGGGCAAAGCTCATGGTTTTTATTTGAATGGGTAAAATACGCATGGTCTTACTTCAGCTCATGAAGCATTTCACCCCCAAAGTTCCACTGTGAGTTTCAGGTCACAAATCACCCATTACACGCTGAATTTCAGATGTTGAGCCTTCAAACGGTTGAGCATTGAAACGTTCTGAAACCTGTATGCGTTTCTGGATGTGGATAGAAGAGGCATAAAACTGGTGGGTCAACGGAGTTGTAAAACCAGTGTGAGAACATTGGTAGGGGTTTTATTTTGTTAATTATTTAACTGAAATTGTTACTTTTTACTTCAAAAAAAGAAGCAAAATTTATCTTTGATAGAGACTTGATACCCCAGCACTGTTGTTCCATGAGGAGACAGCTTGATGTCCACAGCCAAGATCTCCATAGTGCCTTTGAGCAATACAAAGGAAAACCAGTCCTGACATATTTCAAGGAAAAAGGAAATGAGTAATAATGCTAAAAAGATCCTCAAAAGTAAACCAAGTTATTTAAAAGAAGAAAAAATTACTGAGCCGTACTTGTTTTTAAGCCATTAAGTAGAAAGGATACAACCTCCATTTTTTTTTGTCCGCAGGTTGCCTTTCAAACCTTGCAAATTTGAAAGGGCAAGAGAGTTCAGATTTCAAGTGTACAGAATTGTAAACTAATGTTTGTTCTTGCTTGAAGGAGGAAAGGAGGATACCTACTGTCCCTGATAGCTTATTCAAGATTGTTTTTGTGGGCAATTCAAGTGTAGGAAAGACTTCATTTTTAAGGCGATTCTGCGAAGACCGGTTTTTCCCAGGCACGTCTGCTACTGTAGGTAAGTTTATGGAAAGTTGGGGGTTTTTGTCTTGTGCCAACCAGGACAGAGCTGAACATACCGTGCGCTATGCCCTGTACTCTTGTACCTGCAGGCATGCTCAGAAACTGGATCTACACAAGCGAAAGTGCACTGGGCTTCCTTCCCAGCACGTTCTCCAAATCACAGTGGAGGCTACAGGCTCAAAAGTGACCTCAGCATTCTGTCCCCAGGCATCCTCAGCAGCAAACCTCCAGTTTTGAAGAGATGCATGAAAACCCAGTGGGACATACTTGGGGTGGCACGGCCAGGATACTGTGGTGTAGACAATCCCAAATGGGCTAGGATTTTCCCATACTACTAATCCTAGTACACCATACAGGAGGCCATGCCACAGCCCAAGAAATGCATAAAATTTGCCTTATATCAGACAACCTCATAACCGTTACAGAAAGCAAAATAACTGTTTCATTGTCCAGGAGAAGACAGTAGTAGCTTTGTGCAGAAAAGGGGAAAAACCATTTAGAGAGAATGTCTGAAAAGCCGTGTGCCTAAAATGCATCCATCTCCCTTGCACTTGGAAGCCAGACCTTTATAGACTCTGGGGCTCACAGAGAGTGGCCACTTTGGAGGCTGTAGTTTAAAGGACTGATTTTTAAATGTAACCTTTATCATAATACAGCAAGCAGGTGCAAATCTGAGTTCTGATTCACCCATCATCATGATGAGTCACCAAGATGAGGTTTGTTATTCTGCTGGCCTGAAAGTACAGATAATCCCAAAGTGACATGATGAAGGTGACAAATGCTGATAAGCTTTGACAGAGTAGACCAGGGGTGGGCAATTATTTTGGGCTGGAGGACCGCTTAATGAGTGTTTGTGAACTGTCAAGGGCCATACACACAAAATCTTTCAGCAAATATCATTTTAACAGATTACAGATAAAAACAAATTGTACACTAAAAATCAAACATAACTATAACATATTTTAATTGTATTTCAAAAATTAGTTTTTGTCCTGATTTATGTTTTTTGAGTTGTGTGTGTATAGAGAGAGAGAGCTGACTGCATGATTGCTAAAAATAAAGTTTTATATATTGTGGGGGAGGGAAGGCATGGGGTGAGAGCATGAGGGAGGTGGGTATGCACATGAGTTGGTGGGGCTGTGCATGCGCTAGGTCCTGGGAGCCACCCAGGCATGGAGGTGAAGCAGGGGATGCATGCAGCACAACTCGTCCATGTGATGCAGGTGAAAGTGCAGCCCTCCACCTACCCCATCCAGGCCTTGGCTGCCCTGTTGGTGCTCCTCCTGGGGCTGAGACCTGCCTGCTTTCTCCTGGGCCAACCTGCACCACACTTCCACCCCCACCTGCCCCACACCCACCAGACAGCACCACCCTGGCCCCAACCCCAACCAGTGCACACAGCTTCCTCGTGGAGCTGCTGCCTCCAGTGGCTCTTCCTCCTCCCCCTCCTGCCCCTGCTTGTGTCCCTCCAGGCATCAGGTAACACAGGGAAGGCATGGGGATACTTGCTAGGCAGCAGATGCCCATCAGGGGGAAGTTGCAGCTGGGCAGCTGCTGCCTCTGTGTGGAGCTCCAGCTCCAGGCCACCTTCCACCCACTTTGCCTGTCTGGCATGATGAACCACCACCTGCAGGTGGGTGGAAGGTATGTGGGAACTGGAGCAGGGGTTCTATGTGCTGGGGCAGGAGCTGCCCAACTGCAGCTTCTCCCCTGCCTGGCTGGGCATCTCCTACCTGGCACACATCCCCCACAGCCACCATTGCTTCCCTGTGCTACCTGCTGCCCAAAGCTGCACAGCAGAGGCAGGAGGAGGAGAAGGAGCAGCCACTGGAGGCAGGGGGAGCTGAGCAGTAACTCGGGCTTCTGCAGCTGCACCAGGAGCAACCCACCAGAAAGCTGTACACACTGGCTGGGATCAGGGCCAGGGCTGTCAGAGGGTATGGGCTGCCTGGGGTGGGAGTGGGCAGGGCTCGCATGTGGAGCATCACAGTGGCAGCCATGGGCTAGATCAGTCAATTAGTATGCACCTGCCTGGGGGCCAGATCCAATCAGTTGTCAGGTTGTATTTTGCTCACCCCTGAAGTAGGCTGTATAGATAGAGCAGTCATTCAAAACCTGGACAAACCCAGATGCAGCTTCTGTGAAATCTGGATGTCCTCCATCCTGTTTCTTTATCACCCGCTGGAGGTATCAGGGGCTTTCAGTTAAAACTAGTGGCAAAATTCCCATGGATTCCAGTGGGGCAGATACAGGCTTTAGGAGAATGTTTCAGTAGTTTGTGGTAGATTCCATGGCTAGGCAGCATTAGTGAAGACAATGAAGTATAATGGCCGAAGGAGCAATTGTCACAAGTATCCAAAAGTTGCACACCTCCCTGCCTGGGAGAGGTTTGATTGAAGCATTTTCAGCAAAATTTGCAATGTACCAAAGTGACTTTGGAGCTCTGTTGCCACTGACAATCAACAGGACTCAAGATACTAAATCACTTAGGTACTTTTCAAAATTTCACTCATCCTGACTTTTTATGAGTTAAATTAATTCATGCGACCCTCAGTGTTTTTGCTATTGCTAAAACTTCTGTGGCAAATAGAAGCTTCTGCTTGTTCTTGTTATTGGCCCCTTGCAAAGGACCAGGATTAATTGTATGCCTTATGAAATGGGTTAGAATGGTAATTTAATGTCTTATTTGGGCATGATGTTATTATCGTACATCACCGCATCCCTAATCAGACCTGCATATGCTGTGATTTCTTTTAGGTATAGATTACTGTGTGAAAACAGTAACTGTGGATAACAGCCAGGTGGCCCTGCAACTCTGGGACACCGCTGGGCAGGAACGGTGAGAAAATATCTGAACTTTCCTCTCTTGTAAACTATTAATTTAGAAAATAACAGCCCTGGGTCCAAACCAACTTCCCAGAAGCGGGAGCACAGCAAGCATGGCCTTGTTCCGAATGACTTTTAATCATAGTGAGATCACTGCTTTGAGTCTTTCCCAGAAGAATCAATATCCGCTAGTAGAGTGGAGTGTTCCAGGTACACTGTCAGCCTCTAACAGTCTACGAGACGCAAGGGAGGAGTAGACCTGATGGAAAGTGGTCAGCATTTTTTTACAACAAAAAAGTATTTTTTTTAACGAATTGAAATTTTTCACACACATTCCAGTTGCTGTAGAAACTTTTTTCTGTTTTTAAATGAAGAAATTAAATAGAAAAAAATTATTGTCAGGTTACCAAAAAACCTAAAATCACAGTTTTTCATTGCTGCAAACTGATAAAAATATATCCCCCCCAATTTTTAGGTTTCTATTAAGGGAAACCCCCAAAAATTGTTCATGGGAGGAGAAATTGGCTCCTAACCAGTTCTGTTGAGTTCAGTGGTGCAGGGGAAAGAGGAATTCCTGTAATGGTACACAAGGTTATAATGAAGTGGGAAGACAGAGATGAGATACAGATCTGGTAAGACAGGGCCACTTAGATCAGCAACAGGATTTTTAAAATGTGTTTACATATTTTTGTTGGTTTGATGTTTTCATTCAGGGCTGTCCAACTGGCAGCTTGCAGGTCACATGTAGCCCACACAGGGTTAAACTGTGGCCCCCAGATTTCTTCCCAAGTACTGCTCCCCACGCTGCTCCAGCTGCTGCTGCTGCCAGAGCCTGCAAGCTTCCCCCAACCCTTGTCCTCCAGCACAAACTTATTCACCCGGCCCCTGGGGGTGGGATGGTTCAGGTAGCCCAGGGCTCTGGATTCCAGGTGGCCCTGCGAGGTAGGGAAGTCTGCATGGAAGTGGGAGCTCAAAGTAACACACAGTGAGCTAACACAGGGAGACCATGCAACAGCAGTGTGAAGGATGCATGGAAGCCCACATGGTGGGGAGCAAAGGGTAGTATGCATTAGAAGGAGCATGGAGGAGACCATGCAGTGCGGGGTGGAGGGTGAGCCTATTGCAGGGGAAGTGCGGGCGACACAGCACAGTAGGGGGAGAGGGGGCAGAGGTGTACATGATGCAGAAACCTGTGTATTGTGTGACCTAGGGGGCCTATGGTCTGCATGGATTTGGCCACCAGCCATTGGGCAGTTGAATGGCTCTGTTTTAATAATTGATACAAGGAGTGACATTCATGGGCTTCCACTGAATGAGAAAAAGGGACAGAAATGCACAGTATTTAGTTACACACATCTCAGTAAAGCCATGTTTTTCCTATCAGGTCTTCACTGAAGTTTTTGCTAGAATATCGTGCATTCAATTTAGTGTGAAATTCTCACTGTAATCAATGGAGGTTCCAAACTTAGAACAGGCAAAAGGACTCTATTTGATACAGGGGAGAAATATGCTTCCTCACTATAAATTCATACATAAGCAAAGTAAATGAGAGTTTGTCTTCAAGTTTTATACCCAGAAATAATCCATAACCAGGCACGGTAATCTCTTGCTATGTGACCTTGAACAGCTCGCTCAAACCTGGTCATGTTTCAGTTTACTATGCATCTATAGAACGAGTATAATAACGATTTTCCCTTAGGAAACCAGTTAAGATCTGCAGCCGCAAAGCTCTCTAGAAGTAGTATTGTTATACCAATCTGATTAATCCCACTGACTTCATTGGGACTACTTGGATGAATGAAGAGTCGAATATTGGAGTAAGAGTTGAAAAATTGGCCTCTAATTTGGGAAGACATGTGGTAGCATGTGCCCTTGTAGCTGTGTTTCAAACTTAGCTCATAAGAGTTTAAATGTCCTAGATGGCTGTATCTAAATCTTCAGTGCTACAGGATAGTATGGTTGCTGTAGACTTTGTAACTACTGTATGGTAAGAATATTGTCATGTTGCTAAGTCGACCAGGATAGGGCTATAACCAGATTCTTGTTTGCAGGTACCGCAGTATTACCAAGCAGTTTTTCAGAAAAGCCGATGGTGTTGTTGTGATGTATGACATAACAGCAAAAGACACATTCATATCCGTCAAACAGTGGCTTGTGAGCATTGAGGTGAGTTGCATAGCTTTCAATGCAGATACCCAAGACCATATCTTCTAATTCCTTGGCATACTCCTAATAGATAAGGGATATTAGCAGTGCAAAGCAGAGACAAGATGATGCTGGCATTTCTTGAGCTCTAGCAGTTATTTATTTTGTATTTAGGACTTCAGTTTGCATAACTGCCAATTCAGCTATTTTTAGAAGCCCTAAATTAATTTGATATTAAAACAATAATAACTCTTAAATTTCAAAGAGTAAAATATCCATGGATTGGATGTGTGTCTTCCCTTCCAGCATTTCCTGGTATTCAGTTCATCCTGAAAAAAGATTGCCACTTTCTCCAGTTTCTGTATCAGCATGCACTTTATTAAAGGTCATTTAGCTGAGGGCTCCAGCATTGTCACTGACATGGAATATGCTTCAAAGCAATAATGTAATCTCTAAGAGGCAGTTTTGCAATGGCATATTTTGCTCGGGGGATTTTTATTGAGTTGCATGTACATGTGAACAGTATCCCCAGTAAGTGTAGTATCCCTAGTAAAGTGTAGTTGGTGCTAGATGATTCAGTTTCCTTCCGGGGAAGAAAAATTTCTAAGGCACTACACGAACACCCAATGAAAGTCCATGTAGCAGTTTTCCATGTTATATCTGCTGAGATCTTGTGATAACTATTGATCAGAGCACTCTTATCAGAAGCACTGTTCTCTGCAGTAGCCACAAGGTGGCTCTGCACTTTGGTGTTAAGGCCAAATTGCCCAAATACTTATTAATGGGTGTACTTCCACTGAAACAAACCTAATATTAAGTATTTGCTTGATAGAGCCCTTATTTAATATATTATCTAATAAAAAAAATCCTACAGTTGCAACAAATTCAGCATATTGAAAATTACCTGCAGATAACAATGAAGGTTTTGATAAGGAAAACTTGGTCTTATTTCAATTCCAATATTTTAAGTAGTTTATTCTTCTTTACTGAATAATTTCGGGAGATAGTAACTGGCAGTGATTTGAAATAAATACAGCCAAATGCACTGACTTCTCTGGCACCCTGCCAACTTCATCATGCAGTAAATTTAGTCCCTGCTGGAGCTATGATAATGTATTTGTCCTGATAGTGTCTTATTTTGTAATAAATGTTACCATTCTTCAGAATTAGATTCAGCTGAATGTATTTGTTCTGTGTGTTTTATCTCTAGCTACATTATGTACTTCAGTTGGTATAATTATATCTAAATGCAAGTATTTCTATGTCCATCTAATTGGTAGGGTATAAGCTAGGTAATAGTCTGTGGCTATGTGTAGCACAGTATTTCTAATTTAGTTTTTTTAGTTTGACTGATTTTTATGTTTATCCATTATTCAAGGAATAGTAAGTATTGTGATGGATCTCTATTACAGAAGATCTCCTTTATTATGTTTGTCCACCCTTAAGGCCTGGTGTATTTCTTTATTCAATAGTATTTTGCTTCCTGGATCCAGTAACTGTATTATTTTTATTTCCCATTGGTACTTAAGCACCTGCAGGTGCTTGTCGTCTCATAATCGGTATTCATTTTTCAAAACACATTCTGCTTGATATTGAAAAATTGTGTCTTGCATAATTTTGTGGTGGTTTTTTTGCTCTGCAGGAGGCAGCTGGGGAGAATATACCTATTCTTTTGCTGGGTAACAAAACCGATAATGAAAAAGAGCGAGAAGTCCCCAATGGACTAGGAGAACATCTAGCCAAGGTATGACACTTAGAATGAAACTCTTTCCAAAAAATAAAAAGTGGAGGGGAGAACATACAATGGATATTGAATTATTTTTTAGAAGCATAGTACGTTATAATTTTTTTTTAAAAGACACTCACTTTTAAAAAAACAAAATCTCCTCTACCTCTGGAATTATAAATTGACCAGTAGAAATGGCTTACTGTGCTCAACTCTTTTATTAATATTATCCATAAAAAGCCAGGTTTGTTCATTTGTTAATTGTTTGTTGCTTGGTTATCAAATCATTTATCTGAGCAAACTGCAGCTGATCCTTTGCCTAAACTGAATACAGTAAAAGTTCTCCGTCATCTTACAAGCTGGCATGCTCCACTAACTGGCTTGCCGGCTTGTAAGATAAGTGAAACTGGAAGTGCCCACTGTGGCACTTCTGATTTCTCTGAGGTCCCATGGTTCGGGGCAAAGCAGCCTGGGCTGCCGAGCCCCCACAGCCCAGGGGCGTAACAGGCTGTGCGGGGCCGGCCTCCCTGTCCCACAGGGCCCATGGGAGGGGCAGCGATGCTGCCGGAAGGGCGGAGGAACACCCCAGACATGGCAGGAGAAGCGGTGGCCGGGGCCACTCAATTAACGTATTTTGTTATCTGGCATCCCCCATTCCTGGGAGATGCCGGATAACAGCGCTCTTACTATATTATAACTCTGGTGCTTGGTCATTGAGGGCATCTTTACATGTGCTCCAGTTGCAGGGTGGGGCATGCTTTAATTAGAGCAGCTCCAAGAGCCACTCTGCTTAAAGCACCTGTGATCCTTGGACAACAGTTTGAGTAACAGTAGATTAGCAATTAACAGAAGCATTGATTGATAGACAGAGGCACACTCCATTTTTGCAGTAGATTAGCAATTAATCTACAGCCTACATGAGCCTACATAGAAACTGTTGTACAAATCTTCAGAAGAAAGTTAACTCCAAGGCTAGGGACAGACAATCAAAAAGCCTGAGCCTGAATTGGTTCAATCTTTGCAGGTTAGTCTATCCTGCCTAGGCTGAATCAGTTTGTAACTGCACAGACATCCCCCCCCAGCACCGAAAAAAATGCAGGCACATGCCTGCAGTGACTTAGGCTAGAAGCCAGGGGGTGCTAGAACAGTCCTCCCTTCCATTCCACAATGCTGGGCTGAGGGCAGTGTGGCCAGGCCCAGCAGGACACTCTGATTAGAAAGCACTCCCTCCCTCGCTGAGCCAGCAGGGGTTTACACAGCATTTATCACCCCATCAGCAAAAGAAAAGCATCTTAGTTCAAGCTCTTCTTGAACAACTTGTTCCAAGGCAGGAGTGGAGGGACGTTACCAGCTGACCTGTTGATTAACTCCAAAGGGTCAGAAGCCATTGTCCTTTGTCCCATCTCTCTCACAGCATGGATGTAGTCAGCATGTAGTATGCTAGCTAATGCTGAGAGGTGTCTGTGTAAGGCGGGGGAGGGGAATCCCAGCTTAGCAGAGAGTGGTGAGGGAGGGGAAGCAGATGGGAAGCTAGGCAGGCGCCTGCAGTCTCTGCCAGAGCTCCAACCAGGAAGCAGAGGGGAGGGGCCAGCTCTGCTGTGGAGCAGAGAGCCTGGCTCAGAAAGCATGCCAGGATGCTGGGGGAGTCTGGTTTAACTTAAACAAGGAAGGGGTCTGGGACAGACATTGCATAAACCACTATGACCCAAATCAGTTAAGTCTGATGCCACATTCAACCAGGTTTATCTCAAACCCATTTTAGCCATTTTCAAACCAGTTTATGTGCACTGAGCATCTGTTCTGTTACAGGTTTAAAGTAGTTTCTGATCACTTAAACTGGTTTAAGTGTAATGTCGGTCCCTAGCCCAAGGGGTAGGAACATAACTGAATTGAATAGTGCTGGATTATACCTGTATGTATGTAAATACATTTTATGCAAACAGTTCCACTGATTGGTAACTCTTAAGGGATTCATTGCTTTCTCCAATATTCAGTAAAGTCAGTGGAATCATTCTGGATTAGCACCAATATAGCTAAGGTCAATTTTTGGCCATGTGGAGAGAATTGATTTAGGGCCATCTGCTGCTTTGACTTAAGACAGCCTGCTACCAGCCTATCTCCACATACAGAACTCCATGGTGCCAGATGACCATTTCTGTTGTATTTCATAGGATGGAGGAGGCTGTTTTATTTGGTTCTGATTGTAGTCCCTTTGCAATTGGTGAAATCCCTAATGACTTCAGTGAAAGAAAAGCCAGCCCGCTTAATACCTCAGAGTTTCTGTATTTAACAAGTCTGTTTGATACATATATTTTTGGTAAGCATCCAAATGCAGGTATAATTTCAGGCCCAGGAGACTTTTAGCTAGGGATGACTCCAGGGTATTATTACTGAATCCTTATGCCAAAAAAAACGAAATGACACATGAAAGGTAAGGGAGGGAAGTAGGTGTCTGCATGTCATTTATCTCTTTTGAAGAACTGCAGCTAGTAAAGCAAAGATGAAACACACTGAGATACTGAATTTACAGCTCATCCAGTTGTTAATTGTAACATGGCATGTAAGGGAAATAAAATGTTTTACAGAAGTAAAACAACACAACAGCAATGCTAACATTCAAGTGAATGAATGTTCATTTTGGTGGAGCAAAGGTAAGGTGTGATCATCATTCAATTATAAGAATTAGCTTACAGCAACACTTTTTATTTTAATAGAATATTAATTATTGCTAAATAACAATGTAGTTCCTATGAAACCACTTATGACACCTTCATTAATGAATCCAGTTGAATTACTGAAAATGAATACTCACATGACTGACATGTAAAGCACTCAAAACTACATTGAGCCATATCTTCTTTTTGGCATAAATCTTCATAGGTTCATCATCATATTATTCTGGTTTAAAAGATAGATTCCCTCCTTCCCCTGCAAAAAGTAGGTATTAAAATTGAGGTGCATTTTATACACCATAGCTACATGCCAAAAAATACAGGCAAATGATTATAATGGAAGTTTTAACAAAATAAAATCAAATTTATTTTTCAAACTTTTTTCTGCAGTTTTCATGTTTTTAAGGGCAATATACACAGATGCATCTTGCACACTGGAAAATTTGGTAACCTCAGAGAAGCAAAGACTTATTTATACCCATTTATTGGTCCATCATGAGTAAGTTTCCAAGAATCCTTGTAGACAGAGTTTAAAGTACAACAGGTCATATAGTGCAGCTATGGTTTATGCGTGAAAGTTTGGTCATTAGGTCCCCCAGATCTTACAAGTTCGACAACATGGTGTAGAACCAAGCAGAAGTCCTCATGGGTACCACTGCTTTAGGGTGTACCAGGGGCACAGTGCAGCCCCAGCGGAGGAATGTTGCCCCACTAAAGGAAGACTTGTGAAGTGAATAGTGCCAACTATTTGAGAAGCATAAGGAAAAGGAGAAAGGATGGCCTTGGTTTTGAGGTCTTGGACGAGCACTCAAGAAATGTCACTCATAATAGGGCTAATCCTGGTTTTTTAACTAGTGTTTGTCTGAACATAAACAGTCTTGGCAATTGGGACTGGCATCCAGGACTCCCTCCCCACTGGACTACAGAGGAGGTTTTGTCTCTCTTCCCTGCCTTCTGGACCTGTGACTTGCAATCTGGGCCACCTTCCCAGATTAGCTCATAGCCTGGTTTTTCGGACATTTTCCTGAAAAGTGGGAGATAAGGGTTTTAATCCTCTCCATCTGAGGAGAGTGTAGAAGCCAGCTCTCCTGCTTATGGGGAGAGTTCTCTAGCAATTTGGCCCCTGAGGAAAGAATTATGATGAAATTCAACAATGGACAAAATATGCAAATTGTGCTTAGTATGGCTTGCAGCTTATTAGCTATGGCATTTGTTTTGTTTTTTTCTCTTTCATCTCTTTTATTTTTTGTCTGGTTTTAGAAGCCCCAGGCAATGTAGCAATAGCTACTTTATTTACTTGAGCAGGTTCTTCAACAGCTATGTTACAGAGTGGCAATTGTCCAGATCACTCTTCTTGTTTAATGATTAGTTGTATGTTTGGTTTTCCCTCATTCTTTAGGTGCTGTTTCAAGTTCATTAGCTAATTCCTGTGCTAGAATAGGCAGGTGCATCTCTCATATGAGTAATTAGATATATCCCTATCTGGTGCTCTGATTATCTGAACTCTACTTCAGGTTCATGCTGTAAATACTTCTTCCAAAGTTCAAAGGAATTGCACCAGCTATTTCCACACTGACTTGCATGTTTGTCAGCCCAGCAGAAATGAATGATTAGCCTCAATAGAAGTAGCTCATTATCTCACACATAGGATTTTCTGTGCTATGTGGCATTTGTCAAAGAACCCTTCTGATTCATGTCATCACCACTTGCATGATTTCTCCTCAAATGATATGTTGTAGAAGAGAAAAGCGGGGACAGTGGCAATCACAGTGTGGTTCCTGTGTATTATCCATATGCTGCCTAAATTTTCTATTATGGGTCTGACAACTTTCCTACATGATAAAGCAAAGGAGATTTGCCCTGTGCATACATTTGATTTCAGACTTGGCACTTATGTGGTCATTGAGCCATTTAACCAGGAAAGTTACCGCTTAGGATAGAAGTGTTTTCTGCTCTGAATCTGTCCTGAGAAAAGCAGGGAAGAGCTTTAGTCAGCACATTAATATTCAGAACTTGTGCATTCTTTTAGCTCTCCATAAGACAAATGGAAATCCAGTGTAAAGAATGTCTTTCCTTCTGTTTGCACTTATTTCTGGACTCAGCATAATCACTTAAATGCCATGCTCATCAACAATGATCTGGGTTTTCCATTTGCTGTGCAAAAATGTAGATTTTCTCCTTTAACAGAGAAAAATGCAGATTTTCTCCTTTAAAGGAAAAAATCAGGGATTACTCCTTTTAAAGAGAAAAATGCGGGAAACCATGTGTTTCCCTTTGCAGGCTAGCAGAGTTCCAGCCTGCGAGGGGCTGCTTGGGGCTGGGCGAAGAGGGGGGAAGGCAATCGGAGGCAGGGGGTGCCACATTCATGTGCATGTGCCCATGCATGTTGCAGCTAAGGCTTGGTGCAGAGCAGCTTCTGCAGCTCCCTCCAGGTAAGTCTGTGGTGGGGAGGGGACAGAGGTGACATGGCAGAGCAGGGCGGGGGTGCCAAGGCAATGTGGTGGTGGGGAGGGCATGCACACTCCAAAATTTCTGCACCCGCCGTGGGATGCAGGGCTGCAGCTGAGCCAGACCAGCTCTGGGCAGGAGCCAGCTCTGCTGCCCAGCAGATGGGACCCAGTGCAGGAGGGAGCGCTGTGCTGCCATGGCCGCCAAGGTGAGATGCGGCAGTGGTGGTGGTGTGGAGCTGTGCCCCTGCTGCTGCCGGATGGGCAGGAGGTGCCTCACCTGCCCTCTGGTCCTTGGAGGTAGCTTCTGCCTGGAGCTAGTATGCCCTGCCTCCAGCACCACACCTCACTGTGGGTGCAGAAAGTTGAGGAGGCACATGCTCCCCCACTTCCTGATGTGTGGCCTGTGCTGTCTCCCACCCCACATGTCATCTGCGGCCACACACACCCTTCCCAACACACCCACACACTGGGGATGGGGGGGCTGTAGGTGAGAAGTGAGGGGCACTAGCAGGGCTGGGGGGGACTTGTGGGTCAGGAGAGAGGGGCAGTGGTAGTACCAGTGGGCTGTGGGCTGGGAGTGAGGGGAACCAGCAGGGCTGGGGGAGCTGTGGCTTAGGAGCAAGGGGCAACAGCAGGGCCAGGGGGCTATGGTTCAGGAGTGAGAGGCTGGGAGGGGGCGGGGGTGGCTGTGGCTTGGAAGTTTAGGGCAGGGCACCAGGCTGCTAAGAGCCACAAAGCAGTTGGACCCACGTCCTGGTGAGCAAAGCGGGCAGGGGGAGCTTTTATTTTTCTATTAAAAAAAACTCCCCAAATCAAATGCTAAAATATATAAGTATTTAGAATTTATTCTATTATAATGATTGAGGCACTGGTAGGCTTCCAAATTCCTTTAAAATTGTAAATATATCAATAAAACTTTGTCTTTAACTGATACCTATACACATGCACATACCCATAAAAGTAGTGAAATTTCATTTTAATTGCAGAAAAACGTGGATTTGTGAGTTTTTGATCATAGACTTTTGGATTTTTATGAGAGAATTTGGGATTTTTAAATGGAAAACAAGGATCTCCACATCAATTTGCATAAAATGAAATACTGAAAAGCAGATCTTTAAAAAGACCTTCCCAACAAGGCCACAGATCTCTCTACATCACTACAACACCAGCTCCATCCCCACATCCTTTCTGCTGCTAATTCAGGAAGGATATGGGGATGGTTCTTAATGGGGTAAAATTGAGAAAAGAGGTAGAGTCATGCAGGATGTCCTGAAGTTCACTGAGGATATGATCCAATGTCTGTGGAAATCCTTGCAAAACTTCCTGTTCATTTCAGATTTTTTTTAAACAAAGCTTCTACTTGGTCCTTAATAGATCAAGGTAGAGAGGTTAATCACAAAGCTAAGAACAGCTTACCCTGCCACATTAGTTTGGACCAGAACAGCAACCTTCAAGTAGCGTCTTTAGTTTATGCTGTCATGGTGTCCTATGGTGAATGTGAAGGGCAGATAGAGATCACTTGAGTAGGTGGAACTTCCATGCTTTAGTAAAGCTTGTAGGGAATTAATGAGTTTTTAAAAATGATTTGATAAAATCAGTCTAGCTGTAAAATGGGTAAAAATGTTGAAAAATCATTTTGAATGAATTTTTTAAATAAAAATTTTACATACTTTTCCCCATTTTTATAATTTGAAATTTCATTAGGATTTTGAAATTTGTTAAAATGTCAAGCAGCTCTACTATTTAGGGCTGCAGAGTGTTTCTAAAGAACTCCATTGAGATAAGAGTATTTAATTTGAGAAATTGGAATTTTATAAAAAAATTCATAAAAAAGCAATGTAGTAAGTACAGATGCAGGAACAACTACACATTGAAAAAGAAAGAAAAGCTGTCGGTTAAATAGGGGAAGTGGAAGGACCAGCCCCAGAAATAGTAAGAGAAGAAGTAAAAAGCGCTTTAGCAAAAATGAAATCTGGTGTAGTCTGTGGAATAACCTCAGAGATGATGAAAAGCAATGGGGTCTGGTGGCATCTGAAGGAAATTTGGCATCAAGGGAGAACGCCAAAGGGCTGGGCAAAAGGTAAGATAATACCCATGTATAAGCAAAGGGATGATGTGCTGAGCTATGGAAGCTAAAAAAGGAATAATGCTTGTGCCTCCCACAGACGTCCTGGGATCACAAGGCAGTGATGGCACAGAGCTGAGCCCCAGGGGGCAGACCTGCAATCTGCTCCCCATGCCCCCTTGCCCACAGAACAGGTGCACATTGCAGGGGCGTGCAGGGAGTAGATCATGGCTCTGCCACAGGCCCTGTTCCTGCACTTTCATCACCCCACAATCCCAATCCTAACCCCAGCCTTGGCCCTGCCCACCTGTCCCACTCCTGGATGCTGCTCCCCACCCACCTGCAGCCCAATCCCAGCCACCCGGCCAAGTGTGGGGGCTGCTTCAGGAGTTTTTGTGAGCTAGTGGGGGAGGGTGCTTATATGACCCGCGACAGCTCACTAAAACTCCTTAAGTGGCCCTCTGGCTAAGATGATTGCCCACCACTAAGCTAGAGGATGCGAGCATCTCCAGGCTGCCTGTATTCTTGTGCCATAAAGTAGACATCTGCCACTAAAAAGCAGCACAATTGAGACCACCTTTGTAGAGCACCCTTGAATGCAGCTACTATTTGCTGTGTGACAAGGGGCATGAATGTCTGTGTGCTTAGTCTTTCTGCTACCATAAACATTTTTATGGTGCCACAAAAGTGACGAAAGGAGACATCAGTTCCATTCCTAACAGGATCGTGGACAAGCAGCAGAGAGTGAATAAAAATACATGAAGTGTAGTTTGAATTTGTAGAAGGTAAGAGAACCACAGATGCAGTATTAGTGATGAGGTAGATGCAGGAAAAAGTTCCAAGAGAGAATAAGGATCCATATTTTGCATTTCTGGACATGAAGAAGGCATTTGATAGTATTCCCATTAGTCAGTACATTGGTGTTGGAGAATGGAAGGAGTGTCAGAAAAGGTTCTGCAAGTGGTAGAAAGATAGGTCAGAACTACAGATAGAATGACAGACGTCTTTGACCCAGCACCCAGGTTCTGTGCTAAGCCCACGGCTGAAAAGT
This sequence comes from Crocodylus porosus, assembly GCF_001723895.1. Taxonomy (NCBI): domain Eukaryota; kingdom Metazoa; phylum Chordata; order Crocodylia; family Crocodylidae; genus Crocodylus; species Crocodylus porosus. Next base: position 10,260,298 of record NW_017728931.1, on the reverse strand, counting down.
CTTAAAACTTTTAGAGAAAGGCAGTCTAAAAAAGAATCAGAAGAACAGATGTAGTGATGAGGAGCAGATGTGGATGGGAAGACAAAGTAGTGAAGGATAGAAAAGGGGATTTCATGAAAGTCAGGAACATTCATTCATATGCTTGGAATCTCAAATGACAAAGGCAACTGTGCAGCAGAAGTAAGAAAGAGGGTTGAAATGGGATGGAAAAAATTGAAAGGTGTTGTAATGTCCATATTTACCTGAATCCAAGACAACTTTGAATTTAGAACCACCTCCCCAAAATTATTTCTACACATGGACAATTATAAAAGTGTGTTTCCCCCCTGATGTCTGCTCCTTCCCACTGCCTGCCTCTCACCAGCCACTTGCATCCCATGGTAGCCCCCTCTTGTCCTTGCTACTGCTGCATGCTACACTTGCACTGATTTCCTTGCTAGTCTCTGGCTATGCTCTGGATCCTGTTGCACTGGCTCCATGCTGATTTCCCCCACTGCTCCCTGGCTCAATAGGGAGGCAAGGGGCAGTGCAGGACTCAGCAGGGAGCCAGAGAGCAGTGAAGGAATCAGCACTGGATCCTACAATTCCTTCTGACTTCACACTGAGCCCCTCACTTTTCTAGAGCACAGAGCTCTAGGGAGCAGTGAAGGAATCAGGATGGTGCCAGAGAGCAGTGTTGGACCCAGTGCTGTCTGGAGGTGATGCATTTTTACTAATTACTTCGTTCTAAGACATTGAATGGGGATTAAAAAACACCTCATCTTAGAATTGAGTAAATATGGTACTGGATATGATAAAAGGATGCCAGACTTGTGACCTGACAGTGTTGTTAGGGCTTTTGACAAGACCATAATTCTGAACCTTCCTAAAAGGGAGGGGGGGATTTGTTGCTTGGGTGTATTCAGCAGCTGCTTTAATTCTAACTGCTGTATCTATCCATTCCTGTGCCAGCATAAGTAGAGCTAAACTAAACAAAATAGGTACAAAATTAGTGGTTTAGTTCCACATACGGGAGTGAAGAGATGTAACAATTATGCTGAAATAGTTTATACTGGTATAATTTAGTACTGTCAAAATGGTTACATCTCAACATACTCTATAGAAACGAAACCTGGTCAGTGAGACGGAAAAAAGAAAAAGCAGTCGAGAGACTAAAATGAGGATGCTAAAGTGAATGTTGGATATTTCACTGAAAGGGGGACATGAAAATAACAATATGAGGAAATAGCTGGGTGTGAAAAGCATTGCTGAGAAATCCAGAGAGGCCAGGCTGACAGAGCTCAGGTGAGTTCTGCATAGGAAATACAGTGGGAAATGTAAAGAAGATGAAAACTGAAGAGAGGAGGAAGAGAGGATGGCCAAGGTTGAAATGGAAGGATCTAGTCAGGAAAGACACGAACAAACATGGAGTTAAGAACAGAAAATACCACTGAATGGGACAAGAAGAGAAGGAACACCCAAGCTACTGACCCGGTAACTGAGTAGAACTGAAGGCCAAAATCAGAGAAGATACAGTAACAACTGATTTTGACAAAGAAAAATCCATGCAAAGTATCTGCAGGGTAAAGACTGTTGCATTCCTATAACTGGGATTAACCCAGCAGACCTGAACGTGACTGAATACCACATTTTCTTTGTTCATGATGTTTTCTGTGATACTGAACTGTGTCCTTGAATTTTAAGTGTAAGTAATAAATAACAAGGAAGGAGACGACAGAGAGGAGAGAAGACAGAAAAAAGAGAATGGATACATCTTTGTGGGGTGAGGCAGATATACCATGGAAAGCAATATTAATGGGTGATGATATAATCTCCTGTAAGAGCTCTGAGAAGAAAACTAATTCAGCCAAGTAGCTGTTTTGGGAAAGTGACCTCTTTTTGCATTCAATTTCCAAATAAAACTCTATTTGACGTCAGTGCTGCAGGAACAAAATTTTGAACTGATGCAGGAGACTTTCTCAGCAACAAGGGCTTTATTTGGCATTGTGCTGAGCATTCAGGGGTTTGATCCTGCATCCATTATATTTGGTAATGAATCTCCCTTTAACTTCAGTAGTTCAGGATCAGAGTGGGCACAAAAAGTGGAGGGATGTCTGCAGAAAATTTAGATGAAAACCAAAAAAATTTGTTTTCATCCTGTTTTTCAGTCTCAGACTGATTAAACCTGTTTGGTTTTTTTTCCTGTTGAAAACCCAGTTTTCCATTAAAAAGAAAAAGTCTTCAATGGAGAATTTTCAACCAACTCTGTCAGGTGCTTGTTAAGATACTGAATGCCCTTACCTCCGGGGTAATTGAAAGCAATTGTAGGACCGTTCAGAATGATGCTTTAAAATTTAAACTCAAACAGATTTTGTATATCATAGAGTAGGGCTTAATAAAAACCATGGCATGAGCTTCAAAGGATTCCATGTTTAAGAAAGAATTCATGTTTTAGTGGTATCTTTACTCCAGAAAATAATACTTACCCCATTTTCCCAATAATCAATCAGACCTCACGACCTGTTTCTGTTTCCCCCCCACCCCACCCCACCCCACCCCAGTGAATCTTCCATGTTTCCGCAATACCATTTATTTAATGACAGATTGACAAAACTAATTGAAATGATCTTTCTGTCTGATTTTAGGATTACAATTTAATTTTTTATGAATGCAGTGCCTATTCTGGTCACAATACCAAAGAGTCTGTGCTTCACTTGGCAAGGTAAGAAAGGGATTTTTGTTTAGGGTGAAGTTAAACGTTATGCTTAGACCATTCTACTATGGTCCCTTAAACTATGAGTGTGCATTCATTAAAGCTAGCTAACTCATGCTAGGTGCCCTCTGAGTGTCTCAGTTGCACCACTTTAGGTGAGGGTTAACTCTGGGCTGTGCTACCTAGCATGTGTTCAGGTAACTTCATTCTGCTCTGTGGAGATAAAACAAATAGTCCTCCAGCATCCCAGGATGCATTGCTCCCAGCCCCCACTCCCCAATCCGGAGCAGGGATAGAGTCCAGGTGTCCTTGCTCTTAGCTACACCCCTGCTCACCAGTCCTCTAGTGGCAAGTCAAAGCTGTGCAGCAATAAATGGTATTGTCCCTTAAAATGTGGCTGCTCACAGTACATTCCTACATAAATACCATTTAACATTCCACAGCTATAGTATGGTCTACATGCAACGTGTAACTTCACCTTATTTATTCATTTATATATTTTGCCTCTCTTCCTCCCTCCCCCCAGTGATAAGTGAATGTTCTATGAATAAAATCAAGCTAGGCATAAGAATGCAAAATAAGCAGAAAACTCAATGTCCAATTTATAGAAATAGTACTTCCATAGGTAAGAAGTGCTTACTCCTGTCCTGTTGATGATTGAATAAATTCTGACTTCTAAAATGACTTGCCCCTCATAGGAACCAGCCTCCCCTATGTTCTAATGACTTTTCTTGCACCTTTAAAATTGGTCAGTAGCCATGAGCTTGAAACTCTAAATAGGCAGACCCCTGTTCCCATCCAAAGCTCCACTGAAGTCAGCGAGCCAGACAGACTTCGTTGCACAGTTGATATTTATGATAGGAGGAATGCATGGAGCGTTACAGTTCTCCGTTATCGCTCTCAGAGACATGGGGAGTGCACAGTGCTGTGCCCCATAACAGGGTTTGCTGGCTGTGCTTTCTACTGCCACCATATTGGTTCAGTTCCATGGCCTGAGTGGGTGATCAAGGGAGAGATTTTCATTTGTACCTGAGGGATTTTTGCCCCCAAATTTCCACTGAAATGCAGCGGGTCTTGTATTCCTCAGTCTTATCAATGTATTTAAAAATAGGACTATCATAAAAAAAACTACCATATTTTCTTGCATACTGTCCTCACCATGCAGAGAAAGCAGAATGAAGAAAAGATATTTCTAGCATCATGGCTAAATGTTGACTCTGTGGAGCAGAAGCACGCTTTGCTCTTCAGTATGGCTGCTCACCCAAAAGCTGCTGCTGATTTGGCAGTGGCCATGAAAGGGTTAACACTACTTCTGATGCTGAAGAATTGACTCTGTCCCTACTGCATGCTAGCTGGGACTGAAGCACAGCCTCCAGCAGCCATTCCAGTGTCTCCATGCTTCCATTCCAGCACAGAAATCATCTTCCCTGCTTAAGACAGACACCCTGATTTTGAACAGCTAATTTTGGGGTGAAAAGTCTGTGTGGGCTTTCAGTAAATGTGGTAAATATGTTAATATTGAATGGTAGATGCTTACCAGTGCACTTCCTGGCACAGATTTCAAGTGACTTATCATTCTTACAGAAGTCTTTGAAACTTCTGGGATGTGTGAACATATTCAAGGAACACTTGGTTGGCACAATAGAGAACATGATCCTCCCTAGACAACACTAAATAGAATTCACCACTTAGATGCCCAGAAACATTCACAAGTTGCTGTTGATCAGCTCTATCAAGCAAGTGAACCAAGTACTATTTTCAGTTTTGTATCATTAATTCATTAATTTCACAAAATTCAGTCACTTCCAGTGATTCTCTCAGATACCGGTGGAGATGAGTCAGGTCGTGATGTACCCTAGGTGAGTCTTTAATCTTCTAGATGTTATTGACTTTCTCTAAGCAGCTTCTTTTTATATTTCTCTCCTAGGCTGTTAAAGGAGCAAGAAGATAAAGTGAAAGAAAGAACAGTTCAACTGCAGCATGACTCAAATAAAAAGTCTTGTTGTGGTAGGCAGTAAAAGGCTGGATCCAGTTGGACAAAAATCACATATCTGTATCACACTACAGTACATCATCAGATCTGTCTTGTGCTCCAAATATGGCTCACGCTGTGTTGTAACGGTAGCAGCAGAAGAACTTAAAGAATGTAGTACACTTCTGCCTTCACTCCTTTTGCAGAAAGATGGGAGGGTCTTAGTTAGGATTACATAGACAAAAGTATGTAAGGCAGTGACACTCTCTGTCCTGTGTTTGCACAACTTTTAGCACCATGGATACCTCATCCATGTTTGGCTACTAGAGGTTACTGCAATACAAATAATAAATAAGAGTAATAATAACAAATCCACTTAGAATAAAAAGTGAATTCTCACAGGGCTGATCCTATAGACTAGTGGTTCTGAACCTTTTTAAGACTTGAAATACCACTCAATAGACTTGAGTGACCCTTCGGAAAATGCTACCTCTTAGTTTTCACTCTTTCTGTGGTCAAAAAAAAATAGAGCAGGTCTTCTGTTGCAAAGAACCCAGAAAGCCCACAGCAGGTCAGAATGGTTTTTAACACTATGGATTCTTATCTGAAATTTCTGGGTTTATTTGGTGACTCATGTTTGCATGCCTAACAGTGCTAACATTGCATAGCACCCCACAGAACCTTTGAAGGGATCTTAAGGCACCCCAGAGTGCCATGGCACCATGGTTGAGAATCACTGCTGTAGACCTTGATTTGAATAGGTGAATTAATTTCAGTCCAAGATACTATACACCCTTATCTTTTGATGAGAATGAGATCTATAATCATGTATCTTGAAATCTTGGCTTCATATTGACCTTTCTTATTTAATTTTTAAAAGCCTAACACATATTTAACTATAACATTCTGTGTTAAGGTTTAAGTGTAAATATACAAGAGTTGGAGGATGGAAAAGTCAGGATGCTTATCATAATGTTCACTAATTCACACACTACACCTCTACAGTATGTTGATTTCTAGTTATGCTGCATTTAGGACCTTGTTGTGGGACCCTAATTTGCAGTGGAAGGTGATTTCTCTGGGGTTTCACAAGCAAGTAACCTCATCTATGCTAGTATGGGTTTATCCAGTAGCCTATACAGTTACCCATGTTTCTAGATGTTACTAGTAGGTGGCTGTTGCCTTACTGGAACTCTGCTACAGCAGCTGTGCTGCCAGAAGGCCTCAGCTGTTAAACAGACTGGAACAGTCAGAAGAAAGCACATATACATCTACATCTGCTGTCAGCTGTGGGGCAGTGGTAGCTACCTTCTGTTGTTTGCCAAGCCAGTTTTATTCTGTTAGCATAAAGAAGGGGTCCTGCCACTACCGGGGAGCTGTTTGTGCTGATATGCTCAGAGTTGTGCAAGCAGAGCTATATAATGCAGATTAGGTCTGATGCGGCTGCTCTGCCTCACACAAACTCCATCACAAAAGGCTTAGCACAGGATATTCTAAAAATATCAGAAACACTTGCCTAAAATGAGACTACTTGGTCTTTAATATGGGACAGGAACTTTTCTACCCCAAAAGTATCTGACACGCAACATCAGGAGCACAAATCTTACTGCAGTTTGATTGGACCTTTGCTCCAAAATTCCTTCAGTGCCTTTAAAGTTTCCCTGCTCATGCACCTTAAATGGATGTCCTCATTTTCAAAAGTGTTGAGCCATCCAGCAGTTAGTTGGTTTTGATTTCATGTAGAATACTCGCAAAGCCAGCCTTTTGGGGAGGTATCTGTTCTTTTAAAACTGTGACTAGAGCAATATGTGAAACAGAATGTCATCGTGCCTTTTGGATGTTCTGGTTGGATATGAACGAGAAGAGCAAATTCAGAGCTGGTCAACCAGCAAGTGCTCAAGTCATCCTGGTTGCCACTCTTCCTTCTCATACATAACGGTACTTTTAAGAATGGTCTGTAAAATACAGATGAGCGTTGGAGATAAACAGCATATTTCTGTGCCTATTTTATTAAACTATCCGTAGCAAAGCCAAAGACAGTTTCCTACAAAAGAAAAAGATGATTTATACAGTATATTTGCAATCCATTTTCTAAACGTGTCACAGTTTTTTCATTTAAATAATGAATTGATTTGAAACAAATGTAATTAAAAATAAGAGTTGTGTGTTTATAAAAGACCCAGAGGCTAAACACTAGTTATACATGTAGCTATTTTAACTTATTTTTTAATAAAACCTTTGCAGTAATCAGAGTGCTCTTGGAACTTTTGTGCATCCAAATTGCCTGATGCTAAAATAAATCTCTGTGGGGCAGGGGTTGGCTAATTTTTTATCACCCTTTTCCATACTCAGAACCCATCTTGATACTCCTTCCATTTCATTGAGATCCAGCCAGGATCCCTTCTCTGGGATTTAATTACATCCCTCTCCCATTCAGCCTTTCATAATGGGCAAGGTGGTTTATGATTGCCTGGTGCCTAATTTTGAATCCTGCCAGCCCCAGTGGGTCACAATGTACCAGTTGTCTCTATGTCAAAGAACAATACACATCTTCCATAATCAAATTGGGATCAGAGGATGGACAAGCAGAGACTCTGTGCATTAGGATCCAAGCGGGGTCAGGGGGAAAGGGACCTGGTGGTGGGGGTCTACTACAGGCCTCCGCACCAGGAGGAGGAGCTAAACTGAGAATTTTGCATGCAACTCTCAGAGGCTCTGCAGTCTAGAGATATGGTAGTCATGGGGGACCTTAACTACACAGACGTATGCTGGGAAGAGCAATCGCCTAGATCTAACCGCTCTCGCAGGCTCTTAACCTGTATCCAGGACCTCCACCTAACACAGGAGGTGAGGAGTCCCACCAGGGGTAAAACCTTGCTTGAGTTAGTGTTGGCCACAGGGGATGACCTGGTGTGGGACCTGCAGAATCAAGGCAACCTAGGGGACAGTGATCACCAAATGATAAAATTCACTATCCAGAGAAGGGTGGGCATTATACCCAGCAGGACACAGGTGCTATACAGCCGAGTCGCATCTTACGTGGGGGTTATGTTCTGAAGTCAGCATGTAAGGCAAAAATTGCGTATAGTTGAAATTGCCCTTCCCGCCGGGCTTCAGCGCCGAGCAACTGCCACCACCTCAGCGCCTGGACAAGGCAGGTGCGGCACCCCACAGCCCATGTGTGCAGTGCAGCAGCTCCGTCTTCTGCATGCACTCCTTCCCCCTCTCATCCTCCACCACCTTGTCCCGCCAGGGCAGCCAGCTGAGCATGAGCGAGCTGCCGCCCCCAAGCCATGCAGGTGTGTCCAGGCAGTACCACGCGGTGCCGCACTATGCACCATGTCCTGGCTGGCACCTGGCGGCCAGCCCCAGCAGCCAAGTGCGTATAGCTGAATTTGCATACGTTACGTACGTGTAAGATGCAACTCGGCTATACTTTAAAAAGGCTGACTTTAATAGGCCCAGGGGACTGGTTAGCAGGGTACTAGGAACCAAGAGCCCAGAGGCTTTGGGGGTCCAGGATGGGTGGTCATTCCTCAAGGAAACCATCCTTTGGGCTCAGAGTAAAACCATCCCATGACAGAGAAAAGGGAGCAAAGGGGCCAGGAAGCCCCTTTGACTAACCAGGTTCACCCAGGATACCTTAAGGACAAAAAAAGAAGCATACAGGAAGTAGAAGCAGGGGGTAGCTCTAGCAAGGAGGAATACACTTCCTTGCCCTGCACCTGCAGGGGGTCAGTCAGGAAGGCCAAGGCAGATCTAGACTTCAGGCTAGCGGCATGGATTAAGGACAATAAAAAGTCCTTCTTTAGGTTCATTGGGAGCAAAAAGAGGGTGCAGGGTAGTATAGGACCCCTACAGGATGGGCAGGGGGCTTAGTGACGGACAGCAGGGACAAGGCAGAGCACTTCAATGAGTTTTTTACCTCTGTCTTCTTTAAGAATCTAGACAAATCCTCAATATGCATCACGGGCACCAACAAGGGGAACATCAGCCGACTAATGGTCGGTGCCAATACAATAAAAGACACTTGGAGGGACTGGACGTATTCAAATCACCGGGACCAGAAGGCCTCCACCCACAGGTAACGAAGGAATTAGCGAGTGTCATAGCTGAACCACTGGCAAGGTTATATCAGCACTCATGGTGCTCGGGTCATCAGGTCCCAGAGGATTGGAAGAGGGCCAATGTCACCCCAATCTTTAAAAAGGGGAGGAAGGAGGATCCAGGGAACTACAGACCAGTCAGCCTTACCTCTATCCCTGGGAAAATCCTAGAAAAAATGATCAGGGAGCACATCTGTGGGAGCCTGCTGGCTAATGTAATGCGGAGGGGTAACTAACAAGTTCTGCCTGACTAACCTAGTTTCTTTTTGTGACAAGGCCACCAAATGTTTAGATGCAGGAGTCGAGGTGGATGTTATCTATCTGGACTTCAAGAAGGCCTTTGACACAGTATCCCATACCATCCTTGTAAATAAACTGGGGGGATTTGCCTTGGATGATTTTATGGTAGACTGGGTAGCAAACTGGCTGAAGGGTTGCACTCAGAGAGTAGTGGGGGACGGGTCAGTGTCAGCCTGGAAAGATGTGTGCAGTGGAGTCCCTCAGGGCTCAGTTTTGGGGCCGGTGCTGTTGAGCATCTTCATCAGTGATCTGGATGAGAGGGTGGGAAGCATCCTGTCCAAATTCTCAGATGACAAAAATATGGGGTGAAGCTAACACCCTGGAGAGGAGGAACCAGATCCAGGCTGACCTGGACAGGTTGGGGAAGTGGGCAGAGAGCAACAGGATGCAATTCAATAAGGACAAGTGCAAGGTGCTGCATCTAGGGAGAAAGACCTGACATCATACCTGTAAGCTAGGGGGCAACCTTCTCAGCACCACCGAGGCAGAAAGAGATCTTGGAGTCACTGTTGACTCCAGGATGAACATGAGTTGTCAGTGTGATGAAGTAGTTGGCAGAGCCAATCACACCTTGCTGTGCATCCATAGGTGCTTCACAAACAGGTCCAGGGAGGTGATTCTCCCCCTCTATGTGGCACTGGTCAAGCCACAGCTGGAGTACTGGACACCGCAATTCAGTGCGGTCTCCAGTTCTGGACACTGCAATTAAAGCGGGATGCAGACACCCTGGAGAGGATCCAAAGAAGGGCCACTTGCCTAATTAGAGGCCTGCGGAGAAGTTTCATAGTTTCATAGTTAGTAGGGTCAGAAGGGATCTGAGCAGACCATCAAGTCTGACCCCCTGCCATGGCAAGAAAGAGTACTGGGGTCAAACGACCCCAGGAAGGTGTTCATCTAGCCTCTTCTTAAAGACCCCCAGCGTAGGAGCCAGCACCACTTCACTTGGAAGTTGGTTCCAGATCCTAGCCGCCCTGACAGTGAAGTAGTGCCTCCTGATGTCTAGTCTGAATCTACCCTCTGCCAGCTTGTGACCGTTATTTCTAGTCACTCCTGCTAGTGCTCGGGGGGAACAGGGACTCCCCCAGTGCCTGTTGGTCCCCCTTGGCCAGTTTCTAAATGGCCACCAGATCCCCCCTCAGCCTTCTCTTATGGAGGCTGAACAGGTTCAGGTCCCGTAGCCTCTCCTCATAGGGCCTGCACTGCTGCCCCCTGACCATGCAGGGGCCCTCCTCTGGACCCTCTCCATGCTGTCCACATCCTTCTTGAAGTGCGGCGCCCAGAACTGGACGCAGTACTCCAGCTGCGGCCTGACCAGTGCCGCATAGAGGGGGAGGATCACCTCCTTGGATCTGCTTGAGATGCATCTGTGGATGCATGACAAGGTTTGGTTGGCCTTCCTGACTGCATCCCCACACTGCCGGCCCGTGTTCTTCTTGGCATCAATGATGATTCCAAGATCCTTTTCTGCCTCTGTACTGACAAGAAAGGAGTTCCCCAGCCTATATGTATGCTGCTGGTTCTTCCTCCCCAGGTGTATCACTTTGCACTTGTCAGTGTTGAAACCCATCCTGTTCTCATCCGCCTGCCCCTGTAACCTGTCTAGGTCCGATTGCAGCCTATTCCTCCCTTGTAGTGTGCCCACTTCTCCCCACATCTTAGTGTTGTCTGTGAATCTGAACAGGGTGTGGACAACTTGGAGAGGGTCCAAAGAAGGGCCACTCATCTGATTAGAGGCCTGCACGGAAGGCCCCATGGGGAAAGGCTAAGGGACCTTAACCTCTTCAGCCTTTTCAAGTGAAGGCTTAGAAGGGACCTTGTGATGGCATACAAATTCATAAGGGGACAGCAACATGAAGTAGACCATGATCTGTTCACCAGGGCACCCCCTGGAACAATGGCCATAAGCTACTGAAGAGAAGGTTTAGGTTGGACATTAGAAACAAGTTCTTTATGGTCAAGGTTGCTAGGATCTGGAATGGGCTCCTAAGGGAGGTGGTGCTAGCCCCATCCTTGGGGGTCTTCAAGAGGAGACTAGACAGGCACCTGGCTAGGTTCACATGACCCCAGGTTTGGTGCCCCTTTTCTTGCCTGCCAGGGGCAGGCGGTCATACTAGATGGCCCACTGAGGTTCCTTCCGAATCTAGAATCTATAAATCTATGGAAGTTAAGGTTGACCACTGAAGTATTTAAAGAACTGAAAGACAATGAAGAGTAGCAGCATAGTGTTCTACGTAAGGGGAAGGGGAATGTCCCTTTGCCTTCCTATGGGGGGCCTGCATCACTGGGAATGTTCCTGCTGCAATGTTGTGCTGGGCTCTGAAGAGCGTGCCTCATTCACACCTTGATTCCAGCCACCAGCTCTGAATTCCACTCAGGATTAGGCTTTATTAGTTCAAATAGCAGTTTTGCCCATTAACTACAGGGGGGATGTATCATCCACATTGCCAGGGCCTAGTAAAAAGACATTTCTGCTTTTCTTTAGGAGGGAGTTCCATAAACCAGACAACAACACTTACAACGTGTTCCCTGCAGCCAGCCTTTCTCTACTTACACAGGAAAGATTTGGGGCCTGAATCTGAGCTGGGTGACACCAGTTATAAGGGTTCATAACTTCAGAATTGGGCCCTAGTTTCTGGCTCCCTGAGAAGCGCTCTCTGAGTAAGTGTGAAGGACCACAGTTAGGCTGCCTGCTGTTATTCCTGCAAGAGCTTTAAAGGTCAAGATTATGACCTTGCATGAAAGCAAGGAACAAATTGGAGGGAGCAGACAACAGGTGCATTGCATCCCCTGCGTTTACTCATGTTCAGGAGATGAGCTTGTGGGTGTTAAGATCTACATCATTAGAAATGAATGAGATGCTGATTCAGAGTCCTTGAATGCAGACATCCGAACACTGCAGAACATTTTGATTACAGAATTCTGCTTTTCCTTTTCCTGTCAGAAACGTACTAATAATCTGTGAGTCTAATTCAGCATGGGGTGTGACTTCTTTCAATTTAATGGTGTTATTTCATGGGTAAACCTTATGCCTATGTGCCCTTGGAATGAATGAAACTGAAACCCAGTGGACAAGAAATTCTGCTCCCAGACTATTTGTTACATTGAATGTGCCTGCTTTTATTTATTTATCTTAAACTTGTGCAAAGCTATTCCTGATACACGTAAGTGTACGGTAAGTGAGAAAAAAATTAACTTCAGTCATTTCCTGGCATGGCTGTGGTTAACTAGTGGAAGATGGTATGATGATTGACAGGTCAAATGAGAAGTGAAGTGACTCATTTCAAGCAGTGTGAAAGCACTTGATGCTGATTGATCCTCTTCATTTAGAATACACATTACCAAGAACAGCTCCCTTGCAGTGGCAATAATAAGGTGAGGAATGTCATGTGCCCAATCCTGTATGTAGATTTTTCCATTTAGAGATGATTAACAAAAGAGCCTAGCTTTTTCCTTAGCACAAGTGGGAACTTGTTTTACAAAGCAGATATATGCAAATAAAGCTGATTAGCAATGCCTTCTCAACCTCATCTCAGGAAATTGGAATAGTGCCATTTGATTTTTTTTAAATGACAAAAATTACAATGATAAGCACAAGCAGTTTTGAGGGGGGGAAGGTAAAGGCAAGTGATTTAACCTATTTAAAGCTAAACCCTATTCATTTGGAAGAGGAGTCCTAAGTGGATCATGTTTGGTTTGATCAAATAAGAAGACTCATACCAAAAGGTGATATCTCAAGGTCAAGGCATAGAGAGGCAGTTGTATCAGAAATGTGTGTCAGTTTATTCTAATGAGTGAAATTTAAACTTCCGAGTGAGTATGGGAAAGCACAAACTGAATAACCTGGACTACTTAACATGCTGCCCCATATATACCTCTTCAAATGCCTGTAAAATTAGCTAATAATGAATATATATATGCCTGCAAGAAGAAAAATGACATCTATGTGTTTTTTAAGGAGACAACTTTAATACTCATTTTTGACAAAGCTCTTATTTTTTTATGCATTTTCTGCCACTAAAAACTGGCAATGTTGGCAGGGGTTGAGAGGGGGAGGGGATACATGTGGACAAACCTTCATTTATATAACAGTACCAGACTATCTCCCTTCCTGAGACTGATAAAACCTCACATATGTGAATAAGTCCACATATGTGGACTTTTTGTGACAAGGCCACCAAATGTTTAGATGCAGGAGTCGAGGTGGATGTTATCTATCTGGACTTCAAGAAGGCCTTTGACACAGTATCCCATACCATCCTTGTAAATAAACTGGGGGGATTTGCCTTGGATGATTTTATGGTAGACTGGGTAGCAAACTGGCTGAAGGGTTGCACTCAGAGAGTAGTGGGGGACGGGTCAGTGTCAGCCTGGAAAGATGTGTGCAGTGGAGTCCCTCAGGGCTCAGTTTTGGGGCCGGTGCTGTTGAGCATCTTCATCAGTGATCTGGATGAGAGGGTGGGAAGCATCCTGTCCAAATTCTCAGATGACAAAAATATGGGGTGAAGCTAACACCCTGGAGAGGAGGAACCAGATCCAGGCTGACCTGGACAGGTTGGGGAAGTGGGCAGAGAGCAACAGGATGCAATTCAATAAGGACAAGTGCAAGGTGCTGCATCTAGGGAGAA
>NW_017728931.1:10233717-10246503 GCF_001723895.1 Crocodylus porosus | reverse complement strand
GCAAACTGGCTGAAGGGTTGCACTCAGAGAGTAGTGATTATAAATGCTATAAATCCATGTTGGTTACCCCTCCGCATTACATTAGCCAGCAGGCTCCCACAGATGTGCTCCCTGATCATTTTTTCTAGGATTTTCCCAGGGATAGAGGTAAGGCTGACTGGTCTGTAGTTCCCTGGATCCTCCTTCCTCCCCTTTTTAAAGATTGGGGTGACATTGGCCCTCTTCCAACTGAGGACAATGGGCAGTATCTCCAATGTTAATGTTCATCATTTGCTTGTTGAGGGGCACCACTAGTACTTGTTTATCTCAGTTAGGGATTGCAGAACTAGGCAGTGATAAGAGTGAGAGGGGTTGGTTGTAGGCACCTGTGAAAATATGGGTCAAGGTGTCTCATGATCAGGGATCTGGGTTTTCCATATGCCATGGAAAAATACAGCAAAACACGGATTTTCTCCTTAAAAGGACAAAAACTCAGGAAACTGTGGGTTTCCCCTTGCAGGCCAGCAGAGTTCCAGCCTGCATTGGGCTGCTTGAGGCTGGGGGAAGTGGGACACAGTGGGCAGGAGTCGCCAAGTGGATGTGCGCGCACACACGCGCGCACACACACACGCGCACACACACACACACACACACACACACACACACACACACAAAACAGCCAGGCAGTGTGGTGAAAGGCAGCTCCTGCAGCTCCCTCCAGGTAAGTCTATGGGGGCAGAGGGGGAGGGGAGGGAAGGGGAGCATAGGTGACATAAGGGGGGGCACATGACCCCCCAGATTTCTGTGCCCACAGCAAGGTGTGGGGCACAGGGCTGCAGCCTGGCTGGACCTGCACTTGGCAGGACCTGCCTCCATGGCCCAGCAGGCAAGATCACGTACAAGAGGGAGCGCTACTCTGCCATGGCTGCCAAGGTGAGGGGCCCCCTGCCTGCCTAGCAGCATCAGGGGGCACAACTTTGTGCCACTGCCACACCTTACCTTGGTGGCCATAGTGATGTGGCGCTCCCTCTTATACCAGATCCCGCCCACTGGGCCACAGAGGCAGCTCCTGCCTGGGGCTGGTCTGGCCAAGCTGCAGCCTCACACCCCTTGCCCCGCTGTGGGTGCATAAATCCGGAAGGGGGGGCATGTGCCCTGCCCTAGCCCCCCAGCATATTGCCTGTGCTCCCTCACCCCACCAACATGTCACCTGTGTCCCTGCCAGGCATCACCTATGTCCACACCCCACTTCCCTATGCACTGGGGACAGGGGGCAGCAGGTCAAGAATTAGGGGCACCAGCAGAGCTCGAGGAGTGGGGGACTGTGGGTTGGGAGTGAGGGGCACAGCATGGGCAGGGGCAGGGCACTGGCATATCAGGACTGCCCAGTGCCACAAAGCAGCAAGAGGGAGAGTCACAGCTAGACCCGCATATCCTGGTGAGTGAGGGGGGGGGGGCTCTGATTTTCAATGATAAAAAACCAAAATCAAATGCCAAAATAGGTATTTAGAACTTACTTTATTAAAACAACTGAGGAACTGGTAGGCTTCCAAATTGCTTTAAAATGGCAAACATATCAATAAAATGTTGTGGTCAATTGATACATACCTGCATATACACACACACACATGTGTGTGTGTGTATGTGTGTGTACTGGTGTTTCATTTAGGGGTTTTTGATCAGAGAATTTTGGATTTTTAAACTGAGAAAACCAGGATCCCTCCAGTCATGATGGACATCCTAAAATTGAGATGCTCCAAACCTGTGGCCACTTGAAAATTCTGGATTAAACTCCCCATTTGTGGTTTAATCCAAACCGGTGTCCCACTTCTTTGCACCTGGAGTTGCTGCTATTAGCACAGTCAGATGACAGGCGATCAGTCATAACTCCTGCAATCTGCTCTCATCACTGTCAATTATTCTGCTATTAACTTTTAAAACCCACTCCATAAAGCAACCTTCTAAATGTGTAGCACCGTCTTCCATTATCTTCTGTAGTCAGTGGTCTGTCATCCATCCTTTCCTGATCTTACTTTCTGTCTCCAGTAGTCCATTTATTATAACTACTTCAGGGAGTCCTTTACCAGAGACATGTAGAGGGGAAAAAAAGCACCTAATCAGAAATAATCAATATGAAATGTTGTCTTAGCTGAGTTAAATTAAATCTTATTGTAGGTGATGGATGGTTAGCTCTTCCTTCTCAATGTGACAGTTCTCCAGAGGTTTCCTTATTGTCTTCCCCAGGGTTATTGAAATTATTTTCTTAGAAAGATGTTAATCTCTAGGGGAATCGAGCTCTAATAACTAGCAGACAAGTATCTTAATAAACTCTACTTGATATACCTCCCATGCTATTTCCTCTTAAATCAATACTTTTGTATTATGTAGTTCCCACCTTGTATCCAATTTTCTCACAGTGTAGTATTTATTTCTCAGGCTTAAAAAAGAGACCAAGAGTTCATCTTTTCATTTAGATCTGTGGGATATGATATATGATAAATAGAAACCCAAATGATTTTCCATTGCTGTAGCAAACTTTTTTTTTCTCTCCCTTGCTCCTTGGAAGGAATGGAAGGAAGGCAACCTTGGTTCTGCATCTGCATGACTGTCAACTATGATGATGACAGACCATTATTTTTCCCTTCAGGGTAGGGTTCTACAGGGAAGTTGAGGTGGTAAAGGAGGTGATAGAGAAGATCATTTTATATCCCAAAGACCAGATTCTTCTACTGGTGCTAGTGTAAAACCAAGGTACCTTTTTAAGTTCAGTGAAGTTACTCTGAATTTAAAAAATGACCCTACAGGACATTTGACTATACCAGTAACTATTAACTCAGCACTCCAGCACAGTGTGGGAAGAACTGTATGTGCAAGGAGCTATTCAACTAAGAATCTGCTTGTGGTCATTACCGATCCCCTGTCACTTTGCACAAGAGTAGGCGTTATAAGTCCTTACGTAACACCACTCTGCCAGTGTGATGCCAGGCTTACACACAAGGTTGCTCTTGTTAAAACCAGATTCACCTTATTTTGAACTGGTACACAACTTGTTTTGTGGAGATCAAATTAATAAGTGACTCATGTCAGGCTAGCTGAAGTGGGTTAAGAATTGACTCACCTTAAACTGATATAAATCAGGTTGTTTAAATGGACATAATGGCCTCTACACACACTTTAAAAAAATGATTACACATTTCCTGAAACCAATATAACTTTGCACACATAGTGGTACCAAAGTCCACGATTCCTCCCTTCCACTTAAACCCTTTCCTGTTTGTTCCCCTGGCCCCATGACTCATGCATTCTTGGCTGTCCAGTAGCCTGGTGGGTTAGACACTTGCTGGCTACTAAGGGTTTGAAATCCCTCCAGTGGAAAAGGCCTCCGAAGCCAGGTCTCCCAATAGCTGGCTGAGTCTTCTAACAATGAAGCTATTATGCTGAGTAGCCACTAGCACTCATATTTCTGAGTGGCAGCGACTGGCTGCTGTGGAATAGGCATGCTCTGGGCCTGTCTAATGGGTGGGACCCAACTGGGGACTGGGAGAATTCAAGCACCAGTCCACCTTGTAGCTGTGTCTACACGAGACACTACTGCACAGGAGTGTTGGGGGGCACTAACTGCGATGCAACGCTACTGTGCAGTAGCATCAGAAAGAAAACATGCAGGGATGCTACTGTGCAGTAATGCTAGCTATTGTGCAGTAACACTAGTTATTGCACAGTCATTTAGTACTTGGTTATGCAAGTACTAAATGTCTGCACAGTAACAACTATGCAGTCTGCCACTCATGTAGCTATGGCCAGTGTGGAATCTGGATCACAATTGAGCTTAGACAGGAGTTAAGTATGTGCAAAAACTTCAGTTTAGGCTTGCAGGGATTGTTGTGGTCTAAAATGTAGATGCTGAATGAATTTGGGCACCTGAAGTTTTGTGGCTGCATGAAAAGGGATATTCTGGATCACCTCTTGTGACTGAGATGACTGTGACTGTGTTGTGACCTAAACTCCACCTCTTGTTGACCAATCTGGATTTAGCCTTTGATTGTGGCTGAGGAGCACCCAGGGGTCAGGACAGGTAGCATAAAGTTGACCAGCATACAGATCAGAGCACCTTGAATGCTGCTGTAAGAATATGTTTGTACCACAGGTTTAAGGAGCAGACAGCAGTATAGACAGCTGTATCAATTGCTAGAGGGTTTCACAACTGTTACTGTGGGTTGGTAGCAGTATCAGGAATAGCCTTGAGCAGTAGTTCTCAAACTTTTCAGACTCAAGGCTCCCCCTGTTAGACTCAAAACACACCTTGAAAAATACCAGCTCTTAGTTTTCAGTTGTTTTTTGACTACAGAGTAATAATAGAGCAGTTCTTCTGTTTCAAAAAGCTCACGAAGATCGTGACAGTCGGAACGCTTTTGACACTATGGATTCATGTTTCAAATCTCTGGGTTAAACTTATGAACCAAGGCTGCACACCTAAAAGTGCTAACATTGTATGGTAACAAGTGCCACCCATAAACTCCTACAAGACCATTTTAGGCTGGACATAAGTAAAAATTTCTTTACGGTCTGAGCCCCCAAGACCTGGAATAGATTCCCTCCAGAAGTGGTGCAGGCACCTACTCTGGACTCATTCAGGAAATGTTTGGATGTTTATCTTGCTGGGATCCTTTGACCCTAGCTGACTTCCTGCCCCTGGGACAGGGGGCTGGACTCGATGATCTTCGAGGTCCCTTCCAGCCCTAATGTCTATGAAATCTATGACTCTATGAAATGAAAGGGCCTCATACATTGTGCAGAGCTAAGCCCAAGGGAGTAGGAGATGTTCTCATTCTGCTTCACTGTCACTCTGCCCTCACTTCGTCCAGGTATAAAGGCTGCACAATATGTGAGCAGAGAGGGGGCCCTTTGACTCAAAGCTATTAACATGCATAAATTGCTATAGCAACCCAGTATCACATGCAGGCACATTTTGGAACTGCAGTAATGCCATCGCTCATCTCCTTGACACACGGTATAAATCACTAAAATAGCTCTTAGGTGATAGGGCTTCTTTAGAAGTTATGATAATAAAGACATTGATTTGTATTAAACTAATTCTTCGATCACAGAAGGAGACAGACAGTTGAGGCGGAACTGAGCAGCCCCTACAGCCCACATAATCTATGCATTTCTATTTATAACTTTACATTGCCACCACTTTACATAAGGGAGAAGGGCCCTGATGTTATCACCATCCCCTGGTTCTGTTGAGTTCCAGTTGTAAGTCTGCTGCTTTTAGCTCAGAGGAGTTGTGGTTTTAGAGCTATGTACTATTAGAGCCTTTCTGTAAATCATAGTTGATCAACTGCTCTAATGAACAGAACAGCAAGCCTAAGGTAAAATTTAGTTTTTTCATTGATTTCCATCAGCTTATGATTTGGATGTTATTCCCAGTCCTGCTACTGATTTCATATGGGTGGCCCCACACAAGTCACTTTGCCTCTCTGTAGCTCATAGTAAGGTGAGCACAAAGCCCACCCTCCACTGGAAAAAGCTTAGAAACCCACAAGTTCAGGTTCAGAATCATGCCCTCAGTGGCTGGATCCAGACATACAGGCATGTGTGGTTTGTGGCACGGAAAATCTCTTTGCAGCATCACAAACTGCATGTGTTGCATGTTAAACTCTGCACCCCTGCTGCTAATCTGCAGCACTGGGGCAAAATTTGCTATTGGGATTTCCCAGTAGCAAAAAACCCCCCCAAACCCTGCAAAAAACCAAGCAGTACAAAGCACACCAAAGCGCTGTGTGCCAGGACTAACATGCCCTTGGCTGCCTGCTCCCCCATTTCTGTGTGCTGCGGAGCCCTGCACTGGGGCACCCTGTACCCCAGCCAGCTACTCCTCAGCTGGTTGGGGTGCAGTGTGCCTCAAGATGGCGGGGGGGACAAGGCAGGGAGGCAGGCAGCCTTGGGCTGGATGCTCCTCCATCTCTGCAAGCCTCAGTGTGGGAGCTCTGCTGTGGAGTTGCCACAATGAAGCACTTAGAAGGTGAGGCACCCTACTTTGTGCTGCAGCGCACGCCCCTGCTGGTGCAGTTTACAGTGGGGCATATTGTCCTGCTGCTCCATGTGCTGCAGGGGGGCTGACTGGGGCACAGGGTGCCTCAGCATGAGACTAGCTGGCAGGCATCCCCCACGCTGAGGCACCCTGTGTCCCAGCCAGCTGGGGAGCAGCAGGTGGAGACAAGGGAGTAGGGAACCCAAGATACTGCAGAGCCCTTGAGCTCCCTGCATGGGGCACAGTCTGCCTCAAGACAGGGGAGTAGGCAGCCCTGAGCTGGCTGCCCTTGTCTCCGCAAGCCACTCCCTGGCTGGCTAGAGCACAGGGTGCCCCAGTGCGAGGGCTGCCTGTTAGTCCCACACTGAGGCACCCTGTGCCGCTACCAGCCCATGGAGCAGTGAATCAATATGTACTATTCCAAGTCACATCAGCAGGGTATGCATTCCAGCATAAATTTCTGCTACTACTATTTGCACTGCTGCAAACACACCCCTACTCATGTGGACATGGCCAGTGTGTTTTCTTAATACATGGGTCACTTTCCTAGAACCTGGCCCTCTTGGAAGTGCAAACACCTTCATATGCTGTCAGAGCTAATGAAGAGGATAAAACACTCTTCAGCTATTCAAGCCAAGTGTTGAAAGACTGCTTCTGCCCTGACCATTTTAATAAGCCCAAGCCCAGCTGGAGATAATTACTCAGCTGGAAGTAACTGGGGCAGAGATAAGTCTTCCCCCAGACCTACTTCAAGTGAGACCTACCTTCAGGCCTTTTTAAGACCAAAGCAGGCAGTAGAAAGCTGTTTGGGCAGCAGACTACTTTGCTATATCTCTGGCTTGCTTGGAATATCTAAATCTGACTCTACTCTGAACTCCAGCTTTGAGCTTCTGGTATGTGATTCCCAGCCCTTGGACTCTTGGTTTAAGCCCTTACAACCCAGTTCATGCTTTTGCAATGCTGACTAGTATTAGGGCTGTGTGAAAAAACACCGTTTCATTTTGCCTTCTGTTTCACCATTTTGAAGAGAAAGTGTTTTGTTTCGTTTCATTTCAAAGTACCGTTCTGTTTCATTTAATCAAAACTGTCTTGCTGCTTTGATGTTTCAACACTTTTCCTGTAGGCTATAATGGGGAAGCATAAAACTGTCTATAGCTTGGTCATTTCTTGCCTGATTTGGATGAAACTTGTAGGGATAGTAGCTCCTTTTGAGGGCATGAAGCCTGCCAAGTTTCAAAGGCATAGGTGCAGGGGTTTCTGGGAAACAGCACCTTTAAACTGCTAAAAGCAGAACTCCTATCACTTGCCGGCAGCAGCAGTGGCAGTCTTCTGTCATCCCGCTCGCAGATCTGGGGGCCCACACCCCAGGAAGGCTGTGGGGTTGTGCACCCCTCTCCCTACACCAGCAAGAAGGCATGATAGGATCTAATGCGTGCTCCCACAACTGTGCTTTCTACCATGCACTTCTGAGGGGGCCTTAGGAGCAGTATCTTTAGCAAAGCAAGGGGAGAGAAAAGCTCATCATGATAAGATTGGAGTAGCCAGTCAATGAATTTTATATTTGCGTGGTGAGGCTTGTATACTGGAAGAACTTATGAATCCATTTAGTGAGGGAGTAGAAATTAATATCATGTGATATATCTGACCAGCCACCACTAACCAGAGCTCAAATAGCAAATGGTCAAAGAAAATGTCACAAATCCCATTTATTGCATCTCACTGGCTCAGCTGTGTTTCTGGTCTTAGGAAAGCTCACGGTATCTGTGTGACAAACTGAACACTTTGAGAAGCTCTTCTGCCTCCTTCACAATCTCCTCTTCCTCCTAATGCATGCAGGACACCAGTTGTGCTTTCTTCTTCTGCCTTTTACTCCAAAAGAGCCCTTTGTTTGCATCTTAACACCCAGTCATGTACTAAGTGTGCATTGTTGCCTCAAGGGGCATAAATGCTATGTCACACTCCATTACCTTAGCTTTGTACAACACAAGTTTTTTTTTCTCTTTCTGTGCACATCCATTCCATAAAAAAAAGAAATATTGAGTCGTTTGCTTTAATTGAAATGCTGGGGTGGTGGTGTGATAACAGCAATTATGGGATAATCAGTTGAATATGGAAGTAAATAGTGGTTTGCTTTAATCAGGCCTCATTAGCTAATCACTGATTTGTCATGCCAATAAATGTGAAAAATGTGATACTGTTTGATGTTAAAATATTTCCGCTCACTGATCAGCATAACAAATTATTGCTAATCTAATGAATTATGTGCACCATCTTGGGACTGACATTTCATACTTCTGTAACAAAATGGTGAGTCAAGTATTGTTTCTGATTAAAATACAGTTAAGAGTTTAATTAAAGGCCTGAAAGCAACTCATTTCATACCAGTTTAATACTGGATTTACACCTGATTTGCATAGGTATAGGTGCAATGAGAATCTGTACTAAAGTTTTCCTCCATAAAGGTGGAACTTGACATAATGGCTGCTATCCACGGCATGGCTGAAAAAGGTAATCAACTTCTCAGACTTCATTTTAATGAAGATTTGTGCAGCAGTATGGTGACACATGGATAACTTTAAACAAAACCTTAGAGCAGCCCCTCCCTCCCCCAATTGGCTTTTTTCTGCTAAAGTGTTTTAAGATTTCATTGTGGAGCAGCTGTAACTATCTTACACTTAACTGCATGGCTGTGTGTTCTCTCTCTTGCTTCCCCTCCAGCCCATCCCTCAATTTCCTGCAAAAGAATCCTCTAACTCCCTCACTTTTCATGCTATTGATCATCTCAGACTACAGGATTTGTTTTCATAAAATGGGGTACGAGTCTTGTTTCCTACCTCTAAACATTCCCCTGGCCCTACCAAGACCAGACCCCAAGCCACTATGCTCAAGCATAGTCCCAACCCTCTAAAGGGTTCTCCTTCAGCCAATGTTACCAACAACCACATTGGTCTTTGCTACTGCGAAGCTTCAGAACCCCTACTCCAGCACTCTGGGACACTCATTCCTGGAGGAGTAGGGGATGCTGGGGCAGGAGAAGCACGCTTTGACCTTCGGTGGTCTTGGTGGGGAAAGTAGTGTGATATGGGATACCAGCCCTTTCAGTCCTTCTGCTCAGTAGGGCAACAAGCTGCCCTGTCACTCAACCCCCAAGGACCCCTCCCTAATCCTTGATGATTTAGTGGGCCCACTTGTTAACCACCTTCAGGGAGCATAGCTCCTACCCCTTCTCTTCCTTCTGTCTAAAATGTCCTGCAGCACAGCAGGAATCCCCCACGATGGATGTATTCTGAACCACAGTGCACCAAGCACAATACAAGAATGTAGGTGCCCCAATGGTCTAACACAGTCTGGAAAGCCTAAGTAGGCAAAAACAGTTCTGACGGGGGTTGGAGAAGTGGAAGAAATACAGCACCAGCATCCTCTGGATGACATAGCCCACTTTCCAAATGACCAATCTAGCGGTGAACCTTTCCATGGAGACAGGCAGGAGACTAACAAAATTTTCCATTGCCACCTGCTTTGCAATGGCCATGGGCAGTTTCATGTTGGTGGCTTGCTTCTAGAGTGACAGGGATCTCCTCAGTGTAGATCTCTATAAAAGTCTATTTGATCCTACTGAAGTTCTGGTGCCACTGCTCAGTGTCCCAGGTTCTCAGGACTATCTGCTCCCACCACCTTGTGCTTGTTTCCCAGACCCAGAAGCACCAGTACATAGTCTGCAATTGGTCCCTGAGAAGACTTTCTTCTATGGACTCTGTAGTTAACTTCTTGTAGACTCATATGGCTCTTGGACATGCAGCATTCATGCACAGCTCAAGGAAGTGTCTTTTGCAATGGCAGGGCCGTACATGAACAATGTGTGCCCCTGGTGGCTGGGGGAGGGGAAGTATGACAGTGGTGGGAGCACGGCGGCAGTAAGCCAGAGCTCCTGCAGATGCTGCTGGCGCTGTTGGTGGCAGGGGTTGGGAGGGTGGTGAACACTGGCCAGGGGTTAGCAACCACCCGCAGATGCTGCCGACAGTGGCAGTGGTGGCCAGTGAGGATTGTGGACTGCCCACAGAGCCAGTGGTGGGGGGTGATGAGCAGTGGTGCCTTTTTGTAGGGAGTGCACCATGTAAGAGAGAACTTGTTATGAGGGTTTGTGGAGAAGCCACGTGCATGAGAATGTGTCTGCAAGATAGCCAGCTAGCAGATTCACAAAGCTGGTCACCACCAGTTTGAACCAGTTAGAGCTCGTTTTGTAGTGACCCTGTGACCTCAAGTGGAAAAACCCAAGGTGAGTGGAAATTTCTAAAGATACATGTGCATATATGCCTATGTATGCCTATATTTGCATATGTATGACCTGTTGATATAAAAGGTGCTACCGAACTCAGTTTGGGGGAGCTCTTTGTCTTCTGGGCACTGGGTAACCCCCCTGCAGAGAAATAAATCATCTTGCCAACACTCCCTCATTCTCTGCCTAATTGATTGCAGCTAGGAACAAGCCCAGCAAAAGGATAAGATCAGTGCTCTTCAGCGTATGAACACACCCTTCGGTGTATGGGTGCTACGCACTAGCTGATCCAATTTCCCCTACAACTGCCACACTCAGGGGATGCATGTGCGCTGACCGGCATGTACCCACTGCACTTTGCCGCTGGGGCCATACAGCATTGAACTTCCTCGCTCTGGCACACCAGTCAAAAGATGCGCTGGAAAAGAAAAGAAAGCATGGTCTGGTAGCAAACTCCCTGCCCTGAGCAGCATAGCAGAGCTGGTACCTCATGGTGCCTATCTTTGAGATACTGAAGGGTGAGAAAAAGATAGGTATCCATTCTCTGCTTCCCCTGGGAATATAGCACTTGTGAAACTAACCAGTCCTGCAATGATGGTGTTGGAGTGATGATGTAGCTATGATGGTCCAGGGAATAAGTAAAAGGCAATGAGGTTTGTTGGGGGTTTTTTTTGGTTTTTTCCCTCCCAGAAGATCTCTTTTATTATACCAACTGCATGGTTGGAAGAAATCTTAGACAAGCATCCAGGCACAAGGTACCCTTCTTCAGGTCTGGGTAAGAAGCAGACAGCTTGCAATGGCAAGAACCTTAAGCTGAAGCCTAGGGGTCAAATACTCATAAAACACTGCATTTGTCTCTTGGCTCTTCTCAATAACCTTGTGGGGATTGTGGCTGAGAGACTGCAACACATTGGCTAGGGACAGACATTCAAAAACCCTGAGCCCAAACTGATTCACTCTTTTCAGATTAGTCTAAGCTGAGCTGCTTAAACTGATTAATAACTGCACAGACACTTTCTGTTAAATCAAGAAATGCAGGCACATGCCTGCAGTGGCTCAAGCCAGAAGCTGGTGCTACAGCATGCCTGTTAGCCACTACCAAAGGGCAGGGAAGGGAGACACCCCTGGAGCAGAGGGGGCCTGGCCAGGCATCAGCCAGGGCTAGCAGGACACACAGGATGCCAGCCACCAGCCTGGGAGTGGGGTGGGGGGGAGAGGGGAGCTGCTGCCAGATTGAAGAGTGGGGATGGGGAAAAAGACATGAAGCAAGCATGTATTGAGCACAGTAATTTGCAAAGCATACAAGCTACCAACGATCTTCACCTAGACTAAGCTGTGTATGTATCTTAGCTTAACTTAAAATGTAAAGCAGGAAGACAAGAGAAAGCCTGGCATAAATCTTACTAATCCTGAGGGTGGAGTGTCTCCTTACAACCAGACATTCAGAAAGGCTTTGTTCAGATTTTACAGATTCTGCTTTACAATATAAATGCAGCTGTCTGCACTCTTTGGTCTGCAACTTCCCTTAACTCCATTCCCAGCACATGTATGTGATGATTGTCAGGTCTTTGCCAACACTTCCCACCTCTCAGTCTGGTCCTGCAGGTCTTAGTTCTGGGCTTACAGGTGCAGGTCTTGCCTCTCTCCCCTGCTCCAGGACCCGCTGTGGAATTAATCCTCTTCCTGGCTGCAGGAAAGCTGGACAGAAGGAGGAATCAACTCTGCCTCTGCTTGGCTGCAGGAAAGCTGTGGAGGTGAGGCTGGGGCTGGCAAACCCTGGCTGTAGTCTGCAGTGTTTGCCAGCAGCAGGGTGGGGGAGAGGGGAAGGAGGGATGAATTTGCCTCGGGGGCCAGGGCAGGCCAGTGTCCAGCCACACCCCACCCCAGCTCTGGCTAGAGAGCAGAGAGGAGGGGCCAACCCAGCTCTCTGGAGCAGAGCCCAGCCTGGAGAGCATGCTGGGGGTCTCTGTTTTAACTGAAACCAGCAAGGGGCCTGGGACAGTTCGAGTGAAATCAGTTAAATCTGATGCTATGTTCAGCCAGGTTTATCTCAGACTGATTTCAGCCATTTTCAGACTGGTTTATATGCACTGAATGTTTGTTCTGTTACAGGTTTAAACCAGTTTCTGATCACTTAAACCGGTTTATGTGTAACGTCTGCCCCTAGCGGTTAGGGGAGGACTGCTCACCAATCCCCAGCTGTGGACCAATGTTCCCTCAGGAGCAGCGGTCCCTGAGCGCTGCCTCGGTCAGTGAGGGCGCAGCCTTGGTCTGGCGTGGGACGCTTACTGAAGAGGGCTGGGGGCTGGATCTAAGAGGCGAGGGGATGGAGGCTGGGGCCGGGAGCCAGGGGCTGGAACAGGCTCTGCCGGCTCCGGGGAAGTGGCCCATTCCCTCGCATCAGGGCCGGGGAGCGGAGCACTTTCCTGAAGCCGGCGGAGCCCGCGGCACCCCCCGCGCCAGCCTCCATCTCTACCTTGCCTCACGTCGGGAA
>NW_017728931.1:10214760-10233557 GCF_001723895.1 Crocodylus porosus | reverse complement strand
GCTCCGGGGAAGTGCTGCCCTCCCCGGCCCTGATGCGGGGGAGCGGAGCGCCGTCCCCGACACGGCTCCAGGCTCCAGTCCCACCTCTCCCGGCGCGCGGCCTTGAAAGGGCTGTGCGTGGCCGGACTTCTAGTTGTGCGCACACGCGCCCCGTAGCGGGCCCCTTGCTGTGGGGTGGAACGACACTATCAGCTCTGATGCATTACAAAGCACTTCAGCTGGGAGGAGTCTACCTGTTGGTAGTGTATTAGTACTGTACTGTACTAAAGGATTTCAAATTAGAAGCACCTCAAAATGGAGTGGGATTTGAAGCACTTTGCAGGTAAATCTGCCCATATCCTCAGTTGTGCTAAGCAAAAGCTCTATGCTACCTTTGAGCTTCCTGTGATACTGGGGATAACCAGGAGCTGAACAAGGCCAAGACAGCCAAGATGCATTGCACCACAACCCTGCTGCCTTCTTTCTCGCTCCTACCCACTCCTCACCTCAGCAGGCTGTCTGGACAGAAATACCCCTTTCCTCAGAATTCCCAGTTACTCCTGATAGCACCTTAAACACTTGAACAGCACCCAGAAGCTCTTACCAGACTGAATTATCCTTATATGGTGATGCCATTTCATATATTGGCATTCTTTAAATAGCTGGGAAAGTATTTCAGTGGAAACCAGATACCATATAACATTTTTTCCTTAGTTACTAACATAATCTGCACCTTTCAAAAAGTCAATTTTTAGAAAGTCGAGTCATTTAAGGGATTCATTCAGTCCCCTTCCGCCTATATTTTATCACTCAACTGTCATCACGTCTGATTTACACTACCCACCCATCCCTGGCAATACCCACTAAAATTTGAAAACAACGTATGCAAAGGTTAAGAGACCAAATTACTACAAAGCTATACAGTGTTTTCCAGTCAAGGGAAATAAATGCTATGACACTAACATGGATTGCAACATTGCACACAATTAAAAAAAACCCTCTCTCCATACATACCTAATTACCTATGTTAGTTGCTGTGTGATATAATTAAATAATGATTGAATAGTATGCCAAATTATAAAAGAGAGGGAAAAGAATCAGTTCATGTTGAACCAAAAGAGAAATATTTCTGGTTTGTTTGTTTGTTGGGGTTTTTTTGTTTTGTTTCATTTTGGGGGTGTTTTTGGGTAGCTGAAATGTTTTGTTTTGGATCATCCTGAACATTTCTTTCTAGCCAAATCCAGAATGCTTGTTTTGCAGTATGAACCCCTTCTTACTAATTTCTTATTTTAAAAAACTTGGCTTTTAAATAAAGCCAATGTAATTTCAAAGTTAGAGGCTGGGATTTCTTAGGGTGATATCTTTTATTGGACCAACTATGTCGTTGGCACAGAGTTAGGCAGGCTTTAGAATGCAAGACTTGAGGAAGAATGTCTTGCATTTGCAAGCTTGCCTAACTATCCCAACTACATAGCTGGTCCACTAAAAGATATCACCCCACCCTAAGAAATCCCTGTTTCTCACACAATTTCTGGCCCATCATGGCTATACCATCACTCTTAGACTACAATTTCCAAGTGAAACATTGTAAAGTGTCTTTTTAAACATGTTGAACTGAAATATTTTGTCAATTCTACAATGAAACATTCACTTAAAAACGTGAACTAATGGAATGTTTTTCAACATTTCCCCCATTTTAAAATCAAAACTACCATATTTACTTGAATATAAGATGATCCTGGTTATAAGACAACTCCCTAATAATTGGATTCTATATACAGAAAATTCATATGTTTGTTATAACTTCCCAGGTATAGAATCTAATTATTGGAGGTTTGTCTTAAATTTGTCAACCTCCCACTGCTACAGCAGGGAAAATAAATCTGGGGAGTCAGGTAGCCCTTTTGCTCCTCCAACTTCTTTTCCCTGTACTTCTTTCTCCTCCCCCTTACTGTTAGACACTACTTTCCCTGAGCACAAGGAAGCAAGGAATACATTTGAAAAAACTGACCTTGAAAAAAACATAACTTCAGCGATTTTCATATATTAACCATAAATTTAGTTCACCCAGAAATTATGCATTTTACCTTTTTTTGAAACTGCTCCAAGTTTTAGCATGGGCACTGAATAATGCATTTTTAAATAGCACTTTAACAGTCACTTAATGAGAGTACAAACCATGCATGATATTAGTTTGAAGCTGAAAGATTCATTTTTATGCTATGGTTCATTGTGCTGGGCCCTACTAAAGTCAACAGGATTTTAAGCCTTGGTGACTCAGAGTGTGTGTGTGTGTGTGTATTTCAGATCCCCCCAACAAAGTTGCCATGTGATAATTAGTCCCCACTTATGACTGGAACCAGCTGTTCTTTTCATGAGTTCTGGGATCCTCCAAAAGTGGAGATGAGACATAGGGCAACCTGGTCTAGCTTCACTTCACGGAAGGTGGGGCCACACTAGTCATATGTGATAGACTGAGAGAGGAGCTGACAGAGGGATCCTGGGTAAACTTTTGGGTCCCCGTTTGGTAACGTTTGCCAGACGTTTAAGGCTGGTGAAGAAACAGGAATCACTGGAAATGGGAAAGGCACAACTTAGCTGTAGGAGTGAAGAAGAAGTAAAAATGTATGCGGTGTAGTGGCTTACCATGACTTGAAGAGTTGATGCTGAGTGGGACTGTGCTTAATGGATACTGCCATATGTTTTACTCAGATGAGTTCCACTAATCTATACTTGTGGTAAGTACTATTTTATAGTCATAAATAGTTGAGTGTATTTAATTTACTTAGTTGGTTTTCATTATTCAGCACATGCTATTCTTAGCAGCAGTTCAAAGATAAACAGTGTATTTAATGTAGTTTCCTTGTATGCAAGTGCAACACAAGGGACTCTTCCACCCATGTTGGTTGGGGACAAAAAATTGTCTTCTATTTGAGTAAATATGGTATGCACAAAACGAGCTTCGGGTCACAAAAAATTATTCATCTCTGACTTAACTAATCTATAATAGGCTGGGGACTGACTAGCTAAGCAACAGTTCTGCAGAAAAGGGCCTGGGGGGTTACAGTGGACAATAAGCTGACTACGAGTCAACAGTGTGGCCTTGTTGCCAAGATGGCTAACAACATACTGGGTAGTAGGAGCATTGCCAGCAGATTGAGGGAAGTGATTATTCCCTTCTGTTCAGCACTGGTGAGGCCACATCTGGAGTACTATGTCCAGGTTTGGGACCCCTACTACAGAAAGGACGTCCACAAATTGGAGAGAGTCCAGCAGAGGGCAACAAAAATGGTTAGGGGGCTGAGGCACGTGCCTTATGAGGAAATGATGAGGGAACTGGGCTTATTCAGTCTGGAGAAGAGAAGACAGAGGGGATTTAATAGCAACGTTCAACTACCTGTTCTCAGTGGAGGCAAATAACAGAACAAAGAGCAATGATCTCAAGTTGCAGTAAGGGAAGCTTAGGTTAGATATTAGGAAAAAATTTCTCACAAGAAGGAAAGTAAAGCACTGGAACAGATTACCCAGGGAGGTGGTGGACTCTCCATCCTTGGAGGTTTTCAAGATCCGGCTAAATAAAGCCTTAACTGCGATCTAGTTGAGGATGGTCCTGCTTCAAGCAGGGGATTGGACTAGATAACTTCCTGCGGTTCCTTCCACCCCTAATTTTCTATGATTCTATAAGGTGTATCTCTGCTCTATTTTTATTATATATACATGCCAGCAAGGGCTGTTGTACAATGACACAACCTATACCAATATATATATATATATATATACACAACACCCTTCATACATCAACATAATGTACCATTGAACTGGTCCTGTGGCTGATTTCTTGGGTTTCATTTGTTGTAAAGTCCTTGATAAAGGAGATGTCCTTGATAAACGAAATTCAAGAGCTTGAATCCAGCAGCATAGTTCAGCACAGAAAACAAAGGGTCAGCTTAAGGTTCGGTGGGTGGTGACAGGTAAATGAGAGGAAGTTGAATAATTTCTACAGCTGGGGAGAATATTCAGGAAATGTTAAAGGTGGATTTCCAGACTTCCTAACATGTAGGATATTCTAAAGCTACACAATATTTTTAAAATAAATGTAACATTGGGTTATTTTGGTGACTATATAGCCTCTATTGAAATATATTTTCCTCTTAATTCTTTTTAAGGTCAGTTTCGTTTGCAGTTTTGTTTTAATCTTTGTATTTTAGTCCTTTCTGATCAGGAAGAAAACGCTGTAAATTCCCATAATCCATAAACTTAATTATGGTATACGTGTGACAGAAATGATTTTCCTTTCTTACACATTCAGTTTATAGCCATATAACACCACAGGGTCTGATTTTTCATTTAATTAAAGTCCTTGTATATGGTAAATTGAGAATTGAACCCCACTGACTATAACTTATGCCAGGGTAAAAGAGCAGAATTAAATCCAGACTACTGGTGAAATTCCTTTTCATGGCATTTTCAAAAAGAATGCAGAAAATCTACAGGCATTTTATACACATGCTCCTGAAGCGTGTGTGTCGGGGAGAGGGTCAGTTTAATTAGAGCGGCTTCAAGACCTGCTCTAATTAAAGTGCCCAGAGAATCACATGTATCAGCATCCCCACACATGAAAAATGGTGGTGGGGGCACTTTAGCTAAAGCTCGGGGAACAAGCATTACTTAAAGTGCCCCCACCACCATTTTTCAGTGCAGGGAAACTGATACACATGATGCTGGAGTCCGCTGGAGAGCGGTAATGCCCACGATCCAGCAGACTCAATTATTTGTGTCTGCTCTGGCACCCTGTAATAACAGCACATCAGAGCAATTCCCAAGTGCACCATAAATGAACTTGGGTGCCTGTGTGCGATTCTTTTCCACTCTGCTCAAGTTCCTGAAAAACTGAATACAAAAGGTGGGTAGGTTTTTCTCTTTCTCACTGTTTCTTTTCTCACAGACTCCTGATAGATGTTCACTTAAAGGTGCAATGATCCCAACAGTCATGCCTCCTGCTATGATGCCATGCATGCGTGGCAGGAAGCACAATTGTGTGAGATCGGATATCAGATCCCAATCGCACCATATACTGAATGCAGAGGAAGTCCATGATTGCGACTCTGGGTTCCCTGGCACTGGCAGATTGGGTGCCTGACAATCAGCTGTCTCCAGGGAGACGTGAGGCCATTTGAACTTCCCTGTGGCTCCCAGAACGAGCCAACATTCAGCTGGTTGTTAGCATATCAGTAGTGCTCCAGTTGAGTCCTGGAGCAGTCTTCATTTGCAGGTGGCTGGAAGGGACAACCCCAGGGGCTTGAGCCCTGCCAGCCAATGATCAACTGATCAGGTTAGTCTAGGGGTTAAGCTGGCAGGGACTGCCCTGCGATTCAAAGCCAAGGGCTGTACCTGCCAGTCAACAATCAGGTGATCAAAATGGCCCTGGGGCCATTTCAATCTGCTGTCAGCTAGCAGGGGCTGCCCCAGGGCTCAAAACCCATGGCAGCCACTGCCAGCTGATGCTCAGCAGATTGGGACTACCCCAGAGTACCCCAGGGTTGTGGTATGGAATGCCACAAGTAATACCTTTATGGCTGGTTTGTGATTTTTATGGAGCCATAAATTCTATGAATGTGTGGCCAGTTGCTATTTCTGGTACAATTAACACCTTAATCACACCAGAGACATGATGTGTCCCAGGGGGTCTCAGTCTGAAGGGTCAGTTGATGGAGTGGTCTGTTACAAAACTAGATGGATTCATGGATTTTCCTGGTCTAGAACAGGATGGAATAGTGTCACACTTAAGCACCTAAATCCACTTAGATATCCAACAAGTAGAGTAGAATCTGATTCATAATGTATTTCTTCCAATCCTAATGCATTTGCTTTCTCACTAGAGATTCCTCAACTTTTAAGGATTGGTGAAAACTGCCAAAAGATTCCTTTTCTGGAATAGTAGGCATAATCTAGCTGGTGATGTACTGGGTACCCTTAAGTTTCTTTGTATTCATTGTGACTTGGGGATGCTCAGCATTTCTCAGGAGATGCTCAGCACCTTGCATTAGAGAGCCCTAAAGGACCTTGAAAGCATGAGGTGGTTAAGATGCCTTTTGGGGCACCATTTCCTTGAGTCAGCTTAATGGGACCCTGGCTGTATAGCCTTAGATTTATGCCATTACAGGATAGGAATATCATTAAAGGCTGATCCTGCAACAGTGCAACAACTAGAGATTTTCCAGTGGTTTCCGTTGGAACAGAACCAGGCGGTAATAGCAGCATTAGAATAAGGAGGAACTTTTCCATGGTTAATAGTTGGAGAAGGTGGGCAGAAAGGGAAATATGCACCATTCATTAAATTCCATTTCAAAGGCTGCCTAATGGTGTGACTGTGACTAAGTCTTTACAGCTATAGCTGTTCCAATGAGGTCTACAAAGTGACGATGTCACATATTCAAGAGATGCAGGGGAAGTGTTATCAGAGGATTAAAATGTTGTTAGCTACATCACTGCATTTAGTCCACTTCAAAATAGTTCCAAATGCAACACCTGCATTTTAATTTTCTTGTTCATTTTTATTATTTTGCTATTTAAAAAGAAATCCTTCCTGTGTTTGCTTTATGAAACACCCAAATAAAAGGGGACACTGGTTTTGCATGAAGTACTGTCAAGTGCACAAAGGAAAGAAAGGGCAAAAGTATTTTCCCTTTCTATTCTAGTCAGCCCAGCAGTTACTTTTAAAAGAGTGGATTGAAACAATTTAGATAGGAGCATAATATTTATGTTGAGAGGAACACTGTATATAATGGGAAAAGGGGACATTTTTTGCTATCTTTCCTGCATTCACACTGTAAATAGTCAGTCAGATAAATAGGATTATTTAAAGGGGTAAGGCCCTACCTATTTTGTGAGTAAAAGTATCAGCAACTGACCCAAAGATAACCATAAAAAATGTTTTAAAGGGATAATAATTAACCGCACAATAAAGTATTTGTTTTACTGCCAAATTACAGTTTAATTTCATTCTACATAGATACCATGTACCATGATCCCAAGACCATAATCTTTAGACCATAAGAAAACGGAAGTACTGTACATCTCTCTAACGAAGTGAAAATCAATAGAAATGTCTCTAAAAAGTGAAAGCTAACCATCGTTATATTGGCAAAACTAGAACCTTAAAAAAAAAAAAAAAAAGCTTATGGATGAGTGTACACCTTCAGCACTGTTAGCTTCTCATAACTTCAGGCCCATTTCATTTGCAGCTGAATAAAAAAAATCAGAGAGAAAGCTAATTAATTGTATCCAATCTGTGACAAGAACACAGTTTTGAGCCTAGTATCATTAGTGGTTGTAAGACACAAATAAGGGTGACACAACATTTAATTCATTACGGTATGATTAAATGCCCAACATTTATATATAGTAAAAAATGTTGATACATACATATCAAGGAATATAAATAGTTAAAATATTAACTATAAGCTGAATATATTTAAAGAAAAACGATGAGTGGAGTCAGGGAGGGGAACTACAGACATCTTCATAGTACCAGAAGCTACAGGATTTTTTAAAAAAGCATTGCTCCATTTCAGCAAACAGTTACCACTGCACTCTTGAGACTAAGATTTGCAAGTTAAAGTGACTTATCCAAAACATCACCAAAAAAGTAAACACCAATCCCCCTCCCCCGCTTTTTAGAGAGAAAATGATTTTGTATGATGTTGTTGAGAGGAGAACTAAACTGTGACACGGCCAAAAAGCATGAATTATCTACCATGTTAAAGGCCCTGCGCTCACCACATTCAAATACCAGATGTCAAATTTAAGAGGGTCTCATGCAAAATCCAGCTACAACAACTCATCACAAAATGTTTTAAGATGATGAAAGGTTAGACATTTTTTCCCTAAGTAACTGACAGACTGCCATCTCTGAATGAGATAGAAACAAATATTTAAAATTGAAGGTATATATTTTCCAACTCATACACTAAAAATAGCTGCTGATTTTTATATTACCTTCTAGCTCACACTCACATTCAGCATGGAATATCCCATAAAGCTACAGTGGAGGGCAGTGAATGAAAGCCTGATCATCTGTCTAGCTAGATTAACACCAGAGCTAATACTGTTACCTTTCCATAGTTGTTTAATGGGAAATAAATACTAATCACAAAACAAATTCCTATTATGAAGCAACAGCATCCTTCTGATGTACAATATATAATTCCAGTAATGCCATCATGACAATGTGTTGTGGTCTTTTGTTGTAAGGAAATTGACCTAATTATCTGTAACATGCAAAGCTTGGAAGAACCAGAAATTCATAGTAAGTTGTACAATTTATATGGGTGTCTTCTGCCATCCTAAAGTTAACCAGCATACTCAAGACAGTTGCTTAGTTTGCCTATATGTTTAACAAAAGATACAGTTCTGTATACTGTACATTCGTTGTAGAGCTCCGTCTCTTGGTGCTACCAGCAGGAGGGATCAAGTTACCGACTTTCCGACCAAGTAAACATTCTAGGGTCTAAGGTAAGAGTCCTGCAAACAATTGTTCTTAGCTTGAAGCGCAGCAGGTCAAGATTTGATACAATTCTGTATTTCCAGAAGCTCTCGTGCTAGCGCATTTTGTAGTCATTAGATACTGACGTTTCACACAGCTGTCCTTTAAAATCCA
This sequence comes from Crocodylus porosus, assembly GCF_001723895.1. NCBI lineage: Eukaryota > Metazoa > Chordata > Crocodylia > Crocodylidae > Crocodylus > Crocodylus porosus. The sequence goes on along the minus strand of NW_017728931.1, from coordinate 10,224,919 downwards.
AGTCTACTGTGAAATCCAGGTCACGCTGTAATGAAAATTTAGACATAAGAGGTAACTAGATAGGTCACTGTACGAATTCAGTTACCTTTATTCCACCTAAGAGAGAGTATAGACTCATCAGCAGATGCACACAGTGGAAATTTGTTTTGCTTTCACTGAAGTAGCAGAACAAATGTTGCCCAATATAATTTATGGTATAATCTACAACTGTGTCATCTTTGCATATGCTTTGTGGCTACTTCTTCATGGGTGGTGTTTACACACAGGAATTTATTGAAATAGCCATTCCAGAAGAATTTGTCTAGTTATTTCAGGCCAAGTCCCCCACTGATACTCGTATTATGCAATAAGAGTGACTGTGCAGGAAGCAATTCCAGAATAGCTGTTTCGCTAAATTTTCAAGTGTAGATAAACCTTTATTTATTATTCATTTTAACTTTTGAGGTTAGTTTCCTAATGGGGAAAGTTTGTGTCTTCCCAGCCATAGAATATGAAGTTCTTGGTCTACAAGCTCTCAAAAGGGTCTGAAGTTTTATAATCATTGAGCGCTTATAACTCCTACTATTGCCAAGAACAGTTAAAGTGCTGAACACTTCCGATAATCAACCCATTGTTCAGGTGCCTAAATTTTAGTGTAATTGACTGTTAGGCTGACATTTCCATTTCTTTCCATCATGAAGGTGCAGTCTCATAATCTAAATGCATATGCTGACACAGTCCTGTTAACCTAGCTTTGAGGAAACTTATCTAATGATACAGTGCACAATGGTAGCAATTAAGTAGGTAGTGTGCCCTTTTTCTATTGATCTTCCTGTGAGGTATGAACTTCAGACCTTAATGGGATCATTTGAATGACAGTATTACTGAAGCACATATTATTTCTTCCTCCTTCCCCATCACCAGCCATACTATTTCTTTATATGTTGCAAGAAAGAAAGAAATTGCAGTAATTTAAAATATAACTATGTTAAGGATGAACTCTTAAAACTCGCAAAGTTGGAGAATAGAAAAGCTAAAATTCCAGCAGCTATGACAAAAAAAGTCACTGTAGTATAGATATGGACTATTTACTAGTTTGGCTTTTCTGCTTCAGGAACTTGTTGGAATTTATTTCCCCACTTGGAATATTTTATTTTATTTTATTTTCTGAAAATTCAAACTCCAAAATATTTCAGTTCAGAAATGACTTTGCTGAACTGTTGTTTGGGTGCTTCATGTTCCTCTATGAGGAGGGCTCTCTACTTAGATGACCTCTCTCATAATGCACCATGTTCTTTGTTCATAGTGAAGGGAAGCAGTTGCCTCCTGAGAATCCTTGGTTGGTGGCAATGTTGTTTGTGTCAAACTCAGCCTCTGAGGAGGATGGGATCCTGACAAAATGGAACTATAAGCACCACGGCATGTTATCCAAATCAAAATATTTCATTTTTCAGCTAGAATATTTCATTTTGAGGAGTTAGGGGGCCTTTTTTTTTTTCCAACCAAATATCAGTGCTTTCTCTTGGAAAAAATAGCTCTGACAAAAGGTTTTTAACAGCCCCTAGGCAGGGCTAACTCAAAGCCCACTGAATTCAATGGGAGCTTTTCCACTGCTTTTTATGGTTTTGTATTGGTCCCTACAGGGCATATCGAAGAGGCTCAGCATCTACAACTGGGGTCAGACTCCCTGAAAAAAAAGACAATTGTGTTTGTCTCTGAGAAAGAACATGGGAATCTATTTTTCTGAAAGCCTAGCAATTTTGTTAATTGTCTAAATAGGATGTAGATTATTTCTGAAGATGTACTCACTTATCTGGGAGCTGATGTGGGAGCTGTAGTGCTGTACAGCTGCAGAGTTCTTTTGAAATCTGACCCCAAATATGCAACTGAAGTATTTATTCCTGATTGCCCCCTATTGAGGTCAGTGTACATTTTATCTCTGATTTCAATCATGGCAAAACAAATGGCTTTCCTGCATTTGTCACCAAATGTGAGCTATAAAGAGTGCAGGTTTTGCAGGACATCTGGCTTAATGCAGTAGCTGGAACACTTAGTCTTTCCCATCCTAACATTTTTTGCAATTTTAGTCCTACAACAATTAGCATTGTATTAACATAGCCACTTGTATACACATTCACTGAGATTAGGAATGGATTCTGATGACTGAACCTGGGTTTAAGACCACTTAACAGACTTGCTCTGTTTACTGACATCTACAGTACTTCTTCCATTGTGGTTGCAAATGATAAACAGTGAAGTTGGCTCACCACATTTTTTGCATTTGGTTTCATGGATATAGTTCCATAGATTTCTTCACCTCTCCTCACTGTTAGGTAGTCCTCTAAATAGAAGACAGTTTGCTTCCAGTGGGTGTAGGGAGCATCAGGGGCTGCAAAAGAAATGTTGGCATTTATGTGTAGGAATTAGGCTTTGGGATGTATTTTAAAAACAGAACAGTAGGTTTAGAAAGTGCTTAGAAAAATTCTCTTTTCATGCCACATTTCAACTTGAATATTATAGCAACACTTACATGCTCTCATCTACAATGGTGTAATTTTATTGATTTCAGTGGTTTCTTTTCTAACTTACACTGGTATAAGTCAAGGCTGAACTTTTTGAGGGCTTTCATTTTTAAGATCTCAGAGCACTGCTTGAGAAGAGTAGATATCACTATACCCCTGGGTATAAGGAACCACCCTGTCTAAGAACCATTAATATAAGTTGAAACTTCTGGTGGATTTTTTTCCAAATAGAGGTCATTCAGCTACTGGCTCTGCTGTGGCAGAAGTGTATGTAAACATTTTGCTAACCTACTGCACACACATTCACAAACTGTGAAATTCTGGTGGCTGAAAAATGTGGCTGACCTGAAAATCTTCCAAGAGAGGGGCCACTGAGATCATTTCTGAAATCTGTCCCTAGGAATGTCGTTGGTGTCAATTTTGCTGCTTGGTTTTAAGAAGTCTATAATACTGTAGAGGGAATTACTAAGACAATTGCAACTACAGCAAGTAGAGAAACTTTTCATTAGACTAAATTGAAAAAAGCCTCCCTCCTCCCCCACCCCGAAGAAAACTCTTTGCAGGGTACCTAATACAGAGTGTTAGGCTTTTTAAAGGTTGAAGAGAGGCAGAGAAACTTTGAGCCCTCAATCCATTCCAAGTTCTGGCCCCCACTCCCTCCCCCCATTTATATTCTGTGCCTGTATGCATGGACTACCCTTCGTGAACTCATCTGCATGGCCATATTCAGATCCTACCTAATGCCAGTAAGTAGAGTCTACAAGAATTTGGGCAACTAAAAGAGATGAAGGCGAGGAGTGAATGAGATAATCTATTGTTCAGCGTTTTTGCTGGTGTAATGTCATGTCAATGGATTTAATACCAGCAGGGAATCTGGCCTTTGGACTTATGTATCCCACTTCCAGGAAAAATTAACATGGAGCAAATAGATCATGAAAGAAGCAGTTGCCAAGTTGACCATGCTATGGCAAATCCTAAGATGAGGTATGAATGTATGCTTCTATGGAAGTCCATAGTGGTTTACACCTGCTAAGCATCTGCCCATCTTCCTGCCTACTGTATCACTTCCCCCATCTCTTTCTAATTATTCTTCCACTTCTGTTTGGAAGAATAAGACTGAACAGCATCTGGAGCAGGGATGTTGTTTTCTTTTAAATTAGTATAACAAACAGTATTGTGCATGCTCCTGGAAACAGGAAGGTTAATTATATTATAAACAAATAATTCTCACAGAGAGTAATGTTTTACTTCCCTATAACTTCTTACCTGGAAGAAGGTAAGAAGTTAAGGCTGAAAGAGAAAACTCCACCCAAGGGTGCTGAAAGAATTAGCCAGTGTCATAGCAGAGCCACTGGCATGACTGTTTGAGCACTCATGGTGCTCAGGGGATTTCCCAGAGGACTGGAAAAGGGCCAGTGTGGTCCCTATTTTCAAGAAGGGGAGGAAGGAGGATCCAGGTAACTATAGAACAGTTAGTCTCACATCTATCCTTGGGAAAACCCTTGAAAAAATTATCAAGGATCACATCTGTAGGAGTCCAGTGGATAATATAATGCTGAAGGGCAACCAGCACGGGTTCATAGCAGGTAAATCCTACCTGACTAACCTTAGATGCAGAAGTTGAGGTAGATGTCATCTACTTGGACTTTAAGGAGGCCCTTGATATGGTATCCCATCCTATTCTCATAAACAAATTGAACGGCTGTGCCATAGATGATTACACAGTCATGTGGGTGGCAAATTGGCTTAAGGGTCATACCCAGAGAGTGGTGGTGGATGGGTTGGTATCGACCTGGAAAGATGTGAGCAGTGGGGTCCCCCAAGGCTCGGTCCTTGGGCCGGTGCTGTTCAATACTTCATCAGTGACCTGGATGAGGGCATGGAAAGCACTCTGTCCAAATTTGCAGATGACACAAAACTACGGGGCCAAGTAAACACACTGATGGGAAGAAATCTGTGGCTGTACTCTTGAAGTGCCTGCCACTTTAAGGGCTGAATCAGGCAGCCAGCAGGTGGTTGATTGCAGCAGCCATTTTAGAAAGCTTGCTGCCTATATAAACAGAGCAGGTTGCTGTTGCCAGCCCAGGCAGAAACATCACCTGGCTGAGCTTCGTGGAACATCTAGCAGGTAGGAGTTGGAGGCACTTGGTCCTGGGCATGACCTAAAACTGCATCCTGCCAGGGAATGGTGGCCTAGTGGGGCTTCTGGTGTGGCCATGTCTCACTCCTTTGAATGTGCTCAGAAATTCAAAACACTCTCCCGGTGTCAGGGTAGTGTACACTACAAGTGCGTCTCTGCCATGGCCTCACTATTCACAGGAAGCATTGCCATCTGGCATGCTCCACCAGCCTGTTCCTGCTCATCTGTGACAAGCCTGGAAATGAGGTTGTAAAGCTTCTCCAGAGGTTCCCCTGCTACTGCTCTTGATATCTGTGTCCCCAGTATGCTTCAGAATATCAGTGCACTTCATGAGTATATTCCTTACTAGGGCAGTAGGTATGTGATGGATTATTCTAGACGTTTCAAAAGTTGTTCTTGGTAGTTGTAAGTGAGGGTTCACAGTGGTGATTTTTTTGGGGGATGCCTTGGGTTAATAATTGCCTGTGAAAGGAGGGGCTGGAATTGATGGCTCAGGAAGTCCCTTTAAGTCCTGTGTTCCTATATAAGTGCTGGATAAGTCCCTTAGTGGAGTCTCTATGACTCAGTTCCCCATCTGTAAAAGGCTTCCTTTCTCTCTTGTCTATATATGTTGTAAAACTTGGAATAGAGATCATCCTTTACTGCCAATTAGTTGTGCAGACATATCCCAACTGAACTATTTTACATCACCTAATTTAATGGAGCCCTGGTCTCAGTTGTGCTACTACTGTAATACAAATAATAAATAAATTAATTCTATGGCTCTTCAGATATGCTACCACATAAAGACCCATTTTCCACTTCTTCCTGGCTAATAAAACAATCAAATCTTATGCTAGAAATCTTTTGTCAATCATGATATAATCTATTTTAGTCTCCCAGTTCTGTGGAACTATAATATAATACCTTGACATCTTCCCACTTAGTTTCCACAGATGATAGGTACTGATCTTTTATCTGGATCTATGAAAAACATGGAGCTGGCTCTTCTGTCTCATACTGCAGTAAACCAAAGTTTTCTAGGGATAGAAATAGACATCGACAAAAGACGAGGATCAGCTGTGCCAGGATGTATCTAAACATAGCTGATCTGCGTCATTAAGAGAAACACATGTCACCATTAATGTTGTGGGACAATAGGCAGTGTGTTTTCCCAGGGCTTGAAGAGTCTGGTCCTGTGCACCCCAGAAATTCCCTGCATGATTGGGCCCTTCAAATCCCAGGAGTGCCTGCCTGACTTGCCCTGCTTACCAAGATACGTGCCTGGGATGTCTAGGGCATGTCCTGGGAAGGAAGAAACCCCAACTTTCCCCACACACCAAGATGCACCCCCGAGATCATCATAATCATAAAAACTTATGGTTGCAAGGGGCATCAGGAGGTCATCTAGTCCTACCTCCTGCTCAAAGCAGAGCTAACCCCAAATAGATCACCCCAGCAAAGGCTTTGTCTAGGCAGGTCTTAAAAACCTCCAAGGGTGGAGAGTCCACAACTTCTCTGGGTAACCTGTTGCAGTATTTTAGTACCCTCCTAGTGAGAGAGTTTTTCCTGAGATCTAATCTAAATTTCCCTTGCTGCAACTTGAGACCATTTCTCCTTGTTCTGCCATCTGCCACCACTGAGAACAGTCAAGCTCCATCCTTTTTGTCACCACCCTTCAGGTAGTTGAAGGCTGCTATTAAATCTCCCTCAGCCTTCTCTTCTCCAAACTCAGTAAGTCCCATCAGCCTTTCCTCGTAAATCATGTGCCCCAGCCCCCTAACCATTTTTGTTGCCCTCTACTGGACTCCCTCCAATTTGTGCACATCCTTTCTGCAGTGGGGAGTTCAAAACTGGACACAGCACTCCAGATGTGGCCTCACCAGTATCAAACAGGGAAATGAATACTTCCTGCAATCAGCTGGCAATGCTCCTACAAATGCAGCCCAGCATGCTGTTAGTCTTCTTGGCAGCAAGGGCACGCTGCTGGCTCATATTCAGCTTATTGTCCACTGTAACTCCCAGGTCCTTTTTCCACAGAGTTGCTGCTTAGCCTGTTGGTCCCCAGCCTGTACCAATCCCACAGATGCATCTTGACAGGTAGGGAAAGCCATGCAGGCATTCTGTCCTAAGGGGATCAATCTAGCCTGGGAATTCACAGGGTGCACAGGATTGGGCCCCTCAAGCTGCTGGAGCATCTGTCTAGGGTGGCTGGAGAGCATGGGTAGATCCAGGCTGCAAATGCTCTCCTGCCATAAAGTAAACAGGTGTCCATTTCTAAATAGCAGCACAAATTGATACCACTTTCATTGGGGCCACAATTTGTGGTCCAACAAATGGTATGAAGACCTGTTTGTTTGGCTTGTGTGTCACCATAAAAAAAAAAAAAAATGTACGTTAGCACAAAGGCAATGAAAGGCAATGCCTCCTCCCACCCTGATATCAGTGGAGATACATTGGTGAAAACTGGTCTGGAAGGACACCACCAGCCCAGGAATGCAAGCAATGAGCACAAATGGGTAAGAAAGTAGAATTAGAATCCAACACAATTCAAGGCTGGCACACTAAACCAAGTAATCTCTTCCTGTTCCTTAACTTTCTTGAGTAGTGTATCAGCAGATGCTACCCCTCAAACACTGACCCTATGCACACATGTTGTTATTCCCTGTAGCGAGGAGGACTGATTCCTCCTTCACTTGAACTGGTTTCACCTGGTATGACTCCAGTGATTTCAAACAAATCATTCCTTGTTTATCCTTGGGCAGAAGGATAGCTGGGGGCAGTGGCTTTAAGGAAGTATATAATTATTTTGGACAATGATTTTTCATAAATACTTTTATAATAAACATGGTTCTAGAAAAATGTTTTAAGACTTTTATACAATATTGTGTAGACAGAGAGATTCCCCAAACCTTTCTACTGAAATTCAAAAAACACAAGAATGCCAGAGGAACTATTTACAAATAAACAGATAAGTTTTCCTGCTCTGTTAATCTATCTTCATATTTGTTGGAGAGTCTGGGTCATCGACACGTGACAGAGATTTGAGTCACTTAAGAATTCGGGAGCCTCTTTGCATGTCTATCATTTGGTTTGTACATCCAACCTCTCTCTCCCTGTTACAGAGATCCAATTTAAATTGCTATCATCTGCAGACAGAGATCTGTATTCAGTGTGCTTTTCATAGTAAAAATGCAACAGGCTGTGACAAGCCAAATTGAGTTTCTTCCAATATTATGATCATGCATTCACTCCAATCACATCAATATAATCAGACCTACCGGATGGCAAGAATAATTCTGAGGCTCCATCCACATACAGATGTTGCAGCAATATAAAAATTTCAGTGACAGCTGTGGTATTTTTTCCTGAAACACTTACACTGTTATTTCCCTTGGTGTAGAGACAGTCATGCTAGTGTAAAAGTACTTCATATCACCATGTATACTTACTTCCATTCCTTTTGGGAAATAAGGTGCGTGTAGTGGTATAACTGTCTATACAAGGACATTTATATATCTTAACTATTCTGGTAAAGTTTCAACTACAACTGGGTGCAGCAGGAAATCATTTTCCCATTGTATGAGAATTTTGGAGGTTTTGCAAGTTTTCAAGAGGCAAGGCTTTTTTGAAAGTTTTCCTCCTGAATTGGGGCAAAGTTGAATGTTGGAAGAATTTCCACAAGCATCTGGATTTTGGATCAGGTCAATCAAAATCATTAATTTTAATTTCAAACTCTTGAACATAAACTTTCCAAAAAAGATGTATTATTTCAAACCGAATAATCAAACGTTTCCAGTTTGACAATATGTTGAACCAAGATGTTTTGACAATTTTAAAACTTATATTTATTTATTTATTTATTTATTTATTTATTTTTTATCAAGAGATTTATCTAAATTGCCTTTCTCTCCCAATCAAGTTTTGAATTTAGCACATTCTGATTTAAAAAAAAAAAATGCATTGTCTGAGAATTCCTGACTAGTCTGGTCCTTAAATTATATAATAACTTTCGAAAAGCTCCTGAAACTCAGACAACAAGCATCATACATAGTTTCAGATCCAGAATCCAAAACTGTGCCAAAGAATTTACATTAATCTCTACTTTCAGTTGTTTTCAGTAAAATTTTGAACTGGAAAAATCTTAGGGTCAAATTTAAGCCGAATTAAACCAAGACCAACACTGATGTGCTATGGATTCCAGACATCCCTAAATATTCAATCATAGGTCCTAACATCTGACTATCATCCAACTCTCAGCCTGTGCACTCATTAAAAATCTTATATTAATGATGGTGCCAGGTGTTTTATGGCTCCATTTAATAGAGCTCTGCCCCTTTATACCATATTTTTCACACCTGTGCATTAGGGCTGTGCAAAAGATTACCAGTCCACTTTGACTTCCGTTTCAATGGAACAGTGTTTTGTTTCAAGTCTGGGTTTTTTTTAAAGTACAGTTCTGATTTGTTTCATTGAAACCGTTTTACTGTTTCGATGCTGTTTTCCCCATAGACTGTTCTGCACCCAGCAGTAGCCAGGGCCGTCCCTGGGGGTGTGAATCAGGGTGACTGCCCCAAGCCCTGCGCGTTGGAGGTAGCCTGTGGTGCCAGGCAGAGTGGCTGTGTTGACTCCGCACCACCAGCTTCATATCTGGCCGCTTGCTACTCTTTCCCACGCCTGCCCCCCCCCCCCCAACTGGTGGCACCACCACTGGGCTGGGATCGGTGCTGGGCACAGCCCATGCCAGCAAGATCAGTGGGCCAGCAGCGCCGGTCTCCTGTTATCCAGCAGGCAGATCAAGGAATACCCCACACCCCCGGGAGGGCTGCGGGGGCTCTGCCAGACTCCTCCCTGGGGTGCAGACCCTCAATCTGCCTGCCAGATTACAGGAGGCTGATGCTGCTGGCTGGGGCCAGTAGCAGCACCAGTCTTCCTGGTCATGGGTGCAGGCTGTGCCCAGTGCTGGTCCCAGCCAGCAGTGCCAGCCTCCTGTCATTCAGCAGGCAGATTGGGGGCCTGCACCCCCAGGAGGAGTCTAGCACAGCCCCACAACCCTCCCAGGAGTGTGGGCAGGCCCCCAATCTGCCTGCTGGATGACAGGAGGCTGTTGCTGCCAGCTGGAACCAGTGCTGAAGCCAACTAAGCGTGGTTTCAAAATTTGAAATGTTTTGAAACTTTTGGAATGTTTCGAGTGCCCTTTTTTTGTTTTGAAGCTGTTTTGGAGGCTCTTGTTTCATTTCAATTTTGCTGTTTTGAGCTTGAAATGCTTTGAAACGAAACACTGGGTGAAATTTCACACAGACCTACTACTGTGCATGCATGTACCCACCCCTCTTTCCTTATTGTTATTCTATTCTCTGTAGGGCTACATTCTCATTTGCATGAAGTCCCGTTTACACAGTTCAGGAATTTAAACGTATTTTAAAGAGAATGTAAAAGGCATTTTGTTCACCAGAGCGCCCCAAGGGATGACGAGGTTGAACGGTCACAAACTCCTGCAAGACCATTTCAGGCTGGACATAAGGAAGAATTTCTTTAC
>NW_017728931.1:10166812-10214658 GCF_001723895.1 Crocodylus porosus | reverse complement strand
AAATTGGATGCTTATCTTGCTGGGATCCTATGACCCCAGCTGACTTCCTGCCCTTTGGGCAGGGGGCTGGACTTGATGATCTCCCGAGGTCCCTTCCAGCCCTAATGTCTATGAAATCTATGAAATTTTTATTATTGGCCAACATCATGAACAGACAACATCTAACAAAATTGTTTTCTACTGAAAACTGGATTGTTGGCAACATGAAATTTGTAACTGTCTGCTTTCTGTCCAAAATTTCAGTTCTTTTGGGGGGAAAAAAGAGTCTCTAAATACCAAAGGGCACCTATATGCGTGCCTGATGCCTGGCCCAGCACATTCTAATTAGAACACGTCAGAGCAGACTCGATTAATCGAGTTTACCGGAGGCTGCTAATAGCACACTTCAGCAACCTCGGCATTATGTGTATTCAGCATCCCAATGCTTAAAAATGGCAGCCAGGGTGCTCTAACTAAAGGTTATTCAATGAGCTTTATTTAAGGCACCCCTGCTGCCACTTTTGAAGTACAGGATGCCGAATATATGAGACTCTCTCCAGGTGTTTTTAATTACAGTGGCTGTAAGAGCCACTGTAATTAAAGTGCCCCCCCCTCCACCCTGGACAATGTGTAAAGATGCCCAAAGTGTCTTGGGCTTCAAAATAAAATATTTTGGCACAAGTCTGAAATATGCTAACTTGGATATTGCCATCTGGGCACCTCATGGTTGCTATTGTTTGGGTGCATCACACGTCTAGCCTCTTCTGCTTGGTAGCGTAATTAATAGGGGGTGAGCAGGGAACTAGCCCAAGATGCCAACTTGGACAGGCACAAAAATAACAGTAACTGCCAGTGGCCCGGCCACTGCTCTGCCTCATGTGCTGCTGCTACCCAGGGAGCAAAACTGCCCAGCTGTATCTCTGCCTCTGTTGGTCAAGCCCCTTCGTATCCCATGATGAGGCACCATGACCAGTACATTTCTCTGACATACTACCTCCCCTCCACAAGAGGGGAATCCAAGAGATTTAGGATGGCAAGGGAGCTAGGTTCTTGGGAAGTTCGGGGATCTGTAGCACCCAAATTACAACTCCCCAGAGGCTCTAGTGAGATTTCAGACTCAAACAAATTTTTCTGAACAAAACATTTTGATCTTTGATTATTTTTTCCATTGAAAAGGTGAATTTTTTTTTTTTATGAAGAAAATAGTTACTCCCAGGAAGCTGATGACTCCATTACATGCCTGATTCTGCCCTTCTGCTTTATTTATCAGCATAAAAAAAAGGTTCACATGCTGGCCATCAGGATCACTAGACATAATTATATACCTGGCAATGTAAGACTAGGGAGAAGAGGTACTGATTACCTGTAGAAAATCCCATTTTCTTGTGGCACTTCGTAAATTCAATATTAAAATAGGTGACCAAGGCATGAATGTAATCGTTACGCTGAATTTGGAGGCAAAATGCAGATGTGAATGCCAGTTCTTCAGTCTTCACAGTATAAATATCCACTTCCTGTGTTTAGAGGGAAGACAAAGAACAAGCCCTTTTCATAACAGAAGTTTGCATGGATTTAGTAGATGAGGCGATCTGATCTGTTTATACATGCTAAGGGATGTATTTAAGCATATTATTTATTATTCAGCAATGTTGGTACCTTGTAGCTCTAAGACAGCAGTGGCATGTTCTAGAAAAGTAGCATCCATGTAATCGGCAAATAACCCAGATGAGTGATTTTAAAGTAGGCAGCCAGTCAATTAACTCTGTAGCTCAGCAGAGAACAATGGACGGGCCACTCATTAAAAGGGAAGTTTGCCTTTGAGAGTGACAGTCCTTAGAAATAAATTATAAAAATATACTTGATAACAGAGAGTAAAAGTAGAAGCGGAGTTTAAGACCAATTTTGGTGTGAGTAGGAAAGTAGAAACGGAGTTTAAGACCGATTCATAATTACTTACTTGAGTAACACCTACTCACATAAGTAACTATGGCAGAATCAGATACTTAATTACTAATCCAGGACAGTTAACATGGCTGCCTCTGGGGTTAGGCAGGAATGGATCCAGGGAGGGCAGTGTTGCAGACGGACTCCCATTTCAGTCGACCACATCAGGGAAGCAGCAGCTGGGGACTTTTATCTAAATCTCTGAAGCAAGTAAAAATCCATCCCTCCCTCCCTCTCTGTGCTCAGAACCACCTTACCCTGTCCCACTTCTCCTCTCCCCCACCCACTGCTGCCACTGTCTCTGGCTGCCCTGGGGGCAGGGGCAGGGATGGGGGTGCAGGCAGGGATGGAGAGAGCTCTAGAGCCACTCCTGTCTACTCCAGCTGGTGTCTGCATGGAGCCAGGCTCAGCCCAGGACAGAAGCAGTAGTGGGATGGTTACTCCTCCTTCCTGGTCCTCCTGTGTTCCCTGCCAGCCCAGGAGCAGGCATGGGGGAAGGAAACCTGTCCACTGCCACTGCTGTCTCTAGCCAAGTCTGGCTCCACATGCAGCCCAGCCAGAGCAGGACAGGAGCGACTCTGGAGATCCCACCCCAGTTCAGCTGGGGACAGCAGCAGCAACAGATGGGGGAGCAGAGGGATGGGAGCATAAGGGAAGGAACATGCCACTGAGCACAGATGGGAAAGGAGTTGGGGGGAGGGGGGGGAGGAAGGAAGGTTCTTACCTGCTTGAGGGAATTCAAAAAAGTCCCCCACTGTAGCCACCCTCACCTGCTCAGTACAGGTCACAGTTACTGCACCCCCTTTCTGAAATTCTGGATCCACCCACAGGAGAAATCAGATGCTGGACTGAAAGGAAGCAGGCCATGAAAGCTGGCAGCAGCAACAGTGAGAAAATTAAGGTGTAAGACATCTGTTTACCTGTGTCAGGCCTGATAGAAGATGTAGGGATTTTTCATCACTTGTATGAACTGCACACAGATATATAGCTGGATGAATAATGCAGAAATATGACATGAATATTCATTTGGATTTTTAAATTAGCTTGCTTCGGCCAGGTCTGGAAATATCGCAATGAATAACCCAGCCTTAGTAGCAATGAGGGTAAGATGAGTTCATAAACCTTTGTCTAATTTCTGGTTAAGAACATTTGTCAAGTTGGTTAATACCTAAGACCACTTCTGTCCACTTTGATTTATGTGGGCACTTCTTTTTTTCCCTCAGAAGAGAAAATGTAATATCTGTGTTGGGCTAAACAAACAGAACATTCAAAGTATGAAATGACCTCACGTCTCTTGGCCCTGCTTTCTGGTCTTGTATTAAATAATGGATTCCAAATATGAAGCAGAGGGATTTTTTTTTTTTATGACCACAGAAGCAAATTATGTGGTTTCAGTAAATCTTGAATATTGTGTTTAGCCACAGATGCAGACTCCAAGACAATTTACTTATGCTGATACTCAGCTCTCATGCTTCAGGGCATCAGTTTATAGACTTAAGAATTAGAAGACCTCTCCCCATCTATGTACAGCATTGCACAGTCGACAAGGTGGTGTAATATACATGTTATTAGCCTCAGAATACTGGACACTGTAAGAGGTGGGATACCAAGCTCATTCTTATCTGGATGGTATAGGTACTCTAACATTCCTAATGGTGCATTTCATGGTACAGTTTAAAATAAACCCATTTTCACTTCCTTTTATGTTGATAGCTAGATGTGAGCACTGGGCAACAAACTGAATATACCATGTATTATTCTTTCTTTATCAAAAGCAGGAACACCAATTTTTAAAAAGCCCTGTTCTTGCCTAGTGTGGCATAAAAGTTTTATTCTATAGTACAGAAATCTAAAAATGAAACATGGGCCAGATGCTCCTCTTCATTAAACCGGTTTAAATCTGGAGTCATTCTACTGCAGTGGTTCTCAATCTTTTTAGATTCAAGACATCCCACCGAAAAGAACAGCTCTTAGCTTTCACTCATATTGACCACAGAAAAATAGAGCAATTCTTCTGTTGCAAAGAACTCAGAAAGGTCACAACAGGGCAGAATGTTATTTGACACTATGGCATCCCATTTGAAATTTCTGGGTTTATCTTGTGCATCATGTGTAGGAATGTAGGTAATGCTAATATTGCATGGCACCCTTAAAAAGATCTCACAGCACCCAGGGGGTGTGGTTGAGAATCACTCTTTTACTGACTTCATTGGAGTCTCTCCAGAGCTATACCAGTGCAACAGAGATTAAAACATACATAAACATATAATACAATTCTAGATGTTGATAACTGCAGGCAATAATAAAAGACATACAAAGAGAAAAATAGACATGCAACTATAATCTGGCAGTTGATTTCCTTTCATAGATAACACAATTCATGTGTGTTTTGTTTTGTTTTTAGAAGATAAAGATATCGGGCAAGATGGCCTTATTTTTAACAAGAGTCTTGTTTTGGCATGAGATCGGAGATGTATTGTTCAAGAACAGTTTCCCATGATGAAAATGATTTTATTGTTGCCTAAGTCACCGTGCCTTACCTGTCATGCTGAGTCACTGAATTATCTGTTATACATTTATAAGTGGTCCAACTTAAAACCACTTGGATTGCTTTAAAGTGTTGTTCACTAGCAAAAAGTGATTCTGAATAAAAAGTGATGCAGGGGCTCTGTTTATTATTTTACAATGATATCCTAAAAAGTATGCACATTTTACAAGTAAAACAGAAAAAGATTACCTTATTTATTTGAATCTAAGACAAGGCTGTCCCCCCATCCAACATGGGGGAAGCACCCCTCATGTTAGATTCAAGTAAAAGCCAGGAGGGGAGGAGTAGCAAACCCAAACCTGAGGTCAAAGTTGCAGCTACAAGTGCTGCCCCCCTGCCACCTACCCCCCAGAGCCTTTGCTCCCCACTGCAACCTCAACCTATCTTCTCCTTGCAGCTCCAGCTTTGACTGGGGCCTACTTCAGCTGGGGGCAGGGAACATGCAAAACAAAACAAAAATAGTTACTTAGCCAAGATTTGGCAAGCCAAATCATATCTCTGGTAACAGCTGTACAATGCCATTGTCTTCAGTGCATTTTCACAGATGTCATTGAATCAAATATAAAGAATATATTTATATTTGATTCAATGAGAAGGTAAACTGGGGGGGCAGCCACTTGAATACCCTGCTGCCTGCCGTCCCCACTTGCACAACTCCTGCCTGCTCCCCCTGGTGCCAGCATCTCCTGCTTGACCCTGACCCACCACTTGCCCCCCTTCTATCAGTACTCCTGAAGGTAGAAGAAGGAAATTTGTTGTTTTTGGGTTTTTTTGTTTGTTTTTTTTTTGGGGGGGGGGGGGCGGGGCAGGGAGGGGGCAGATTTAAGATGACCCTCCCTTAATTAGATTCTAGACATGGAGAACTATGAACAATTAAAAAGAATTGATAGTCCATATCTGGAATGTAATATTGGAGGCTCATCTTGGATTTTTTTTAAAAAAGTACTGTATTTATTGAACTCTATTGTACAAAATTAGCTTGAAATTTCCTTTTTTACCCCAAACAGTAAGAAGGACTTTCATGCAAAAGCAGCGATTTGGGGAGCTCCAAATGTGGATACATTTTGAAGGGGTCTGATTTCCACTGATCATGTGAAAAATCAAATTGCTTTATGATGATTCTAGTTAGGGGGACCCGAAGCAAAACAAAACAAAAACGGTTACTTAGTCAAGATTTGGCAAGCCAAATCATATCTCTGGTAACAGCTGCACAATGCCATTGTCTTCAGTGCATTTTCACAGATGTCATTGAATCAAATATAAAGAAAAAATCAGTTGGTGAGGCACTGTAGGGAAGAGAATCCAGCTCCCTCTTGCTGTAGGGAAGATAATTCAACTTCCTTGGGTTGGTTCTGCACAGTGATACAAAATCAAAAGCAGTAAAAAGTTCCTTTCACCAGCAAAGTCAGCAGGATAGTCTCAGGAAATGTATAGGGAGCAGCAGTGTTGGTCACAAAAGTAGCATTCTGTAGAGCAGAACCACTCTAATTTTCCTTCCCAAGAAGGAGATTAATTTTTTTTTATTGATTAAACAGTACATTTTCAGAACTGACTTAATCTTTGTTCCTAATGTTCCTCCATTCCCTTTTGCCTGCTAGGCATTCCTATACCAGATATGTGTTCTGCTACTCAGTCAAAATCCCAGGTGGCTAAATGATAATTTTGCATAAAATTAGACAGAAAAGCCATGCTCCACCACATTTTTCTAAATTATGTAAAAATTGGGCATAATTGAGCATAAGTCTGGTCAAAATAGAGTCCCTAATTTAAAAAGAAGGAGAAAAAGAAAGTGTTAAGCTGAGAAACAATAAGAGTCATAAAAATAGCAACTAAATACATAGGACCAGATTGCAAATGGAGCCTGAGCAGAAGCACAAAGTGGGATATGCATGTCGAGAGCCTCCCCCGCATGTACAGAGGCAGAGACAATGATGCTTTTTGTTGTTGGGGGAGTAGAGGGCCTGCCTCTGTCCTGGGCTCCAAGTGGTACTAGTCATCTTAAGAGTATATGAATGTCACAGGAGGGATTAAAGGAAGGGAATGGGACTTTTCCTCTCAAATTTCAACAGTGAGAGCAAAGGGATAGCAGCCTTACTTATGCTTAAGACTTTCCTGAATGATGGGATTTCATCCAGGGCTCAGGCCAGCTTGGTCTTGATAAGACAATCCCTAGTCCTCTCTCAAAAGTCTGCCTTGCCTAAAGCTCTCCAGTTGGCTGCCTGCCACAATTTCCTGCCTCTTTGGTTAAAGCAGGTGATCAGGGCCACTTGGGAAGCATTCACAGCTCACCTCCTTCTTCTTGCTACCCACTATAAAACTCTGACAAGAGGGAATTGGGGAAGGGGAGTAGGAAGATGCTTAATACTTGGAACAGCTCTGCCTCCTCTGGCCCATTCCTGTGAAGAACCAGGGAAGTTCTTCTGCTCCTTCCACCTATTCTCCCTGAAGCATCTGGCTGAGGATGGCAGACAGGAAGCAGGAAGGGAATAAGATGACCCTGCTGCAGTTGTGCTCCTGGTCCTTGAGAGGTGGTACAGAGCCCGAGGAGCAGCCCAAGCAAGATGGTGGAGGGGAGGCAGAACTGGTGGGGAACACAGCTGGGGAACACTGGGAAGACAAGTCTAGGGGCCAGTCAGAACTGGTATAGGTGGTGGTGTTGTCAGGAGTCGGCCTTGACTAGTCCTAGTTGTCCCTGATTTATCTAAGCGGACCTAACTGCCAGCAGCCAGCTACTTCGGTTGGCCCTAGTTACTTGCAGGGTTGTGGCTGTGCTTTTAACCAGCAGCCCTCTCAGTGTCCAGCAGGTTACTCAACAGGATATTCTTCTATCTAGTTCCTGGCACTTGGACCTGGCTTAAATCCTTGTTTCTAGTCTTTGACCACCCTTACTCTGCTGGTGGTCTCAGAATTATAGGAGTGGCCCCAAACTTTTTTATATTGCAACATGGAACTGGATTGTAGAGAACGATGTTTTTAGACTATTGGCTTTGTGTTGGCTTAGCTGGGCTTTCCTACAATTTTCTGTTGTACATTTTGTCTAGGGCAATGTGAATAAATTATTTGGGGGTCCACTGGTTGAGCCACAGCTTTTTAAAAAATGGGTTTGGATCGACCCAATACTGGATTTTAAAAATTTTTTTTTTTTTAGTTAATTGAGAAAAAATATTTCAGGCATTTAACTCATGAGGTGTTGAGTGTAGATAACTTGAGCTGAAGCAGCTCTGAAGACAAGTCCTGAAGTAGTGGACTTTATGCTAATACTTGGATTGCCTATTTTTTTGATGTTAGCTTGCATAGTGCATGGTAAGAATCATTTCTAAAGATTCAGTCCATGGATATGACTGAGAGTATTTTTTAATTTAATTTTTAGATGTGGACTATGTATTTTTAAAGGGACCAGGGAAATCAAACTATTCTACCATTTGTTCTTCCATTATCCATCTCTCTCTTGCTTACTCCATTTTTAAAGTATATTTAGAGTTATAGATCTGTTCAGCTATCCTATTTGTGTAGGGCATATTTAACTCTGGAACTGCCTGCTTTCTATGGACTCTGTGAGCTTTTAATCACAAAGGTATGAGGTCTCTCTAAAATCAGCCAGTCATTTTGTGTTCAGCTGAATATGAACAAAACTTATGCGCGCACATACTTTGTGGTGTCTCATAAAATGTCTACGGTTGTTTTTTCTTTTATAACCTGAAATAAGAATCGCTCATCGTGGAAGAATTTATTTGCTCTTTGGTTACTCATGTAGACGCATGTTTTTATTTGTGGCTGGCAGGCACAAGTAAGAGTAGAACAGGCTTATTTGAAAAGAAAGGTACATTTCAGCTTCATGAATAAGATCCTACAAACCATTACACATGCAAATAGGCTTTTTCATGATGGCAATTCTGTTGACTTCAGTGGGATTATCCATGTAACTAATGGCTATACAATTTAGCTATGAAAGAAGGGAAATCTGTGAAGCCTCTCATGCTCTCTATGCCATGTCTTCTCAGCCTGGTGGTAAGAAGAGTTGTCAAGGCACAGTGAGCACCCTGTTGTTGGTTTTTTTGTTTGTTTGTTTGTTTTTTTTGTATATTGCTAAATAGGACCAAGGTCATATCTTGACCCTAGCTGGACAGAAGAAGGGCACTGAAGGATGCCAGAAAGGGAAAAGAATAGGTTACAAAAATCATGTTGAGGATTTAGGGCCAAATTCCGATCTCATATTTGAGAAGGAAGCTGAAGGCATTCCATCAGAATCAGAAGCTTATGGGTAAGTCTCTTTTGCTGTAACCAGAATTCATTTAACAACTCTCCCAGTAACTTCCCATTATAAATCTGTAATGTCTGTTTGAAAGGAGGAAGAACAATAAAAATACATATCTAAATATACTGAGTCTTCATTTTCCAGTATTTGAACTGATTACTCAAAAAAAAAAAAAAAGATTTATTTTTAGTTTGTGAGTGTCTGAAATTGCATTTAGAAATCCACTTATAGCAGCAACCAGATGAGCACAAATTCCCACTCTTGGGTACCATCTTGCAGTTTGGGTATCACCATATGTGACCAAGGTATTAGTATTCATGTTTAGCAGAGAGGATAACATTCGACATGTGCAACATGCTAGAACTAGATGTTTTGAAAACAGAAATTATTTTCCTCCTTAATTTTACAGCAGTTTGTAATGATGTCTGTAGATTGAAAGGCACAGAAGGACCGTGCTAAAAAAAAAAACCCCCAGCCCATCTTCAAAAAGTGCCACAGTAAATGTAAATATTCCTATTTAGGCACATTCCAAACCTTAATCAAGAATTGCCAAACCTTAATCAAGCAGGAGTTGGTCACCACTTGCTTTGGATCTACTATGTCGACCAAGGGCTCCTTCATGGCCACGTCTCTAATACAGGTCATGTCAAAGCCGTACACATTCTCCCACCCTGTCAATGCAAAAAAAACATGTCAAAGAGTAGTAGTAACAAAAATGCACACAAGATTTTTTTCCAGGTCTTAAACAACTCACTTTTACCTCCCCCCCACCATTCCCAGTGAAAAAGGCAAGTGGTCCATCCCTATGTTAAAGATGATATAACCTGGGCACCTTAGGAATAAGACCCACAGTTTCAAAAGCAGGTTCTAAGTTTGAGTATCTCACTTTTTGCCTCATTCATAAACTAGGATGCCTGACTTAAGTTGACACTTTTGAAGACTTTGGTTGAAGGTACCTGAAGTAAATACATGGGGTAATTGACACTGATTTGCAGATTGTTGTAAATTACAGTGGTGTCTGGATAGGACAAAAACCAGCTCTTCAGCTGTCCCTAGTAGGTGTTTTATAGTGCCTCCTCACTGGGTGGAACAGGATTGGTAATATCCTTTGTGTGTTAAGAAAATGGCTACCATAGGATGACATTTACTGGAACTGTGCATACATGACCTCCACACCTGCATAACTTACACTGGAGTATAGTTACTCCTGACTTCCTGACTTAATCCTAGAGTGGTGTGATTGACACTGATGCATCCTGTGTCCACTCTGCATTTTACACCTGTGTAAAGGCAGTATAAATGTGTTTTGTCCACACCTTTTAGGTATTTAAGTGAACTGCTCAAAATCAGATGGCAAATCAGCCTAACTCTTGAAGTTCTTTCCAACCCTGTAGTATAATGATTGTATAAGACAGAGGTTCTCGATCTTTTTTTTTTTTTTTTTTTTCTTGCTCTGACCTCTAGATTCCACTTCCAGGCAACATGTTCTCCTTCTCAAAGGCTTGCAAACTGAGTTGAGCATCCTGGGTATTACAACTCTTCTGATGATTGTACCAGTAAGTGCCTTTTGTCTTGCTGAGTTTCTTTTCTTGAACAAGCAGTCCCCTAGGGAAAAGTACACTGGCTGTGCTCTTGTGCTTGACATTTCTTTGTGATAAAGCGCCAGGAACTGTTAGCTTAAAAAGGGGGGAAAAAAGCCCTCCAAAAAAGTAAAATCTTTTACATGCTCCTGAACTGGATGAGTCAAATCCCATTAAACCTGAGTGCCCTATTAAAAAAAAAAAAAAAATCTATTCTGAAAGTTATAGAAGTTATGTAGGCTACAGTATGTGCTGAGGAGAAGAATGGTTAGAAAAGTACTATGAGCATTTAAAAAATCTTATTATGCATGAGAACAAACAAGGTAAATTGACAAAATACAGTAGGGAGCAAATTTGCAAATGCTTTTTCTTCTCAGAACACAGTGGTTGAGTTCTTGGCGTCCCCAGCAGGGTCAAAATTGGCAGCAGTAACAAAAGGTCACTATGTTTCTAAACTGAATGTATTCAGCAAAGATTTGTTCTTTGCTAATATTATCCATTGCCTGGGTTGTCAGCTCACACACATTTGATGGGAGGGAGGTGACTCTCAACATAATGTTTTTATCCCAGGTTATCCAATCTTTGGGGTGTTTTTTTGTTTCCCTGAAAGCCCCAATTCCTGGGGTTCTGTGACTTGCAAGAGAATCTCAGCTTTCATTTTTAAACAGCCAAGTTCTCAATCCTTTATGGAGAGAAAAGAGAGAAAAGAAAAGACCTAGAATAAAAGCACCTAAAAGGGAATATTTACCCCAGGGAGCAGTAGGATCTCCATCATATGAAGTATTTAAATTGACATAGGATGCCTTTCTAAAAGAATATACTGGAGCTCGGCCATAAGATAAGAGCTTAATGCAAGTAGTACTAGATGAAATTCTATGGCGGTATTATGCAGGGGGTCACACTAGATGAGTACAATGGTCTTTTCTGGATGCAAAGCTATGTGAATCTATTGAAAATCTTAAGACTTATTTCAAAACACTGTATATTTCATAATGCTTTGAAACAATCTCATGCATTTTGAGTATCCTCTAGAATAGTCAGCCTTGCATTTGGAATGTGAACAACGTTCTTGTACCCCCTCCCAAGAGGAATGAGAGAGGAAGAATGAAATAGCAGGATGGGATAGGAGTGAAAGAAATAGAGGGCAAAGAAGGACAAATGCCAAAGGTGCAAATAGTTTGGGGAAAATATGAAATTAACAAAAAAAAAGAACATCCTGCAAGAAAACAGTAAGGTTGGAATGTTGTTGTTCCCCTGGCAGTCCCTTCGCTTCTTCTTAAATTAAATATAGGTGTATCAATTTGCATATTGTACCCATGCACTTAGTTCCCTTCAAGGTTATTGTTTGCAGATTTACTCCTCACTTTCATGGGCTCAGGAGGAGCAGGGTCCAACAGTAGGAAGAAGGGAAAGGGGTTGTTGCCAGAGGATTAATGTGGGGAGAAGCTAAGAGCAAAGGGGCTATCTGACCCCCACACACACATTTATTTTCCCTGCTGTAGCAGTAGGAGGGGGGGGAAATTCAAGGCAAACCTCCAATAATTAGATTCTATACCTAGGAAATTACAACAAATTTATCAGTTTTCCATATATAGAATCTAATTATTGTTGCGGGGGGGAGGTTGTCTTATAATCAGGGTTGTCTTCTATTTGAATAAAGATGGTAATTGGGGAAAATACATGCATGGAATATGATGGAAGGAAAGTAATCAAGATATAGGAGGGTAAGTAGAAAACAGCCAGGGAAAGAGAGTGAAAAGATACAAGTGTGCGCTTCTTCAGTGCAGGAAGTGGGATGTGTTACTCTGAGAAACGTGCTTCATAAAACATTATGGCTCTCTGATGATTTCTTTGTAAGAGACCGGCTGTTTCTGACACACAGGAAATAGGTGGACATATTCCTGATTATGGACAAGAGGAAGACACAATTTCCTGTAGATATTATAGACAACCTTTATAATTATCCTAAACTGGGGCCAAAGTATTCCCTTGAATGTTGCGGGGGAGGGGGGTGCTTTTATCTTCTAATGGAATAGCAAAGCTAAGACTTGCTATTGACTCCAATTGGAGTAGGATCAAGCCTTTTCTTATTGTGAAATTGTCAAGTCCTTAGGCTGAAACTAGCTGCTTGAGAAAAGGGAAACTGAGCTTGTGCCTGAAGAGAGACTGACCCCAGGATTTGTGTTCCAAGCCCATGCCGACCATCATAGCATATGTTCGTAATAAGAAGAGTTGTTTGAATTTTTTTTTAATGAAGCTTTTATTTACACAGAAAATGCCTTGTCTTTTCTATACCTTTTTGGGTCAAAACATTTTTGTGTAACTCCTGGAAAAGCATTGTTTTGATCAGGTAAACATTCTATCGAGTGAGGGGAGAGGGGCATTTAAAAAAAGAAAAGACACAGTAGTTCTTTTCCCACCAAAGGGAATTAAGAAAAAACATATAAAATTTTCACTGAAAAAAAAAAAAAAAAATTCAGAGAAAATGTTGAAGAAAACTAATAAAGGTTAATGATGCCAAATTTTAAGGAGTTGCCATTTTGACAAGTTCTATTAATAAACTATGGTACGGTTAAAGTGATGTTGGAGTCATGGTGATCTAGGACAGTGATTCTCAAAGAGGCTGCCAACAACCCCCTGGGGTGTCTTCAGATCCTTTGAAGGGTGTTGTGTAGGGTGCCACACAATGTTAGCACTGTTAGGTCTGCAAACATGATTCACAGCACAAACCTAGAAATTTTAAATAGGAGTCCATAGTGTCAAAACCAGTTTGACATTCATATGGTTTTTCTGAGTTCTTTGCAACAGAAGAATTGTTCCTTTATTTTTATGTAGCCAAAAAACAAGTAAAAACTAACAGCTGATGCTTTCCGAGGGGTACCTTGAATCTAAAGAGGTTGAGAACCACACGTCTGGGAATTACACAAAAGGCAAGGATTACTTTAGGTGATTATCTTTGGGTACAGTTGGTGCAATAAAAGGTATCATGCAAAGAAATCATTGCATCTAATAATAAACTATTGCACTTCACTGCTTAACCTCTTGACAGTATCTTTTGTAACCTGCGTAAATTCAGTAGTACAGCTAAGGTGGGGTGACAAGAGTATCAGTCCTGGGCCTGTGTTGAAGTGGCTAGTATTCGCTTTGGATTTGGATTTGAATCACTGTCCCAAATTGATTCGGCCAAATCTCCAAATTAGCCAGGCCCATCCCCCACCTGCTCTCCCAGCCCTGGTAATGGCTGCCCTGCCTGCCCCAGCTCCTGGCACTTTGAAAAAAAAAAAGCCTCGACTCACCGGGTGCTGCTGGGCGGTGGGGGGAGCAATCCCCACAGCCCCAGACTGCATGGGGGGGCTCTGCATGAGGCCCCCCCCCGCTGCCCCAACCCCCCCCATGGCTTTCCACCCTTCCCAGCTCTGGTCCTTTAAGAAAAAGAGTGGACGATCCCCGTGCCACATGGGGAGCTCTCTACAAGCCCTCCAGAGCCCAAAGGCTGCTGCAAGAGTTGGTGAATCCAAGAGTTTTTTTGGTTTTGGGGGAGCAGGTGGGGGTTGGGAGGTGCTCAGGGGGCCTGGGGGAGCAAGTGGGGGATGGGGCCTGCAACGGTCCCCTCCATGGTCCCCTCCCCCATCCTCCAGTCCCTCCCCTCCCCCTACTTACCAGCTCCACATCTGGCTCCAGCTCCCTGCTGCAGTGGGCAGGGACTGCCTGAATCGTTGAAGCTTTCCAAATCTTTTCCCAATTGATTCAGAGAGCTTCAAATCAATTTGGACCTTTTTTATTGGTCCCGATTCGATTCAGAGATTCGGCCACCAAATCAGGCTGAATCTCCTCCGAATCAAATCAGCACCCGAAGCTTTGCACAGCCCTACTGGGCAACAACATAAGGAGGCTGCAAAAACAGCAGCTCCTACCATTGCCCTCTCAGCCAGTGCACAGGGCACAAAACTGCCAGTTATGCCTCTACTCAAATTATTGCTATACTTGCTGGTTTAAAAACAGAAAATAGTACAAATGCCATCTGAATGCTTTCTCTATGCAAAGTAAAAAGTATAGACTTTTATGCTATCCATTCCAAATAGCACTAAGGAATGATGCAGTAAATGAAAACTCTCTCTAACATGCATGGAATCCCACGTTTAGGTTAGCATTAAAAAATTATTTAGGGTGCAACAGTTTGTTTAAAAAAAAAAAAAAATCTACCACACATTCATGAATATTCCCGGAACAGTTGTCTTGTCCAACTATTTGATTTCATAATGAACAAGACTGATTCTCTCCTCAGCTATACCATTGTAAATCAGAACTAAGGGCATAAAAGTTGCTCTGGTATAAAACCAGACTTTATGACTCAAACCCAAAGCATCCCTGCATTTTAAATTATTGATGCAGTTTCTTAAGTTTACCCCCAGCCTAATGAGTTTTTCTGGATATTGTGTTTGTGACATGGTGCTTACATTTCCCTGACCTTCTCAACGTTTTCTCCTTTTGCAAAACTTTGCCAGAGGGGAGCTTGCAGCAATGTGGCAGGATTATTGTTCTCAGCAGGTGCAACCAGATACTTGCAAAACATACTGATGGAAGAGTCAAGCCCAGCCCCCCCACCAAGAAAAAGGGACTGATTCAAGGAGTGAAAGCTATTTGTATCTTGGAATGTGATGCTGGAATCAGAAGCATGTTTTCATTTCATTGACGCTGGTTTAATTCACAAGTGACTGAGCCACTTCATTTAATTTCATTCTGATCTTGCTCATACCCAGTTTTAAGTGATGTAGTTCCAGCAGTGTATTGCTGGAATTACTCCTAATCTACCTTGATTCAGGGGATATCAGAACCAAGCCCCTTGGATCTAAAAAAGATGTAATTATGCAAAACCTAAGATCAGCAGGTGAGGCTTATGTATTAAAAGGCACTGAGATTGCCAGAATGCCTGGGCATGGGAATCAATAGCCTTAACATCCTTGGGACAGATCCTTGACCACTGTAGAGGAATCTTTAAGGCAGGGTAGATTTACACCTTATAGACTAACCACAGTAGATCTCCCTCTCTCTTTCTTTCTCTCTCTCTTTCTCTCCCCCCTTTATAATATATAGGAGCCTTGTTCCACTGGAGGCAACGAAGCTAGGTTGATTTTACCCCAGCTGAAGAACTGTCCTATTAAAATGAAGAACAGATCTGAAAATGACATGGCATTTTCTAATTATTCTAGGCAATAATAACCAATCACATTCAATACGTCTACCTGCAGGAGTGTCTGAACAGTTGTCTTGTCCAACTATTTGATTTCATAATGAACAAGACTGATTCTCTCCTCAGCTATACCATTGTAAATCAGAACTAAGGGCATAAAAGTTGCTCTGGTATAAAACCAGGCTTTATGACTCAAACCCAAAGCATCCAGTAGGAATAACCTGGGAGACCACTCTCTTGCAACAAATCAAATATCTTCATGGAGATGATTACATAGGAGGAATGCTATTAAACACATACTTACAGTGAATTTTGAAGTCCTTATACTGTCTGTCTTCAATTGCTATCACGTACAAAGCAGCCCGGTCTGGAAACATAAGCCCTCCAGGTTTCTGTTGATGAATTGTGGGGAAATGGATCTCGTAATCTATTCACCTGACAAAGACATCACATTTTGAACTGCACATACAAAAACCAGACAAGCACCCCCTTGCATGCCTTTATTGTTTTTCTTCAGAGTGTCACATCAGCTTTAATATCTCAGAAATTTTGGCATCCTGTGGCAATGTCATTAGATAAATGGTGTCTATCTGAATTGCACCAGCTGTCACTCAAAGGCAAAGCTTTTTAAAATGCGAGGCCTCTCAGATTACTGAAATGCCCATGCTAATCTTTCCATTTAAAGCCTACAACACAGCACTTGGAGGTGTCACTGTGTTGGGCAGTAGTGGTGATGATGCGGGGGGAAGGGAAAGCTTGCAGTCAGGAAATAAACAATCATTCCTCCAGTGAGGAGTATGACATGCAGAGCACCTACCAGCCACTTGTCCCGGGCAAAGATGACCGTGTTTAACATTGATTCATAGAAAAGACAGTAACCCATCCACTCGCTGATGATGATGTCTACTTTATCCACAGGCAATTCAACTTCTTCCACTTTACCCTTAAATATTGTGATTACTGAAAAAAGAACCCAAAAGATACACATTTCACATAATAAAATGCCCGACTGGATGCACCTCACTGATGAATATTAGTATAATTCAATTGTCATTCTCCTGTAGCTCTCAAGTGACTCCACACAAGCCAGTGGAGTTAAACAAGTATAAAACCAGGATCAGTCAGAAGAAGATTCTGTCTATACTGCATATAGCAGTGAAAAAGCCTTATCAGCTGTTTAAAGTGATAGCGATACTATCAAGATAAAAAAAAAAAAAGAAAAAACATGTTTAAAAACCATTCCTTACCTGATCGCTTGCAGCATCTTAGATTATGAACTCTTTGGGACCTGGCATCTCTCTAGATATTCAATAGAGGGATGCAAAGTATTTAGATAATACCCTGAGCCCACCTAACTTGGTACTTTGTTCAGATTCCAGAACTATTCAAGAACTTAACAGGAACATCTCCTAATGTATTTGGTGTGTGTGTGAAAGCTCAGTTGTGCAAAACACAGGTTGCACCACCTAAGACCATACTCTGTGCCTTCTCTGAATTCATTGCTTATTCCAATGCCAGTCTTTCCCTAGCTGCCTCCTCCCAAAACCTTCCCAGGTTTTTCATGACTGGTTTAGAGATACACAAGAAGCCTTCTACACTTGTACACTTACACTTGTATCTTTAGGTAGACTAGTAGGTCACTTCTTCTTTCCCCTCCAAATTTCCCTTTCTGATGGATAGATCCCCTCCTGATTTCCCTTGACCCATTTTGCATTTTTGTAATTTCATTGAATTCAGTAGGCTTAACTGATGTGAAATTTTTCCCAGTGCCAATGAGAATTGAACAAATTAGCACTTTTTTCTGATGAAGAAATATGAAAAATGCATTCTGGGCACTACAGTGCCTCATTGCAATGAAACAAATTTGCTGCAGAACAAATTCTTTGAGGATTTTTTGTCCCCACATACAACAGTTTAAAGGTCTGAAATACTAGTCTTTTTTCTGGAAAAAAAACTTTTAATTTTTATTAATAACTTAAATCATTCAGCCTGTAGCCTAGAGCTTCTAGGCTGAGCTGTCTGCATCATATTTTCATGGCATCAGGCCAAATTCTGATGTCATTTAGATGAGTATAATTTTGAAGTCATATCAATGACTTTCTCCACTTAACCATGTATGCACCTAATATCTCTTGATGCATGAACAGTGCATGCTCCTGGCAGCTGGGGGGGTATGGCTGTGCTGCCGGTGGCAGGAGCCCGGCGGCAGTAAGCAGGGAGTTCCCACAGATGCTGCCAGCACTGTTGGCAGTGGGGGGTGGGGTGGGGAGCACCAACCATGGGTTAACAACCACCTGCAGGCACTGCCGGCAGCAGATAGGAGCAATCATGGACTGCCTGCCAACACCGCCACTGGTGCCAGCAGTGGAGTGGTGAGCAGCAACCACCCATGGGTGCTGTGAAGTGTCGGCAGTGCCTTTTTGCAGGGTGTGTACCGCCACGCGCAGGAGGTGCGCTTGCACCCACGTGTAGCCCCTACACATCACCCCTGTCTCAATACCTACATTTTTTGCTGGTAAAGTCCCCAAGACAAGTAGGTCCCATGTATCCTGGTGCATCCTACTGGTTTATTCAGGCAATTCCTCACTAGATTTTGTAAATCCCATTCTTAAGGATCTGACTGTCCCTAGGCATTGCTTATAGGTGCTGAGGAGTCTAACTCAGCATAGCCATCTCCATCTGACAACATGGCACCAACGTTGTTGTTGCTGAGATCTGCTTGTTGACCTATGCCATTGTGTTCTCACTAGTTTTGCCCCTACCTCCACACCAATTTGTTCTCTTGGTTTCCTATTAGTTTATTCAATTTATTCTCAGCTTGCCTGTCCTCGAGCAACTAACCAACAAGATATAGCAGGTCATGCAGGGGCTGGAAAATGATGCAGGAGATCAAAATGTGGAAAGTGTGTAGGTTAATCTGAGGGGTAAATGTTGTAGCTGTGTTGGTCTAAAAAGCAAAAATAGTAAGTGTGGTAGAGGCAATATCTTTTATTAGACCAACTAGATAGTTGCAAAAGAAAATTCTTTATTTGCAAGGTTTTGGGCTCACATGTAGGGCTGTGCAAAACAGGCCCTATTCAATTCAGATTTGGTCTGAATTGGGGACAGTGATTCGATCCATTGCTTTGGATCACTTCCCCTGATTTGATTTGACTGAATCCAGATCTGAAGCTTTGATGCTGATTTGGTGAATCGGCAATTCGGACACAGGCACAGCTTTAAAAGTCTTTTTCTACATGCCTTGAGGTAGCAGGCACAGCTCATGATCACTCTGGTGCTGGGGTGGATGGAGCATCCCACAGGAGCACGGGAGGCTCTCCAGCATGCTCAGCAGTGAACCCAGAAGTAGACCGGAAGTACTTCTGGTCCACTAACAGTTGGTTCTGCCAGGGACCGCATAGGCCTCCCCATCATGCCCCCCGGCTCAGTGATTGGCCACAGAGGGACCCTGGGTGCATCCCCAGACCCAGGAGGCACCAGTTGCCAAGCCAGGGGATGTGGGGAGGCCCCCGCCTGTGTGCTCCCTGGTGGACCAGGAAGTGGACTGTAAGTGCTTCTGGTCCACTTCCGAGTCTGCTGCTGAGCGCGCTGGGGAGCCCCCCATGCTCCTGTAGGATGCTGCATCTGCCCCAGCACTGCAGTATTCAGAGCCTCTGCTACCTAGGGTTATGTAGAAAAAACTTTTAAAGCTGTGTCTATGTCCAAATTGCCAAATCTGTCCAAACCTCTCTGAATCGATTTGGAGGGTTCCAAATCAATTCAGAGAAAATAAAGAGTCCTCTGATTCAGTTTGGATTCAGAGATTCCGCCACCAAATCGGGCTGAATCTCCACTGAATTGAATCAGAGACCAAAGCTTCGCACAGCCCTACTCACATGTCCTTCTTCAGGCAAAGGGGACTACAAAGATTGTAAAAATTTTCCCATGTAGAAATGAAGATGAATATTGCACAGGAGAGCTGGAGCATTGTGTAATTTCTCTTGGCTGGAAAAGTTCATTTTATGGAAATTAGGCTCAGATAAAAGTTGGAGCAGTCTATTTACCTCAAAGGTGTCTGATAGTGAGCATAGTGTTGAATTATGCTTCTTTCTTGTTAAGATGGTTCATATTTCACAGGAGTACTGGTAGTGGAAAAGTTCTCCTGAGCAAGGCTCTTGTGTTCAGGCTACAAGCATGCAAATTTAGCTTGAAACAAAAGGCTGGAGGAGGAGTGTTAGCTTCCATGTCTCAGGGTGTTGAATTTTGCTTTCTTCTTGTAAAATTATGAAGTTTTCATTTCAAAATGGCTAATTACAATACCTTCCATGTTTCAGGGATAAAGGTTGTGGTCGTGTTGGTCTAAAAAGCAAAAGCAGGCAGTGGTAGAGGTGGTATCTTTTATTAGACCAACTAGATAGTTGCAAAAGAAGCATAATTCAACATCCTGCTTGCCATCAGACACCTTTGAGGTAAACAGACTGCTCCAACTTTTATCTGAACCTAATTTGCATAAAATGAACATTTCCAGCCAGGAGAATTTATACCACCCTCCATCTCTCCTGTGCAATATGAAGTTTCATTTCTACCTGGGAAAAAATGTTAGAATCTTTGCATTCTCCTTTGCTTGAGGAAGGGTGTGTGAGCCTTAAAGCTTGCAAATAAAGACATTTTTTTTTTACAACTATTACTTGGTCTAATAAAAGATATTGCCTGTACCACACTGACTGCTTACATTAATCTGATGGATGTGGCACAGGAGAAGACATGTTAGGATGTCAGTTTCTCTTTTTAATGGAAGCCTTTTGGCCTGAAGGCCTGAGGCTCTAGAGGAACAGCTTTCAAACTAGGGGTCACAAACTATTGGTAAATTCCAAGCCACCATAAATGGGAGTTGCAACAAAAAATGATAGTGAGCTGCTTCTCTGGAAAGTATCCAGTTCACTATTGACACTTACTGTAGAACAGGGGAAAAGCAGACCAGTGCTGCTGTTTCAGAGTGCCAGAAAAACAGAGGCCCCAGAAGTAGGAAACTGTGCTGGCATCTGCTAGTGGGCAAGGAGAAATACATGAATGGGCCAGACCTTATTTCCATTTCATTTGTATGAAGCAGGATGGGGGGGGATTTTTGTTAAAATGTGGTTAAGCTTTGTGTGGCAGGGCACTGTGTGCCTGCCACTTTAAGGGCCTGAAGCTAGGAGCCGGCAGGTGTCTGATGAGGGCAGCCATTTTGGATCCAGGGCTGCCCATATAAACAGGGCATTTTTTCTGCTGAAGGGGTAGGCAACAATACTGTCTGGCTGTAGGTATCATCTGGAGGTAAGAGAGGAGCTTTAGGGGATGGTCTGGAGGCTCCTGGTCCTTGGCATGACCTAAAACTGCACCCTGCTGGGAGTCAGTGGCCTGGTGGGGCTCTCAGTGGTGCAGGAGCCCCCTAGGAAATGGAAGGCCAGTTACCACCCCAGTGAAAGGCAGGTAGGGGTGTCTTAGCCGTAACCCTCACCTTTGGGTGGGTTTGCGTACCATCAGAGCTACTTGGGGCTAGGCACGACTGAGGCCAGCTGAGCCCTGAAGGGGTTTAAGACCTGAGAAATCTGGGGACAGGCACAGCTATAGCCACCTGAGCCCACTGGAGAGCAAACCCCTGTGGCCCTGAGGGAGGAGGTGGTCTAGAGCCCCAAATGAGGGGGGCAGAAATTAGGACCCCAGTGAGGGGGTAGCCTCAGTGAAGGAGGCCAAGATATGGGGCCACCATACCACATCTCACTTGGGGCTACAAGTGAGGGGGCAGAGTTGGGGCTCCAGATCTCTGCCCCTTACTTGGGGCTACCCCCCCTCACTGGGGCTCCACAAATGAGGGGGGAAATGTGGAGCCCCAAGCAAGGGAAGTAGGTCCAGGTAAGTCTTTGGATGCCTGAGGCCAAGGTTTTTGCCAGGGGTTGAGTCAAAGGGGCTTAGCCCTAGAGTGAGAGAAGTGAATCCTGACCCTGGTAAGTCCTCTGCTGCTGGGAGGCCGGGTGTGGGTTGAATGTAAGATTTGAAGTAATGCCACGACCTGCTGCCCCAGAGCGGGGGAGTGAGAGTCCCCTATGAGACCCTTGGGGCACTATTCGCAGTGTGAGGTACCCCAGCTCCCTATATCCAGGAAAATACTCCCAGCCTCACTAGCCCCCCCACAATCTCTCCCTCTCCCTCGCTCTCCAGACTGCCCCCCTCGGGCTAGGACCAAGTGGGCACCTGGAGTCACAGGCCTGGAACCCCACCTGGCCTTGGAGGCAAGGCCAGGGCCTGTATATGGCCAAAGGGCCTGAGTGGGGACCACGCCTGAGAGGGGAGCCAGCTGCAAGGAGCTCAGCAGCCCAAATGAAGGCAGCATAGGCTGAGCAGAGGGATTAAAGGAGGGTCCTACCAGAAAGATTCTGGACCCTAGTGTGGGGCTGGTGTGACAGTTAATATCTGGATGCCATCTGTGAGGCTTGGGCTGCAGTGTAGGGGGCAACAGAGCCACAGATAGTGCCCCCAGGCATTGGGGCAAGAAATGGGCAGCCCTCCCACCTTTATTTAACAACTTATTGACTCCCCCTCCCCCAACCAAGTCATTGTGGGCAAAACAGGCGAGCAGCATGCCCGGAGGCAAGTGGGAGGCTGGCATCGGCTGGCCTGAGGAAAACCCACTTTGCCACACTTTGACTTGAAATGTAATGAAACTCGATTACCCGTGGTAGGCCCATTTAGGAAAAGAAAACAAGACAATGTGCCCAGGGCAATGGTTCACCCTAAAAAGAACCATTGTCTACCACGGTTGGGTAAGGGAGACTGGACAAAAGAAAGAGAGTTTCCATTAAGTGTGCCTGTCTGATGGTAAGAATTCTTGTCAAAGTCCTGCAAGCTTTTCATTCTTCTCTTACAATATAAGGTGGAGCTGGAATGGCTTGGGCTGAAGCTGCCAAGAAGAACAGCCTAGCAGAGGGGATCTAACAGAGGCTGTCTCTTCAGCTGGGAAGGGTGGCAGAGCTCTTGGAGGACCCCAAGCAGTGCTTCCCTCAGGGGCTAGATGAACCTTCCTGTTCATTGATCAAAGTGGACAGAGGGAGAAGTAATATAGAGTTCACCCTTAGGGACAAGACAGCGACTGAAAATGAAGTACAAGTGCAACAACTTTTTAAGGAAGTTCTTCAGATAACAGTGAATCTGATTTCTTTCTGAGCAGTATGCACTTTCCTAGAGTGGGTTGTTTATCCTTCTCCTTTAGCCAGGTTCTTTCACTCTGAACTCAGTTTCTTTGCATTTATTGTATCTAACATAATGTTTTCTGCGTTTAGCTTCTAGGAAATACAAGAAATAAAACTTGAAAATTACTAGAGATGTACTTGGAGTGCGTACAGCCACTTCCCTCTTAAAGTATGTCTACGTGGCAAAATGCAGTGGCATGTAGAGATACCTGAACTGGCTCAAAGCCCTGTTCGTCAAACAGGTCAACTAGCCTAGGGAAACGTGGTTAGATTACTTCGAATGGACTTCCAGTGCGCACAGAACTAGCTTGTATATTTACATAGCATAGCATAGTGCCAGGTAGACCTACCATAATGCTATCTTCTATATCAAGAGTGCTCAGTCTCTGGCCCACAGGCCAAATGTGGGTGTGGAGGTATGGCATCTGGCCTGCAGGACTCCCCAGAGGTCAGAAAACTTGGTGGCAGGGGAGCAGTGGTCATTAATACCACCATCTTCCCTGGCTGCCAAATTTCTACATCTCCTCTCCCTGCACAGCCAGTTGGGGTGGGGCCAGGTCCCTTTCTCCTCGCATGGTTGAATTGGGGCCAGGCCATGCCTCCTCAACCCCATGTGGCTTAGTTGGGGCTGAACCAAGCCACCTTCTCCCATGCATGGCTGAATTGGGGCCAGGAGGCCCCCTCTGCACAGTTAGATGGGGCCTCACTGCACCTGCTGCAGACATTGGATTGAGGCCACAGACTGCATCTAACCTGCAAAGGGACCAGGCACTGCCCATCCGGCCTGCTGTTTTTTGTTTTTAAAGAAAAGTTGAGCCTCGCTGCTTTAGATCATATCTCTTCTTTCTGATTTGTAGGCCTGACCTACAGAAAATTGGTCAGGGAAGATAAAGTTCATCTGTCTTTTGTTGACAAACTCCCTAGTTCCTTTCAGGAGAACCTATTCATGCTTTCTAATCCCTACAAAAGACATGTTTTAATTCCATGTTGATTTCAGCTTCCAAGGTATATGTATATATTTTTAAATAAACAGTGTGAAAACCTCTTTTGACAACACTGGTGGACAACTTCAGGGTGTGCAGAATTTTAGGCTGAATTACTTGCAGCAAAAAAAAAAAAAATTAAGGATCTACAAAAGCAATATGAATCAAGGTTATCAGGCTTAATTCTCCACCTACTGAGGCAACACATTTTCTCTTTTTCTCCCCCCCGCCCCCCCATACAGCTCACTTTTTTTAAAATGGTAATTAAGACTTGAGTCTGCACAGGCAGCCCTGGCATAGGTATGTTTTGTAGCTTCTTTTCTGCAGTATACTTCATTCTGTTTCATGTATTCTCTCACCGTTGCTGTATAGATTACTTTATTACTTTTTGAGTTGAGGAGGACTGCAAGATAACCAAGTGAGAAGATTGATTTATCAGTATATGTGTCCCTTATTCCTTCTCTAGGATGGAGTCCTCTACAGGCAGAAAAATGATTTCTGTTGCCTGCTAATGGGTAGAAGGTCACAGTGGGCACATCTACACATGAAATTTAATGCACCCAAATAAACTTCAGGACAGTTTGCACCTGAATGTATTGCTTCTGGGCGCTGCATTTACATGTGCATTGGGGTTTGCAACACATTGAGCCAGGGCAGTGCAGCCCCAGCTGGCAGGGGGCCTAGGGAGTCAGTCTACCAGCCCAGAGCAGCTCCCCCCTGGCTCAACATGCTGTGGAGGGGCTGGCTGGGGTACAAGGGTGCTATACTGTGGGGACAGCTGGCAGGCAGCTCCTGCACTGTAGCATCTCTGTACCCCAGCCAGCCCCAGTCACTGACTATGCATGCAGTGGAGTAAATAACTTCTCCATAGGATAGTACTGTTATGCCTCACTTTTTTTAGGTTTAATTCTTCAAAGCATAACTGGGGGAGAGCCAGCAGCTAGGAGGCAAGCTAAGTAGTATGAATAACTTCTAGACCAGGAAAGTTTAGAGATTGGAGATCCAAGGTTACATTCACTTTCTGTCTAATTCAGAGAAACTATCTGAAGCAAGGTCTTCTACAGAGTTACCCTGATCTTAAACTGTGTTGTGGTGACTCTTTTCTTCCCTTTTGATTTCCTGACTTGGATCACTTGTGGACTCCACTCATTTGTCGGTTTACTGGTTTTCTGATCTGGCTCATCCCTCGACTTGGCTTGTCCTCTCCACCTCTGGCTTGGACCCCAGTCCAGTACCCTGACTCCCTGGTTTGGCTACCCACATCCTGGCACTGACATCTACTTTGCAGACAATCTGAAAATACTCTCTATTGAGTGAGAGAGTGGTAGGCTGTGTAGCTGGGGTTGTGAGCACCTGGGTTCCTGTCCCCACTCCAGTGAATGACTGCTTATGCAGAGTGGAACATTATTGGCAGGAATGAGGAAAAGTATTTGACTCTCAGGTAACCTGTTGCCTAGAAGTTAAGACACTGAAGGCTAAGAGATGTTCCTGTCAATCACTTCAGGCACAGGAGATGGATGAACATGGGTCATCTCTTTCTTGGGTGAATGTCCTAATTCCTTGGGTCTTTGGATAAAAAAGAGACACTATCATCATTTCTGCTTCCTACTCTGCTCATTTTAGAATCTAGCCCAGTGATTCTCAAATGTGTTATGGCACCCTGGGGTGCCTTGATCCTTTCAAGGGTGCTACGGGGTGCTGCACAGTGTTGGTACTATTGGGTGTGCAAACAGGATTTACAAGATAAACCCAGAGACTTTAAATAGGAATCCATAGTGTCAAAAACAGTCTGTGTGTGGTCTTTCTAAGTTCTTTGCAATAGTGAAATTGCTCTATTTTTCTGTACTCAAAAATAAGTGAGAGAGAGAGAGAAGAGCTGGCATCTCCTGGAGGGGTGCCTTGAGTTCAAACAAGGGGTGTCTTGAGTCTAAGAAGACTGAGAACTACTGATCTATCCCTTCATTTTAATTTTTTTTTTTCCATTCCATTCCCCAGTCCTTCCTGTAACACAGACAGATGCCACCTAATGGTGCCCTTGCTTGCATCAGCTATACAGTGGCTTAACTCTGACTGTAGTGGAGCTGTTTCTGGTCTGCCCTGGTGGAACTGCAGTTGTTTCAACTGCAGCCTGCCAGGTTCACCCAGAGGAGAATCGGGCTCATTTGCTTTATAAATTCTGGACACCTCACTTAAGGGAGGGGGGAGAGAGAATTTTATCTTGCTGGTACACAAACATGAAAGTAGGCAGACACCTGCTTGCCTTTCAAAGATTGCATTTTTTTTTTTTTTTTCCCCTTCTGCTTCTTGACTGGAGATTTCACAACATGCTGGCACCCTCCACTCAATCTGTTATCAGTTTTGAACCCGGATGCCTCTTCCCTAGTTACCTTAAACAACCATGTTGAAAAGCGTTTGTCAGGTAATTTGTCAGCACATTGGTTTCAAGGAGCTGAAAAGGCTGCTAGGTTTAGTATAGCTGTAGACTTGACTCACAGATGACATACAGCTTAATAAATGTCTGGCAATGTTACATGCTAGACACTGAAATTTAAAAAAAAAAAAAAAGGCTTGCCTGGATTAACAAAGAATGCTGATAACAGGCCTATCCTTCCTGTGGAGCAGTCTGTGAAGAGGGAGAGAGTTGCCTTCAGGAGATACCTATGTTTGTCCTCGTGATGGTACTAGCTGCAGGTTGCACAAACTCCACACGTATATGAGAAGTTAGGTCAATCTGAATGGAGACTCCATGAGCATGTCTACATCACCTCTGTACCATGCAAGGGAGTACTGTGGGGAACTGGCATGGCCACCCCAAACATATCAAACTCTGAAAAATACCTAATATAGTCATCCTTAAGACCTCACTGGAGATGTGCCACAACACAAGCTTATGATGCATGCCCAGAGCTGCTCAAAAGGCAACATTATGCTACGTTTACAAGCATGTGACAGACGTAACTTAGGCAAGCTGTGGTAGGTGGCTGTTCTCTATAGTGCAGTCCAGAGGTGGTGTATGCCTGTGTCTCCACATGAGTATGAATGAAGAATGGCACCAATCTAGTAATTCACATGAAGAGAAAAACCAGTTTCTGTGGACTTAAAACCAAGGCTAATATTTATGTACAGAGCTTGTTCTCCTTTTGTGTACACTGGGATGAGTAAAGTGGCCCCTTTATACTGTCATACATGCTTTGCACAGTCACCACAAGCAAAATCAGTTGAAGTAGTCCTACATTTCCAATTATGGTACTTGCACTACCTTGTAAGTGAGTTTAAAAAAAAAAAAAAAAGGGGGGGGGGTGTAAGTTGCATGTAGTGTAAGTCATGTTCTGTAATGAGCACAGTACAAGGATTGGGTTTTGCTCCTGCAAGGTATTCAAGGCACAAAGAACATGCATGGACCATGTCTAGTTTAGGGCAAATATATTCCCTGCACAGTCCTTCCATCATATCTTCCTTTTACTGTTATCACTATAGGGAACCTCAGGGAGCTGCACTCACTCATATGAGCTCTTCATGTGACCCCATTTTTGCAAGTTGGTGGCATTCAGTCTGGTAGAAAATCATGTCATTTTTTTTTAATGCAGGCTGAACTTTAAATCTTAAGAAACAATTAGGGAGATATCACGTAGAAATACATATTAAGTACATTTTCCACCTAAGCTTATGGTTTAATATACCTACCTCCATGTATGAGTGCTAAAAAACCAAAATAACTTGTTCATTTTTTCCCACTGTACCTTCTAATTTGAAGGTCTTCTCTTGTCTAAATACTGTCTCCCACTCTCTCTTACTTTTTTTAACCAAGGAGGGAAACAACTAGATGTTATGAAGTGAATAACACTTCATATCATCTGGGGGATGAAGATCAAAGCCCTGAGGTAAGTGGGGAAGCAGATGACCTGGAGGAAGAGAAGCAGGAGGGGACAACAGGGGAGGTGTTCTCATTCTTCCTGAGAAATCTGAACAATTGACTAGTTACCTGAGGTGCCTGTACAAGAATGCACAGAGCCTGGGAAATGAACAGGAAGAATTGGAAGTCCTTGCACAATTATGGAACTATGAAGTGATTGGGATAACAGAGACTTGGTGGAATAGCTCATATGACTGAAGCATGGTCATGGATGGGCACAAACTGTTCAGAAAGGTCAGGCAGGGGAGAAGAGAAGGGGAAGTTGCACTTTATGTAAAAGAGGCATATGATTGCTCAGAGCTCCAGTATGAAACTGAATATAGACCTGTTGAAAGTCCCTGGGTTAAGGTTAGAGGGGAGAGTAATAAGGGTGATGATGTGGTGGGTGTCTGCTGAAGACCACCAGACCACGAGGAAGTGGTGGATGAGGCTTTCTTCAAACAGCTAGCACAAGGTTCCCCATCACAAGCCCTGGTTCTCATGGGGGACTTCAATCACTTTGACATCTGCTGGGAGGGCAATACAGCAGTGTGCAAGAAATCCAGGAAGCTTTTGGAGAGTTTTGGGGATAACTTCCTGGTGCAAGTGCTGGAGAGGCTAACTAGGGGCTGTGCTCTTCTTGACTTGCTGCTCGCAAACAGTGATGAATTGGTGGGGAATGTAGTAGTGGATGGCAACCTAGGCAGCCGTGACCATGAGGATCCTGAGGAAAGAAAGGATAGAGAGCAGCAGAGTCAGGATCCTGGACTTTGACTTGCTTAGGGACCTCTTGGGCAGGATCTCCTGGGAGGCCAGACTGAGGGGGAGAGGAGTCCAGGAGAGCTGGCTATGCTTTAAAGAAGCCTTACTGAGAGCATGAGCACAAGCCATCCTTATATGCAGGAAGACTAACAAGTATGGCAGAAGACCAGCTTGGCTTAGTAGGGAACTCTTCAGTAAACTAAGTCACAAAAAAGAAGCTTATAAGAAGTGAAAACTTGGACAAATAAATAGGGAGGAGTATAAGATCATTGCTCAGGCATGGAGGAATGAAGCCAGGAAGGTCAAAGCACAATTGGAGTTGCAGCTAACAAGGGACATGAAGGGTTTCTGCAAGTATGTTGGTAGCAAGAGGAGGATCAAGGAAAGTGTGGGTCCCTTACTGAATAGGGGAGGCAACCTAGTGACACAGGATGCAGAAAAGGCTGAAGCGCTCAATACCTTCTTTGCCTCAGTTTTCACAGGCAAGATCAGTTCCCAGACTACTGCACCAGGCAGCACAGTTTGGGAAGGAGGTGAGCAGCCAACAGTGTCAAAAGAACAGGTTAGGGATTATTTAGAAAAGTGGACATATAATAGTAATATATGGATGCACCCAAGCATGAAAGATGCGTGTCCCTGGAGGCTGGGGGCGCACAGCAACTGCCCATACGCACTACTGCCAGCGTCGGCGGCATTTCTTTCAGGAAGTTCACCGCTAATCTCAGGGGGTTAACGTATGCCTGCATGCACCCCCTATGCATCACCAATGCACCCAAGGGTGCTGAGAGAGTTGGCTGGTGAGATTGCAGAGCCATTGGCCATCATCTTTTAAAATTCATGGCAATCAGAAGGGGTCCTGGATGATTGGAAAAAGGCAAACATAGTGCCCAGATTTAATAAAAGGAAAAAGGAGGATCCAGGGAACTACAGGCCAGTCATCCTCACCTCAGTCCCTGGAAAAACCATGGAGCAGCTTATCGAGGAATCCATTTCTAAGTACTTGGAGGAGAAGAAGGTGATTAGGAACAGTCAGCATGGATTCATCAAGGGCAAGTCATGACTGAGCAATCTGATTGCCTTCTATGATGAGATGACTGGCTCCCTGGATGCGGGGAGACCAGTGGATGTAGTAGACCTTGATTTTTAGCAAGGCTTTTGATATGGTCTCCCACAACATTCTCACAGGCTAGCTAAATGAATAGACTGTAAGGTTGATAGAAAACTGAGTGGAGCATTAGGGTTAGAGGGTGGTAATCAGTGGCTTGATGTCTAGTTGGCAGCTGGTATCAAGTGGAGTGCCCCTGGGGTCAGTCTTGGGGCCAGTTTTGTTAAATGTCTTCATCAGTGATGTGGAGGTTGGCATAGAATGCACCCTCAGCAAATTTGCAGATGGCCCCAAGCTGGGGAGAGTAGTAGATATGCTAGAGAGTGGGGCTAGGATTCAAAGTTACCTAGAAAAATTGGAGGATTGGGCCAAAAGAACTTTCATGAAGTTCTACAAGGACAAGTACAAAGCCCTGCACTTAGGACAGAACAATCCCATGCACCAGTACAGGCTGGGGGCTGACTGCCTGGGCAGCAGCTCTGCAGAAAAGGACTTGGGAAGCTTTATAGGAACCAAGAGTGTACTCTTGTTGCAAAGAACACTAATGGCATACTGAGCTGCATTGGTAAGAGTGTTGCTAGTAGGTTAGGGGAAGTGATTATTTCCCTCTATTCAGCACTGGTGAGGCCACACCTGGGGTACTGTATTCAGTTTTGGGCCCCCCACTACAGAAAGGATGTGGACAAATTGGAGAGAGTCCAGCAGAGGGCAACAAAATGGTGAGGGGGTTGTGGGACATGACTTATGAGGAAAGACTGAGGAAACTGGGCTTATTTAGTTTAGAGAAGAGGAGACTGAGGGGATTTAATAGCAGCCTTCAACTACCTGAACGGTGGTTCAAAAGAAGATGGAGCTGGACTGTACTCAGTGGTGGCAAATGACAGAACAAGGAGCAGTGGTCTCAAGTTGCAGCAAGGGAAGTTTAGGTTAAATATTAGGAAGAATTTTCTCACCAAGAGAATAGTAAAACACTGGAGCAGGTTACCCAGGGAGGTGGTGGAATATCCATCCTTGGAGGTTTTTAAGACTCGGCTACACAAACTTTGGCTGGGATCATCTAGTTGGGGATGGTCCTGCCTTGAGCAGGGGGTTGGACTAGGTAAGCTCCTGAGGTCCCTTCCAACCCTAATTTTCTATGAATCACAGAAGATAATTTATTTTTTTTAGCACCAAGTGGATTAAGTAACCCATTTCATTTGAAAGTGCCAGATTTATAGCATAGCCCAGTCTTGATATGTACACTCTATAATACAAGGTACTCATGAAGTGATTTCAATGCTTTGTGATAGTTCTGTGGAGGAATACAATGTACAGTCTGAGCTTCCTTCTACACTCACAAGGGTCAATCAAGAGTTAAACAGTTAAAAACCATGGAATAACACCACAATGCAACTGTTATAAACAAGAACAGATATTTTAGTTACAGAGGTTCTTCTAAAACCAGTTTGGTTATTTGTTCCAAATAATATTTACCACCCCCCCTTTGAGATTACTAAACCAACCATAAATCAGTCTTGACTTTCTTCAGCTGTATCCTTTATTTGTAAGCCCGTGTCCATGTTGTTTGGGTAAATCATTTTCAAACTGTAGGCTGCTGGCCAACTGTTCACTATCCTGCATGTGTCCCTTTGGTTTTTGTGGGTGATTTACTAAAGCCACATGTTGCAGGGCATGCTTCCTTGATTAGCTAACTGAAATATTTAAAACGGGAGAATAAAACTGTGACTAGGGAACAATGCACAGGGTAGTTTTGGGACAAATCATTACAGGTGCCTCACCATGTGCCATGTTTAAGGCTCATGGATATTTTCATGGATACCTGGTGTCTGTATAAATACTTGTGAATAATGGATAATACAACCCTGAAAAATCTTAGCAGCATAAAGTACTGCTTCTATTCACAAAAATTATCGTGGCTTAATTAGACTTAGTTTTTTAGTTTGACCAGACTGGATTAGAACTCTGGGTTAAAGGAACTTAAAAATTTTTTTCAGTGGATAATTAAGCTCTGAAACATATTTTTTTTCCCCTGAGTTCTCTGAGACAATGTCATATTTGCTAAAATTTCACCCAGTTGAAGCCTTAATGTGCCACTTATCTCTATTTTAGGATTTAAATGGAACTCAGGGTCTGAACTGACCTTCTGCAGAGAAGTGAATTGCACCCTTCCAGAATATGCTTGTTATGATCCTTCCTTTAACCAGCACACAGCTATCTTGCTCTTAGAGCAAGTCAAAACAGTCCTGCTGATTCTTTTGGGGTGACTTTTAGCACTGCTGACAGCTGCCAGAATTACAGGCCTGGAGACTGAAGCCCTCTATTTATACACAGAGCAGTTACAGTGCAGACAGTGACATGGTGGCAGTCTTTCATACCACTTCACCTATGTGATGCACATTAGGAAGTCACTGTGTGGGGGATGCATGCATTGCCAGTTTTGTTTCTGTTCTTTGGGTGTACTGTGGTTGGCAATTCAGCACCTTTTGCTGGCTCTAAATTCACTTAAAAAAAAATTGCATGAGTTACAGGATCTTTGGAGTCAAGGTAACTCTCCTTAACTTAAGTGTAAATCTGGGATAATTTCATTAAATTCAGTGGAGTGACCCTTAAGTTTGCAACTTTGTAGCCAAATGTAGACTGGCTCTTGGATTCTTTAGAGAATGGCGTGCCTTGGCCAATAGAGGAGAAGTACGAGATTTTCCCCTAGTATGACCCGATTGATTTCAGTAGTGTTACTCTGGAAATCTACCCTGATGGTGAGAGCAAAAAACAGGTCCAAATCCTTCACAATGATGAGTTATAGATGCCCTGACTAGAGGTGGAGCAATCTGCAAAGACAGATTTTTTTCAAGTCGTGTAAAGCTCATAGGTAGCTTACAGGAGTCCTGTAAAACCAGACATAGGTATGAATCAGTATTTCAGGGTCAGAGCTAAGCACTTCCTGAGTGGCATTGCAATCTGAATCCAAGTGAATGAGCTCCAGATCAGAATTCTTAAAATAGCATCCATCCTTACATAATGGGCGTTTGAAGCTTTGGTTTTGGTTCAACCCATGAATTCTTCAGACTTTAAATTCCAATTTAATCCAATAGGAATTTTGCTTGAGACAAGTCTGATTGGCATGGAGGAAACAGCACTGCTAGCAGCACATCCTCTGGACGTATCTTTTCTACAGTTAGCCTGATTTTTAAGGTACTGTTTCCTGAACTGCCAGCCACACAACAACACTTTTCACCCAGGAGTGAGGGCACTTGAAGCCTGAGGTAGCATTCATGGTTCTGGATATACACTTAAGCATGTTCCTGGTCTCAGGACAGGCTGGGAACACCCCTCCTTTACAGGGAGGATTCAAGATAACCAATCTTCAAATGCCTTACCCAACTCTACCCTGGCTGTGTTTTCTTGCCCTCTACTATTTCCATTCCTTTCAGCCAGAAGTCATATATACCAGTTTCACATTTAAACCTCATGTTTGTCTGCTACATTTCTTCTATGTTTTCCCACTCTTTAAACAGACAGACTGGCTAACAATCCTCTTCCCAAAGTGCTGAAGGCCAGCTAGAACCTGCCAGATGTACCAGTGCAGTTTGGAGCAGCACTGACAGCCATGGGATGTCCTGCCAAATATACAGCCCAGCTGACGGGCTAATGCATTGTCACTGTGGATGCAGTTACAGAGGTCTGGCATGGGATAGAGCTTTGCCAGCCAATACTGGGCTGGCTCTGCAGTAAAGAAATACCCTCCAGACCCTTTGCTGTAGAATTGCCACTACTATAGTTTCAGGACAGGGAAAAATACAGCTGCAGAATTTCCTGTGCAATGTAATAGAACTTTGGTCTGTTTAGCCACATTGAATTACTATCCACTCCAGTTGTGTTCATTTACTTCGGTTGCTTATAAGCACTACTGGGCTGGTCATTATTTTTGGGTGGACTGTGATTTTCAGTGGTGTTCAGGAGGCCCAGGGCTATGAATGGCTGTCTTTGAAAAAACAAACAACTAAATAAATACATAAAGTGGGTATGCCAAACTATCATTTATACATAAGCTACACAACAGAAATCAACCACAAAGAGCAGGAGCCATTCAGCTCTTTTTTTTTTTTCTGCAGAAATTATTCTGAGATATGTCTTACTGTTGTCCAAGTGGTTCGCCTTGATAATTTTTTCTGAGTAGTCAGATATACTGGAGCATTCAATCTAAAGAAAAACAGGACAAAGAAGAGCTTTGTGTTAGACTTCAGAGGCGCTGAATAGCAGTACAATTTAGTGAAGACCGCAGAGCCTGGATGAAATGTGGAGTCACTGACAGCGGATCAGATCAAAGGTTTATGTGTAATCCAACCATAAAGGGGTGATATCTTAATAGGAGAACTGTGAAGTGTACACATTATAGGTGACCCTTTTTTAAAAAAAAAAAAGGCTTGTACAGTAAGATTTTTCTCTAAATGTTAAGTGGAAATATGAGTGAAAGTGGTCCTGTGTCATACTTCATTACTCACCTGCAATATACCTTAATTTACCCCAATTAATTCAGACTATGTTGCAAAGAAGCAGCTGGCCATTAGAAGTACTGCAAAGGATAAATAGCAGGTTGCATCAACATCTGAACCATTTCAGCAGAGGTGCTCCACCTGTTTGGCTGGTAGGCCATATGGGCAGAGCCTGAGCCATCCACAGGCTGGATCCAGCTGGTGAGCTTGATCCAGCATGGAGTGATCATACCAGGGCCCCATCTGGTTGTGTAGTGGGACTCAGGGGTGCACCCTGGCTTCACCCTGGCCCTGTGGGGGGCAGGGGGCATGGCCCAGCTCTAAAGTGGGGAAAGGGGCATGGTCAGGCCCCATCCATTCCAGGGGGAGAGGCATGCCCTAGCCTCATTCAGCTGTGGAGTCAGAGGGAAGGAGCATGACCTGGCCCCAATGTGTTGCATGGGGTTTGGGCTTAGGAATTTGACAGTGGAGGAGGGTGGCCATA
The DNA here is from genome assembly GCF_001723895.1 of Crocodylus porosus. Classification (NCBI taxonomy): domain Eukaryota; kingdom Metazoa; phylum Chordata; order Crocodylia; family Crocodylidae; genus Crocodylus; species Crocodylus porosus. The sequence continues at coordinate 10,180,234 of NW_017728931.1, read as the reverse complement.
ATTATTAACACTTCTCCCTTGCTGCTAAAATTCCCAATCTGTAGGGAGCCCCATGGGTGGGATACCTATGGCTCTATGGGCTGCATTTGGCTTGTGGGCCAGAGGATGAGCACCCCTGCATTTCAGTATCAGTTTATTTGGGAAAATGACTGTTTATCATTACTAGAGACCAGGGGTGCTTAACTTCTAGCCCATAAGCCAAATACAGTCTGCAGAGCCATGGTACATGGCCTGGCCTGCGGGGCTCCCCATGGGTCAGAAAATTTGGAAGCAGGGGAGCACTGGTCATTAATGCCATCACCCTCCCTGGCTGCCAAATTTCCACCTGTCCTCCACCTGCACAGTCAGATGGAACTGGTCCAGGCCTTTTTCTCCCCACACAGGTAAATTGGGGCCAGGCCACACTTCTTTGCCACACATGGCATGGGTTGGGACTGGGCCAAGCTCCCTTCTCCCCATGCAGCTAAATTGGGACCAGGCTATCCTCTCTGCACCACTGCATGGGGTCCTGCTGCACCTGCTCTGGGCATTGGACTGGAGTCATGGGCCACATTTGGCCCATGGGGGGCCAGGCACTGCACATCCAGCCCATTGATGCAAAAGATTGAGGACCACTGCTACAGACCATCTCTGACAGCAGCATGTATCATTGGAATTCTAAACATTTCCATATGAGAAATTAACTAACCGCTTCCCCTTGGTGCAGTTGCAGGGCATCGGCAGTGTCCTCATCTTGTCAGCTTTTACCTGTGGCATATTCTTGATGTTTCAAATATAGTTCTTTGTAATTGTGAAGGAGGTTTTGTAGTGCTGAGTTGGTGGCTTCCTTTGGTTGGCAGTAACCTTGAGCACAAAGGGGTTGTGAGCCCTCCTACGTTTCTGTGTACTCTGATATTATTTTACATAACATCCAGAATCCTCAGTTCAGGACTTTGTTTCGGTCATCTCCTATGGTAAGCACTGTGCTGTTTCCCAGACCTCTTTGAGAGGCTCAGAATTTTGTTCTGCTCTTGTGCTACTGTTGCACTCAGGTAATTTCATTCAACCTGATTTCCCTTTACTTATAGTGCAAAGATAATGAGAAGAGTATTGAGCACATTGGCTTTGACAGAGTTGCTTCTGATTTCATGTGATGTAAAGGGGTTCAATATTAATCACTTGCTCCTCCTTGACTTGAAATATATGTATATTACTGGGCCCAGATCTTCAATAGTATCTGAGCTATGTCTACTGTAGCTGGCATATGGGGCTTTCTTTCAGGTTTTCATTCCATATAGCTGTTTTTCCATTACCTGTCATGCCCTTCCCCAAACATGAAAGCAGCTGACAGCCAAGCTGCCTAAGCTCAGTGGAGCACAACATACACTGGTTTTACTCCCTGCTTCCCACGGTATGTCCCTGTGCTGTAAGGATGAAGGATGGCTTTAACCACATAGAAGTTCCCCTCTGCAAACAAATCCCCAGCTATGCCAGCAGGGCAGAATTCTGGCTATTTTGTACAGCACAAAGAAGCTGGAAATAAGGTTTGGGGGAATCCAGTTCCCAGTTTTCAAACGTCACATGATCCTCTTTCCCTTTTGGAAGGTTTCTTTGTGACTGGACACGAGGACAAGCAGAGGAGGTTATTAAGAATGTAAAGAAAATACAAAGAGGTAGACAGGTTTATTCAACAGCTCGTCACTGTGCTACCCTGGAAACATTGTTATAGTACTCAAGTCCTCTAAGAAAAAGGTCACCATTTACCAGCAGCCCCTTTTCAACTGACTCTATTTTCATATCTTTGAAAATGCTACAACCCACCTATGCTGTTTGATCAACTCTATACCCAGAGCTTTGATTTCATCCTGTGAAAGTGGGATACATCTGGATCAGTAAGTTGATTTAATTTTCTATGGTAACTTCTGTTTTGTATCAGGCTGTCCATGTTGTTTGAGTCTGAACATATGTCTAGCCTTGCCCATGACAAAGTTATTAGAATACATTCTGGTAAGTCCCTGCCCAGGAAGGATTCTTGTCACAGGTGAATGACAGGAACTGAGAAGTTATCACAGGGCAATCTAAAGTCACCAGTGTGCCTGTCTTACTACTGGTCTCTCCATGTGGAACAATGAATCCAAGACCCAAGGCCCACACTGACTGTGTCTGCATGAAGCCTGACAGAGGTGAGATGGGATGGTGGGGAGGGGAGGGGAGGGAAGAGCCTGGAGTTTCTCAGCTTTGCCACCTGGCCAAAGAGAAAAGAGTATATCTAAGAAGAAGTGAAGGAGTGATTCTCTGGGGATCCACTGACACATGGAAAAAGACTGGGCTAAAGAGAGAGGAAGGGTAGGACTTTCTCTAGACTGAAATGATTAACATATTTGGTTACCCAAGTAATATGATCATACTTGGAGAAGGGCCATACTTGAGCAGGACCTTTGTTATTTTGCAAGGGTTTGTAATTGTCTAATACTTTATGGGCAATTTGTTCACTAAGCCTGTGCTTCTTGTTCTCCTGTCCCATTATGTCACTAGAGAGGTTGAATTGGAAGCCAGAGTACCCAGAGCTTGCTTCAGTTGTGGAAGAGCATGTGTAAGCTACCAGAGGTCAGGAGGTTCATGGGTTCATAGGAAAGTAGGTCTGGAAGGGACATACTGGTTATGTAGTCCAGCCCCCTGCTCAAGCCAGGATCATCCTTGACTAAACCATCCCAGCCAAGTGTCTGTCCGTCTAACCTGCTTTTGAAAGTTTCTCCGTTCTTGGATTCCACAACTTCTCTAGCCAGCCTGACCACCCTCATCATCAGAAAGTCCTCCTAATATCCATCTTAAATTTTCCTTGCTGCAGCTTGAGTCCATTGCTTCTAGTCCTGCCCCCTACAGCCACAGAAAAAACCGCCATCTTCTCTATAATCCTCCTTCAGGGATTTGAAGACTGTTATTAAATTCCCTTTCCATCTTCTCTTCTCCTAACCCTAATTCTTTTAGCCTTTCCTCATAAGTCTTGTTTCCCAAGCCCCTGATCACTTTTGTTACCCTGCACTGGATTTCCAAACTGTCCACATCCTTCTTGAAGTGCAGGGCCCAAAACTGGACATAGTTTTCCAGGTGAGGTCTCACCAGTGCTGAATACAGTAAAAGAATCACTTCCCTTGATTAGGCAGTGACACTCACATTACTACAGGATGTCTGAGCTACTGATGTTAAGTATTAGGGTACTGGACTTCAGAGATCCATAGAAAGGCTCAGTGAAGAGACCAGTTCCTTGAAATGCACCCTTGAGCAAGGGACTGAGGGGACTTGCAGACACTCAGCTGCTGTGTCCACTTGTATCAGAACTGTGACAATGCAGAAGGTGACTGGTTTGTAACACAGACCATAAGGTGTTCTGGAGTCCTTAAAGACTTAAACCTGCAAAGGTGACACCTGTAGCTTGAGAGGGCCAGCAGAGCTTTTATATTCTTTAGCTCTCTACTGGAGAGTTAAGTTCTGCAGAAGAAATTCTGAAACCTTTCTTTCTCCAGAAGTGGGGGTGCTTCCAGGCCCAGCAGCTCCCCGGTATCTGAAACAGCTGATTATTCAATGGAATTGATTCTCTGGATGAATTTTAATGCCCCCCAGTATGCACAGATAATCATCTAAGAAATGGCACAGCAGTAAAACAAGAAAATAACCTCATTACGCCAAAAGTTATGTTTGGAGTAATGGATTTCTTTGGGTTAGCAGGGACCTATAAGTAGGTCAGTTAGTCCATCCCCCAGTATTATGGCAGGATTAAATTAATTAGTAATTAATTAACCATCTCCCCAGGCAGCTTGTTCCATTGTCTGGAATGCTCTGAGTGTTGTAATAGTTTTCCAGATATTTTACCTAATTTTCACAGGCTGCAGCTTCAAGAGAGAGTTAATTCAAAACCCATGTGTGTTAGAAGATATACCTGCTATTAGAATTAATGTCTAAAATGACATGAAAGGCTCAGTGAAGAGACCGATTTGTTTAGACCAATTTGAAAACATTTTCATAACTACTGGTTTAACTGAAGCCTCTCTACCGTGGTTTGTTTAGTGATTTTCTGCTTTACATGGCGTGTTTTACCTGGGAAAGGTTGGGGGGGAGTCTTATTTTGTTGAAATAAGAAAGTGCACATAAGAAATAGGAAAGTACAGATATAAAGTGACAGAAAACTGACAGAAGGAAAGAGGAATAGGCATCACCCTTGAAATGACTAGATTTCATTGTTTTCAGCTGACTAGATTTCAAGCTGAAGGTATTCCTTGTTTTTTCCTCACCAGCGGGAACTATTGGCCCTTGTCATCTCTTAAATTCCCCTTTGTGATATTTATTTATAGGTTTCAACTATATCGTATTTGAACTGGATGGTACATATTCAGTTTTCTCCAACTTTCCTTGTGAGGTTTTTTTTATTTTAAATCTTTTTATAGGCCTGGAATAAGTAGTTAGGCCACGTGGCTTCTGTTCCCAGCTCTGCCATTAGCTCTTGTACTTTATGTAAGCACTCTGTGCCTTAGCTCCTTCACTGCACCAGCCATGTGTACTTAAATGTGCATGGCTTAATCTCTGAGACGGGCATTGGGAATGATGGCATTCATCTATTGTTGTAAAGTATTTTATTATCTAGGGAAAAATATCTTACCCAACCTCTGAAATCCCTCCATTTTTTAAAAATGTGTAGCCCATAACCCTGTGCAGTATTCTTAACTCATCTCTGAACATCGGTAGGCAATAAGGACAGATGCTGAAGTGGTGGGGTACAGCAATGCAGCCTGCCCCCACCCCCTTTGGCAGTGCACTGCATGCGCAGTGACTTCTCTGAGCTCATCCAGCCGATCAGTACAGGCTCTCGCTACAGCTCCTGTTTTCGTGTAGGTCTGAATCCAGGGGGTGAGCAATACTGACATTTGTCCTTCCCCTCCCCACGTTCAGTGAACAGGGGAAAAGAAGGGAGGAGCAACAGTGCTCAGCCCCTGGGCTCCAGAGCTGAGTGTTGCCATTGCTCATCCCCTCCTTTCCTCAGCTCACAGAGGGGAAGGGTGCATTGTCAGGCTATGACCTCAAACCTAGAGCCTCAGCCTAGCCAAGACAGCCATTCATCCCTACTCGGACTGATCCAGGATGGTCTGGAGCTTCCAGCAGGACCTAAACATCTGCCCACTCCCTGTTACTGAAGTGGCTGGCTGGGGTCAGTTGATCCTCTGCTTCACTATATAAACTCCTGTACAGGACAGGAAGTGTCTGGGCACGGGGCTCAACCCAACCCAAGACTGCTTTGTCATTCCCTCCAGCTTGCTCCTTGACTCCATTCTCTGCCAGATCTCCTGGCTTCTCAACCTGGTCTCTCCTAGATCCTGCTCTCAGATTGACCTCCTGGCTTTCAGACCCAGTCTGTCTTCCAGTTCTGCTCTCCATCCTGACTCTGCTTGGTACCTGGATCTCTGAGTAGCCCCAGACCAGATGCCTATGTCCCGGTGGGACATGAACAGCAGTGCCACTCTTTCCCTGGGCCCCAGAGCTGTGCTGACAGGGACTTTGAGCAGACCCCACCTTAAACAGCTGATGAGATCAGAAGGGTCCGAGTTCACTGGCATTGGCACTCCCTTTGGCAGTATAGTATGTGTAGTGATCTCTCTTCACTGCACTTACAACACATCCCTGAAGGGGGTATGGCTACCCCCACCTCACCCTCCGTAATAGGCAGTGCACAATAATTAGCTTGATTGATTTACACCCTTCTTATTACTATGACCCAAGTTGTTTTGTGGCTGTCTTGACTTGTTGACAAGAATTCCATTTGCTTTCCTGGCAGCACTGCTGCCCTGCCAAGATCCCTCTATTTAAAACATGTGCTTTTAATTATTTCTTCCTGGAGGAAACACTTTCCATTTTCCTTTAATGAGCTGTCGTTGATTTTTTCTATCCATGATGCCAGCACACTTCTGATGGTGGAACTCTGTCAGTGGTGGAGCTTAAAAGCTTTCCAGTTTCCTTAGGTACCTTGACAATATTACCTCAATATTTGGAGTAAATAGAGCAGCAATAATGCCTACCAAGGTGTTTGTGATTCTGTTGAAGCCTTGTTTTACCTACTAGTGTGGTTAGTCTTATCTTTGCTGTCTTCCAAGCTGTACATGAAAACAGTGGTGTCATACCTGTGAACAAATCATTTGAGAGACCCCTTATAATATTACTTTCAGATAAACTGTCAGTAATGCTCTGCATTCTTCTTTTATCTAATTTTCCTATGGGATTTACCTAAAGCCTTGCAGGGTATTTTCTGCAGCTCTATATTTGCCCAGTGACTTTTCACAATCCATTGAAAGCTGAAACGTTGTTGGTCTGCATGACATTTAGTGGAGGATGAGGTGGGATGGGTATTAGGGCTGTGTGAAGCTCCGGTAGCTGATTGGATTCGGAGGAGATTCAGCTCAATTCAGCGACTGAATCTCCAAATCTGAATCGAATCGGGAGACCCATTAGAAGCTCCGAGTCAAATTGGAAGCCTCTGAATCAATTCAGAGAAGATTTGGCACCACTTTGGAGATTCAGCCATAGACTAAACAGGCAGCAGGACATAGCCCACCGCTTGCCAAGATTGGAGTGGGGGGGTTGTTGTATGCAGGCACTGCCACCGCTTGCCCAGATGGGGTGAGGGAGGGTCATGGGATGTGGATGTGTCAGCGCTAGGACTGGGGGCTATGCCCTGCTCCTGCTTGCCCAGCTGCGATGGAGGGAGGGAACACAATGCAGGCACACCTCACTCTAGGTGGAAGGGGACAAGCAGCAGCAAGGGATATCCCACCACTTGTCCAGCCAGGGTGGTGGGGCACAGGATACGGGCACTGCCACCACTTGCCCAGCTGGGGGGGAGAGGTGGTGCAAGATGTGGACACAGCAGTGCTGGGAGTGAAAGCTCTGCCCTGCTGCTGCTGCTTGCCCCCTTCTGCCCGGAGCAAGCAATGCCTGCATCATGCCCCTGCCGCCCTGGTTAGGCAAGGAGCAGAAGGGCAAAGCCCCCATTCCCAGTACTGCCACGTCCACATCAACACAAGCAGCACCTGCATCCTGTGCACCCCCACCCTGGCTGGGCAAGCAGCGGGTTATGCCCTGCTCCCGCTTGCTCCCTTCTGCCTGGAGCGAGGTATGTCTGCATCCTGCGCCCCCCCCCCCATCCCAGCTGGGCAAGTGGCAGCAGGGCATAGCCTCTGCCTCGAGCACTGCTGCACCTGTGCCCCCCTTCCCTCTTCCCTGAGTCCTGCACCCCCCACCCCAGCTGGGCAGCTTGCCTGAACTCCAATCCCTTCCTCCCTCATGCCCCTTCCCTCCCCCCTTCACCAACCACAACAGACTTACCAGCTGGAGGTAGCTGTGTCCAGCATGGTGAGGACTGCTGCCTGTTTAGTCTGTGGCCGAATCTCCAAAGCAGCATCAAATCTTTGGATTCAACTTGCCTGGATCAAATCAGGACAGTGATTTGAATCTCTGAATTGAATCACTGTCCCTGCGAATTGGCCGCATCCAAATCTGAAGTGAATACTTGCCACTTCACACAGGCCTAAGAGGTATGCCCATGAAAAGGTCAAGTCACATTTGATGTCCGGTCTTCAGGGGAGCACAAGCTTTGCTCCATTTCGGCACTTTCGTGGGTGTAAACCCACCCCCCAAAATGGATGGGAGAGTCATGACCTTACTCCCACTACCTACCTTCAAACATGCTGCAGGACTAGCTTGCAGAGGGAACACTGAAGCACTATAACAGGCACATCCCAAAGAACCTGTCCTGGGGAAGAATACTGGCTCCCTTAAGTACAATTCATTTCCTTAGCTGTATCAAATCCCACTGCACCCTGCTGTGTGGAGTTTGCTGAATCTAACTCTCTAAGATCATTTAAAAAGCTCCTGTTTCATTGCCCTGACTCACATTTTTCCCTGCCTTGGGTATTTAAGTACACGTCTTTTCTTTTCTTTAACTTTGTGTTCCTAATATTTTCAGAATTGGAACATAGATATCTCCCCAACTTTTCTAGCTAGATTTATGTTTAAGAGGGCATTCTGTTTCATGAAAAATTTTGAGATTTAAAAAATCTGCCTCCATTCCAATGAGGAACAAAAGTCCTCAAATTCTTATACTTGTGAAGAAGGGGAATACACACACACATGCGCACACCACACAATTACAGATAATCAAGTCCTTTTGTTTCAATGTTGACTGACTTTTCTGTCGTATCATAGAAAATCTAAAACATAAAAAAAGTTTGAAAACAAACACTCGGAACATTTTATTCTGAAAATTCTGAAAAAGAATATTTTGACATTGTCAGCTCTTCTCCTGTAGTTTTCTTCCAGCATATACAGTACCAGTGAAATCCACCTGACTCCACAAGTGCTTAGATTTTGATGCAACAACTTCTTCTGACAGGGTATGGTTCTGTCTCAATTTCTCTTGCTGGTTGTGGTTCTAACTCCCTCAGACTTTTCCCACTTCTACATGAGATTTGCCTCCTGTGTCAGCTTGATGCCCTGAAGCTTTCTTCTTTTTACATTGACCATCCACTTGCATCTCCAGATTTTTTTCTGCTCACTGTGTTCTTATTGCTTCCTTTTAATGATCTCCACTCTTGCTAGCCCAGCACATAGGGAACTATTTCCCCTTATGTTTCAAAGAAACCCATACGACCAGTTCTGCCCCAACTTTACACAGAATGGGGACCAGTGTTTCATGAATACTACAACTACTTCAGAGGCCTGTGGTAAAAAGCCCAACAAAGCTAACTATGCCATTGCACCCTGGAATTGATATCTAGGTCACTGGCTCAGAGAGAGGTATAGCATATAACCTTGTGCTGCTTTACAATCTGAATGTATCCATCATACTAATTTGCTGTAGCTCTGTAACATTCCCTGTATTGTGTTTTATCTTCTAATTTAATTACTCCTCAGTTCAGTTTACGTCAACCGTATGTCTTCATGTCATAATGTGTCAGTTTAACTCATAATTACCTTTGCTGCCAGGTTTAACTAAAAACACCCTAGAATTCATATACATTTGTTGAGGGAGCCTATTCTTTTGTTAATTTATTGTGTATTGAGTGCCAGAAGTGACCACAAGTGCAAAGGTCATCTAAAGTATCTAGTAGTCCCTCATGGTTTCACCCCCTCTAGGAACAAGCACTCCCTTTCCTATATCTTAGGTTCTTACAACAGGCATCTCCCAAAGAAGATCTTGCCTGGTTAAGAATTTTACTGTTTCTGTCTCCATGTTGGCCCTCTTCTACTGGTAGACTCACAGTGCTGCTAGAAGATGGTGGAGCAAGTAGGCAATGACAAGGAAATATATTCAGGAACATGAACTGGGAAACGAGAACACCAAGAGAAGAAGAAAAGTGAACTGGGTCTTGGATTAGAAGAGACGTGGATCACAGATTAATAAGAAATGAGAGGGTGTTGTTTATGACACTCCAGCTGGTAGATCAGGTGTGGACCATAGCTATCATTAGAAAAGCTGCTTTTGCCAGCAGCTCCTAAATGGTCCAATCTGGTACCAACATTTTTTTGTAATCTAGAGAAAAACTGGGGCATCTCAACACTGCTTGATAAAGTGTGACAAATGTTGGTATTTTAACATGCTCTGAAATCCAGGATGGGCTGAGGATATTTGCCCTGATTTGATGACCTAGAGTTCTGTTCTGTCCTGCATGGGGATCTAGGTCTACTGTCACAGAGACCTCAAGTGAAATATGCTGCTCATATAAAAAGAGCTGGTTCTTTCTTTCTCCCAACCCAGTCTGGCCTCTAAATCTAAAGCATTTAATAATAGTTTCTCCATCTCCATTTTGCAGTTGTGAATTTGATGCAGCTGAGGTTTCGGATTAAGCATCCAAACATTATGGGATCAAAGTCAATGCCCACTTTAGAATATTTGGGCCTAAAACTTGCTTTAGCTTCTTTGCATTTCATGCCTCCTGACTCATAATAAAGACCCTCCAATCTGGCCCTTGGTGACTTCAGCACAATCCCTTTGCTTTCAGTGCACAGCTGTAGCTGACTGGAATTTAGACAATTATTTTGTCGAGGAGGCACAAAAAGAAATAGAATCCCACTCTCCTCCTCTGAGCTGTGTTAGTTCTGCAGAGCAAACAGGAGTGGAAAGCAATAAGGACTTGCATCTGTCATTTTAAAGTCAGCAGAAATAACTCTGAATGCACACGGGGACCAGATCTGTGTAGTAAGAAGATGCAATTTCTATATAATAACCTCTCAAGAGTAGAACTACACTTTAATGGTCCTAATGTTCAGTGCATTTAAGGTAATCATTCTTTGCCTCTCCCCAAGTGCAGTAATAGATACCAGAAAGCTTGCAGATGCTTTTTTTGTTTGGGCTCCTCTGGTTGTTATACACAGGGACTCTATTGGAAAAATCTGCTCCTGATGATTTGAAAGTGCTGAGAACATAAGTCAAATTAGAAAAATCAACACGTTCCCTCTTGCTGAAAAGAGGAGCCATTCTCTTTAAATTTTTGTATCAAAAAATGAATGCAGATGTTTTTGAGTAAGATCACTGCAGATTACACAAACAGCTTAATGTAGCTGTGTCAAACACATTTGAGTTGGCAGCTACATCTGCTGCTGCTGCTTGCCTCACTGCCACAGATTTACATGGCCAATAGGGTTCACAAACCAGAAATTCAGTGGCCAGGACAGTAGTAGCATTAACCTCCTGGGTGCTGGGTCCACCAGCGCAGCTGCTCTGAAAAGCTCTACAGGCTGGATCCGGTGGTGCGTCATCCAGTCTACAGGAAACCCTGCAGACTACAAGACTTGCTTTCCTGGGCTTGGTCCAGCCTGTGGGCCATATAGTTGACTTAATGCAAGGAGAACTGAAAGAGTGGAAGGAGGAACCCCTTCATTTCTTAGCGAGAACACCATGGGCCAACAGCATCTTAATTGTTGCAAATGGGTATAGTTCCATTGGAGTCATTACAGGTGCTGCATCCAGCTACATCAGGGAAGGGCTGTGCCCAGAATGTAAAAGGGAATTTTGAACTAAAATATGGAAACACACGCAAAAATGAAACACCAAGCTGGAAAAACAAAATCAAGCCCTACTCCCCTCCCCCGCTCTTCAACAACAACCACCACAATAAAAGTTATGGAAAATTCTTCTTACCCCATATACCTTCTTGGCTCCTGCCTTGGCAGCAAACATGGAGAGGATCCCTGTGCCACTTCCAACATCCAATACAATCTTATCCTTAAAAACATGCTTGTTGTGATACATGGAATTTCGATAAGTTAGTGTACGCACCTCATCCTTTAACATTTCCTGTATCAGGGAGAGGAAAAGGCATTGTGTGTTTACTTCTGGCACAGGATTTGCAGCATCATTACAATTCAACATTAACACATCATTAAAATTCAACCTGAATAGTTTTTTTGAGTTCTTTGGACCAAAAACAGGATTCATTATACATCAAAGCAACTTTAAAATGCAAACCGCTCATAAGTGAATTATTAACAATGAGCACCATCTCATTTGTATATCTCCTCTTAGATACTATTTTACTGGTTAAAATGGCCAACCAAAAGGATAAACTAGTCAGAGAAATGGACCGCGATGGACATATGCAAAAGCTGTGCAAACCTTCATGCTTTCTCACACAAGCCATTCATGCAATTGTTGGACTATCTCCTGAGGCTCTGCCTCAGATTCCCAGATAAGCACCTCAAAACAGAGGCAATTTTGTTCAGTAGACACTTATGAAAAAACAGACCTGCCCAAAGTCACAGAGAGTGTGTCTACACATATGTCATAAGGGGCCAGCAATAAACTGCTCCACAATTTATTGCTTCCTGAAAGCTCTTGGGCACGTGGGGCTGCTCTGATTGGGCTGAGTGTGCTGCAGAGGGGCTGCCTGGGGCACAAGGGTGTCTCAATGTGGAGGTCACTGGCAGGCAGCTCCCAGCCAGCTGGTCAGCATCTACACTTGCACTGCTGCACATGAAAAAACTTTGGAGCAGGGGAGTACTTGAATTTACAAGACATTTACTGTGCAGTTAATTAGTCAACTATGCAGTAAACGTCTCAGATAGACATACCCACAGTGAGTCAATTCCAAAGCTTGGAGTAACACTTGCATCTCCTTACTCCTACCCTACGTTTAGCCAGAGCCTTATATTATCTCATTGGAATAGGGGTCTTTATCTGGTTACTAGTGGATATGCATGTCACATTCGGAGGTTGGATCCCTATCTTTCCCTTCAGGTGCCAGATTTCTAAAGTTGCCACTGCTGGGCCCCTGATTCTTGTTTTGTACTAGTGTGGGGAAAGTTGGTCAAATCACATCAGTCAAAAACATTTAACTGGGCTACATGCCCTTTTTAAAAGCAACTTCAAGCACGTAGTTGTTTTTGAAAATGTTACATATTACATCTGAGTGGCTAGACCTTTCATTACATTGCTGTCATCACTGAATAATTTAGGCAGTAGGATAAATGGATCTTTGAATGTCAATAGGTAGGAAAGCAGCAGTACCCATCAGATGGAAGCCCAAGTGTGGAAGATCACTATACACTGACTGCTCATCCATCTGCCTGTACTGGAGGCTGTGTACAGCCATAGCTTGTGATATGTAAGAAGATATTTTGTCCTTGTGAAGTCTGGTCCAATATCAAACATTGAAGTGGGTAATAGTGGAAGGGATAGTTCTGGTGTGATCAAACCTTGTGTTAAGTCAGTGTTTCCACTGGGGACTGTGATAAGTCTGGTCCAGTTCCTCTTCCTCTGCTCTGAATCCCATTCCTCAGTGTTCCTTGGTCCTTGCTACTGCCATCATAGCACCAAAGACATTTGCCTGATTTTTCACAGGTAAATTATATTATGAAGGCAAACCAAATAAAACATTTGCCTGATTTTTCACAGGTAAATTATCTGATGTTAAGGCTGAGATCTTCAGAGATGCTTAAGGAGTTTGGATGTCCAGCTCACATTATTTGAATGGGAACTGAAAAGTCTTAATCTCAGGTTGTTTGGAAAAATCTCAATCTAAGTGCATAAATATAGATTGAATGGCTTCACTTTAGGCAGTCAAATTTGAAAGTAGCCCAAGAACTCTCAAAAGTCAGTTGAACTCAAGTGGCTTTGAACGTCACTTCACAGAGACATGCCACCATGTAAAACCATTAGGCCTGTGTGAAGCAGCTAGTATTCACTTCGGATTCGGTTCGGGGGATAGTGATTCGATTCACTGATTCAAATCACTGTCCTGAATCAATTTGGCTGCTGCCGAATTTCTGAATCTCTGAATCACCCAGGCCCATCCCCGCAAGCCCGGCAATGGCTACCCCCAGCTCCGGCACTTGGAAAAAAACAAAGCCCCAACTCAGCAGGTGCCAGCCACTGCCCCATGCTGCATGGGGGATTCTGCACAA
>NW_017728931.1:10118598-10166547 GCF_001723895.1 Crocodylus porosus | reverse complement strand
CAGTAGGGAGCAGCAGGGATCACCCCCCGCCCGGCAGCAACCAGTGAGCACTGGGGCTTTTCTTTAAAGAGTTGGGAGATGGGGCTAGTGGGGCAGCTATGCGGCGGCAGGGGGAGCAGGCCGGGGTTGGAGGGGCTGGAGAAGCAGGCAGAAGCTGGGGGCTGGGAGGGGCCCCTCATGGTCCCCTCCCCCATTCCTAATACTTAGCAGCTCAGAGTCTGGCTGCAGCTCCTTGCTGCAGCTGCCAGGGACTGCCCAAATCATCAAAGCTCTCCAGATCTTTTCCAAAGATTCAGAGAGCTTTGAATCAATTCAGACATTTTAATTGGCCCCTGATTCGATTTAGATTCCGAGATTCGGCCACCGAATCGAGCCAAATCTCCTCCAAATCAAATCACCACCCGAAACTTTGCACAGCCCAAAACCATGCATATTTGGGTTGCAGTTAGGTTGGGGGTACTTAGGTTGGGGAAGAATGGTGTCAATAACCCTGTACCAAATTTGATCAATGTATTTGCTGATATAATTATATTATATGCCACTAATGCTCAAAACATTTCTGTGTTCATCAAAGATCCCATATTGTGTCATGTAAACATAAGAGATTGTCCTGGTGTCCTTGCCATATTTGCCCTGAGGGAAATGCTTGCATCTCCTGTTGAAGTCAGCAGGAGTTAGACGCTCATGTTTGAAGGCCAAATATGGTCCATTGTGTATTGTGTGCAGCATCTATGTTTAAATGCTTGAGCATAGAATGATTTTAGCTTAATGAATAGGCCCTTTAATTGCCTGGTGGGCCCAGTTCCCCAACCTGTATAGTCACGCTAAGTAGTACTTTGGGAGAAATACACAGCTGTGCAGAGAGACAACACAAGATCTATGCACCACTGAAGTCCTAATGAAGCCATGCTTTGAAGATTTAAATAGGCCAGAGGCCTTGAGCCTGTCCTCTGTGGAGGAATGTGTTTTATCTGTTACCACTTAATCAAAGGCACCATTGGCCTAAATGAAGATTGAAACATCAGATCCTGGCAAAATTAGTGTGTCCAACAGCCGAGGGAAAGAAATCAGCTATGAACTCATTTCACTGAAAGTAACAGTGCCCTTCCTCAGTATTAATGAGATACAAGACAAAAGGCTTTACCTCATGGATTCCAAAGTGAGCGTAAGAGTCAAAATAATAATCCCTGGATGTCATTTCTTCTGGATTCAGGAGCTTTGCCATCTTGCCTCGGCCTGGACAGCTTGGTTGCAAAGGTACATGGATAACAGATTGAACAGGCTTTGGAATAACAATAGGTTGAGGAGGCTGCGAAGGGCCACTGCACACCTAGAAGGATATGGAGTATTATTACAGGAGAAGCCATTATTTATACAACCTTTCTCTGCCTGTTCCAAGTTCATCTCTGTCTTACTGGGGAGAGTAGGGTTTAGTGTTGGGGGGCAGGGAGTGGGGCTTGGTTAGCCAGAACAGAGGGGGCATGGTCCAGACTGCACTGGAGGCCAACCTTTATGGCTGACCTGCCACAAATTAGCCCCACACCTCACTGAGTGACACTCCAATCCCTTTCCCCCAGCATGATCTGCTGCTCTGATTTCTGCTCCCTGCCCTGTGCTCGCTACTCCATCTGCTGCTGCTCTTTCTGCTTCCTGCCCTATCTGCTGCTGTGTGACTTGTCCCCTCCTCAGTCTGCCTGTGCTACTTGTGGGACGTACAATACAGGTTGGCCGCCGCTGGTCTAGAGAATGGGATTTCAGAATAAGAACAAAATGCTCAAAGGTATTTTGGCATCTCATTCCTACTGAGGATCTGAGCCTGAGTGACCTCGCATCATCTGAAAGTCCCTAGACATGCATAGAAAAAAAGTCTTGGGATTTAAGCAGGATATATCATCCCTTAGTTCTACTCTTCTGCTGCTGTTAGCAGGTCAGCAAAGTAGTAGGTGTATGTATTTGCCATTCCTGCCCTTCCCATTTCTTGTAAAAGCTCATCTCCGTTAACATGATTTAAGTAGTGACCTGAAGGCATGGGCAGATACAGGATCATAGCAACAGGGGTGCAGTCACATCCCTTTCAAGGTAGGGCACATGGCACTGAAGAGAGCTTTCTGTACATGTGAGTCATGCAGCTGAAGGGGTTGTGGCTGCAGCCCCTCGCTGTGATCCTGGCTGCTAGCGAGCTCTCACCAGCTCCTGCTAGATCTCTGCATGTGAGATCTGAGCTCACTGGTGTGGGGTCTGCCCAGAGTCCCTCCTTTCAAGCAGCTCTGGAAAGCCTACTGCTCTTTGCTCTCACCACCCCCACCCTGCTTCCCTCCCCAGAAAATACAGCAGTAGGGAAAGGAGGAGTTGGGACAATCAATGCAGTGTCTCAAGAACTAGATGAATGCAGCGGCTGCACGTAACTAACAGCTGCTCCTCCCCTGCTGCTGAATTTGTTGGGTGGAGGGCGGGGAAGGGCCCACATTGACTAGCAGAGGGGCTTATAGAGCTCTTAGCAAGTGGAGCTCCCAGCGGGAGCTGTGCAGGTGGGCAGTGAGAGCTCCCTGGGCATGTGGCATAGAGCAAAACTGCAACACTGGTCAGGCCACAGCTGGAGTACTGCATCCAGTTCTGGGCACCGCACTTCAGGAGGGATGTGGCCAGCATTGAGAGGGTCCAAAGGAGGGCCACTTGCATGATCCAGGGACAGCAGGGCAGACCCTACGAGGAGAGGCTACAGGATCTGAACCTGTTCAGCCTCCATAAGAGAAGGCTGAAAGGGGACCCGGTGGCCGTCTACAAACTTACAAGGGGGGACCAGCGGGGAATGGGAGAGACCCTGTTCAGCTGTGCACCTCCCAGGGTAACAAGGAATAACGGCCATAAGTTGTTTGAGAGTAGGGTCAGACTGGAAATTAGAAGACACTACTTCACAGTCAGGGCAGCTAGATTCTGGAACCAACTTCCAAGGGAAGTGGTGCTGGCTCCTACCCTGGGGGTCTTTAAGAGGAGGCTTGAAAATTATCTAGCCGGAGTCATACGAGCCCAGTATTCTCTCCTGCCCAGGGCAGGTAGTTGGACTTGATGATCTACTTCTACCCCTTCCAACCCTACAACTATGAAAAGGAAGGGAGGGAGGTGCTATGGCACCACTGCACCACTCCTGGATCTGCCCCTGCCTAAAGGCAGGCAGCACCCTAAAGGTCAGTCCTGATAGCAACTGGGAGTAGAAAGGTGGTCAGTCCATTAGCAAATGTAGAATGCTGTGTGAAAACTACTGGTGGAAATGTTGCAAGGGATGTGTGGGTTTATAACTGTCTGAATCTCTTAATTACTAGCATGACAGAAAAAGCTGAAGTTAAATTAGAAGAGGCATCAAATTCTCAAAGGAATATGAAAGCTGTCCTATCCTTTATGGATCATCACTGTTACTTTATTTGTAGAGAAAGCATGAGCTACTTCTCCACCTAAAATATTCCAACCCTATCCTACATGTTCTCTGGCTTTAAATTTAATAATTTCCCAGGTGGAATAGAATTTGCCACAACCTTTCCTAGATATTTTTTCTGAAGTTTGCATATCATTTGTAGTTTGGTACAGCAAGAGATCAGTCACTTGTAGTGTCCCTGAATAGCATCAATTAGCCTAGTTTAGCTTACTTTGATATAAAAAATTACTTTAACCTTTCTTTCCTTGCTCATGTTTAATTTTAAATGTGTCATCTTTTGATGGTTTCTTTGGTCCATCGGTGTAGAATGAATAATAATAACTTACATTTCTGCAACACCTTTCATCTTGACAGATCCAGAAATGCTTTAATCATTGAATCACAGAGGATGATTAGCTCATCTAGTTTATCTCCTAACTAGTATGAAATTGTTCCCTGTTAGTTTGGTTCAATTTTAAGTTTTGAGACCAAACTACAGTCTGATGCATATCATGTTGGTGAAATGTTTTTCATGATATTTATCCAGTTTTTCATCCTTTTTAAAGTCACCTTGTTCCCCCTATTCCCCTAAATAATTCCTTTCCCATTTGATGTTAACACCCATCAAATATTATCAGTGTTAACGAATTCCACCAGTGCCTTCAGTGTTTCTTCACTGAACTATAAGTATTTAAATGCATATACTTAATCTTTCCTCCTAAACCGTATTACTGGTATCAGTTCCCAAATCATTCTGTACCTGCTCTCTGGACACCTCCACCTCTATTCTGATAGGAGGTACTGGGACAGAACACAACATGCCATGCACAAGTGTGATGGGATCTGATATTTGATCCCACCAATTGCACCTCCTGCCCTGCCACATGATCCCAGGCTTCCCCTGTACTGGCAAGTAGCAAGCTGGGTGCCCAGAGTGCCAGTCAGCTGATTGGCACTCCTAGCCTTGGGAGCACACAGGAGCCTTGAAGGGTGTCAGTGCACTCCCAAGGTGGGGAGCACCAATCAGCTGATCAAAACTGGCCGCAGGTTTAATTTAAGGCACGGTGGAAACCAGCCACGAAGTTCTTTAATACATTTATTTTTTCTCATTGCCCTGTTTTAACATGTCATTACTGTATTTACTAGAATATAAGATGACCCCCCACAATAATTAGTTATTATATATGGAAAATTTGTAAATGTGTTATAATTTGCCAGGTATAGAATCTAATTTATTGGAGGTTTGCCTTTAATTTGTCCCTCTTCTACTGCTGCAGCATAGAAAATAAATCTTGGGGGGGTCAGGTGGCTGGCTCCCTTGCCCTCTGCCCCCCCCACTTCTTTCCCCTGGAGCCCCCCCTCTTACTGTCAGACCCTGCTCTTCCTGGACACATGGAAGTGAGGGGCAAATTTGAAAACACAGGGCACATCTACATAAGACGTTTACTGTGATGCTGCCTGATTAGCTCCACAGTCAATGTCTGTGTCTACACATGCATCCCTATTAGGGCACACAAAACTAACAAACTCCACAGCAGGATAGTACTTATAAATATAAGTACTAGCCTGCTACAGATTTTTTGTGTGGAGCAGTGCACATGTAGATACTGCCCAGCTGGCTGGAGCACGAGGGTGCTTCAGTGCAGGGGCTGCCTGCTGGCTAGCCCTGCATAAAGCACCCTTATTCCCCAGCCAGTCCTTCCATGGCATATTGAACCCAGTTAGAGCAATCCTGGGCTGCTGCTAGCCAGGACTGCTCTGACCGGGCTCCATGTGCTGTGCACAAATGAACTCCAGAGTGAAAAACTTTATTTATGCACATTAATTGCATGTGTAGACACGCTCACTGACTTTGAAATAAACATGCCTGTAGTAATTTAGTTTATCCAGAATTGAAGCATTTTCCATTTTGTGAAACCACTGCAGCTTTTAGCATAGGTACTCCATTAGCACACATTTAAACAGCACTTTTGTACCTACTGATATGTAGCACAAATGATGCATGATATTAGTCCAAAGCCAAAAGGCTCATAATTTACCATCTAGTTCACTGGACTGTGCCCCAGCAGAGTCAACAGTGTTTCAGCCCCACAGCTCAGCACTTAGCTAGAAAGCAACTGCTTCTGCCAGCTGGTAGGGAGCAAGCACAGCCTTGCAGAGGGGCTGCCATTGGCACAGGAGCAAATTACAACAAATTAAAAGGAAGGGAGACTGCCTTTGTACACACCCTTATCTAAAGCATGGTACTTTACCCATTAATGAAACAAGGCTAAGTTAACATGATTTAGCTTCCACTTACTACAAAGCAAGAGCAAGTACATAGCGATTTACCCTGGAATAGCCCGTATGCAATAAATCCCTGCATATTACTGACTGGAATTTGTTCATTTGTCTGGAGCCATAATTTTGCTTTAAATGCTGCAGTTGGGTTTTGGTGGATTCCTGTGTATCCAGACAGTGCCAAATTAATAACTTTAATCAAGTCATTGCGACAATATTATTTCTGCAGGACTTCATTTTGCATTACTAGTGCACTAGAGGTCTTCCATTTGAAAATGATATAGGTATTGCAGCACCTGGATATAGGTGTAATCAGTTCTAGTGGTGATATTCTATCGTGTGTCTACAGAGAAATGGGCATGGAGAAAAAGAATAATCTTGTGATTGGGACTCAAGAGATCTCAGTTCTGTTCTCATAAACACTCTGAGAAACTTGAGTCAAGTGAGCTAAAGTCTCCAAGTCTCAGTCCTTCCCCCCCCGAAAACAGGAATAATAGTAATTTCATGCCTTGTAGGAGTTATGTGAAGACATTTACTTCTGCGTGTGAAGCACTTGCATTGTAAGACAAGCATCACCACAGGAAAATGCATAGCTATTGTAGACTGCTATAACATGAAGAGGAGCGTGGTGCTAAAATGGCGGTGGCCTTGGAAACAATAACTTCAGTGAGTTGAAAGCAAGAGCAGAGAGGTGCTTGCTGAACCAGAACCAGCTAGATTTCTTGAGACATGGAATAAACGCTTGAGGTAAAAGCCTGCCTCTAGAGTCAAGCCATTCAAGAAAGGCAGCTTTCTGAATCCGTTCCAAAACTGAAATGATCCTATATATGATTTACCAGCATGGCAGATACATGCCTAACCTGTCAGAAATAATACATCCTTTGTATAGGTTCAGACAAGGGAAAGCACCTGGAGTTGGAGCAAACTCAAGCACAGGCATCCAGCAGTGTAGCAGCTTCTATCCAAGGCATTAATATTTATTCTCCAGGTTGTCCATAAGCCAACAAACACCATTATAAATGCTGCTGACTTATGAATTAGGGGAATAGTACTGCAGTCTTTACAGTCTATGAAAGCCACTTGTGTGCTCCTTCACAACACAGACTAATGCAGAGACCCATTAATGTTTAAAAGAAAGTAAGCAGTTATCCCATCATCCATGCAAGTCCAGCTAGTGACAGGCTATGGTTGAGATAAAAGAAAGATCCCATAGACTGGGGTGAAGAAGCAATCCTTTTCTGTCACTATTATGTTCTTTGAATCTTGTTGTATTGTTACGTTCTAACTTTTGCATTAGTTCACATATTAAGGAATGATTTCCTTTCTTTGAACTATTTCCTTTAAAATTTTTCCTGAGTTATATTTCTTCATGGAGGAAGGAAAAAACAGGATTTCTAGGGTGTCAGAGATTTGTGAGAGGTGTTTTATAACCTTTTACCAATACATTTTAAAGCAGTAAAATTGACATTTTGAAGTCAGCTAAGGAAATTTGCTTCATGTCTCCCATTAATATGAAAAATCTTAAGTTCTTTTTGAAAATCTCAACCGTCTGTCAAAAGAAATGCTCCTAAATTCATAGGTGGGAACATATGTGTCTTGATTTTCAAAAGCACAAAGCACCTGTAGAAGCCAGTGTAAGCTCCTAGATGTTCCATAACTTTGAAAATCAAGCCATTGATTTAGTTGCTAAAACATTAATTTTAGAGCCCAAATTGAGTATCCCAGGAGGCAGCTTTGAAAATCTCTGCCTTTTTGTGTCTCCCTCTAATTACAGTGCAACAACATGGAGTTGGATAAGGCAAATAAATATGCATAACTTTGTTAATGATCATCCTAAGTGCTTGTGAAAAAATGTGGGGCTTCAGTACTAAAGAGCATTAATTTTCAAGGTCACACAAACCTCAGTATTTCATGACATTACCATGTAGACACTGGTTTGTAAACTAAAATTCAAATCTGTAATGGAGAACTACAAAAATTGATACTCAGAGTCTGATTTTCTTCTTTTTTTTTTTCAAACTGTTGTTTATGAATATAAACCATATATTTTTGGATGTGGAAGAGGCTAGAGCTCTTATTTTAAAAATTCCATATCCATCCTTGAGAGAGTCATGCTGTTAAGAGAGTTAATTTGTCTACATTCAAACAGAAAATCTATTTGCCACTGACCTTCTAATGAAGCCCTGTTTAGTAGCATTAAGTGGGCTATAGGCTTTAACTTTGTCCTCTATGAACAAGTAGTTTAAATCTGTTAGCGCTTATCAAAGAATAAGGTTAGAAATAGACATTACCAAATGAAGCAGATCAGCTGTGTGGGGATGTGCCCTGGCCCAACTAATCTGCTTCACTGGGTGAAATACATGTTGCCTGTTGTCCCATGTGTTGATCTTCTGGAACAATATGGGGACATGTTTCTTATTTCCAGAGATGTATCCCTGGCAATTTCTGGGGTGCATCCCTGGAAGCAGGGAAAGTCAAGGTTTCCTGCTTCTAAAGAAGCACTCTAGAGATCCCAGGGGCATGTCTCTGGAAGCAGGAAAATCTGTGTGGGTACTCCTGAGGTAACCGGAGAATAAGGGCAGCTCTGGCAACCTTTCAAGCCATGACCCAGAACAACCCAGCTCCAGTCCAGTGCAGGCCGGGTGGCTTCTGCAGCACGTCAGTGGTAGGGGCCTCTGCCTACATCCACAATGGGGCCAGGCAGCTGGGAGCTGTGCCTGTGCCGTTATCATTTCTCCCAGCTCCCTGGTCCTCAGCTAGGGTTTAAGCACAGCTTCTAGCTGATGGGCAGCTGCACTGGCACTGGGTAGCTAGAAGCTGCATCAACACTACTGTCACTTCTGCACCAAAGCTGGGAGATGATGGAGGCAGGGGGAACAAGGAAGAGGGGGACCACAGGGTATAAAAGTGGCAGAAGCTTGGATACAGCTTCCAGACTTCTGGGCCTGGCACAGCACCCCTCTCCTTGCAGGTTGAAAGCTCCATTCATGCTTCGGCTGTATAGTCTCTGCATGGGTGTGAGCATAGGCAATGTCTTGGAGCTCCATGTGCCAGATCCAGCCTGTGAGCTGTATATTACCAATGTCTGCATTAAGTCTTCTGGTTTACACCAGATAAAGATCTGGTTCCATAAATTTATTAAAGATTGTAACCAACCATAAATAATTGTCAGCAAATGTGAAGCAGCTCAGCGTAAAGAACTGTTAGAAATTTCTCAGTCAGACAGGTAGTTGGAGAAGACAACTGAGATTTACAAGCACTTACAGATTACTGCTTTCCTATGCACTTTGAGATCACATAGTTTTGTGACCTTTCTCACTGGCATGCCAAACAATCTGAAGTGTATGCTTGTACCATGTCAAGATGAACTTGTTGTGGACAAAAAAAATCTACAGTTTGTCGGAAAGAAATGCCTCGTTTATGGACAATTATAGCTTTGACTGCATTGCGAATACTTCATTTTACATTCCAAACCTAATGCTTAGGCTGGGAGCTGCATGTGCATGTTCTGGCACAAGATGAAATTTTTTAGTTTTCAGGAGAAGTAAATGGCTACAAACAGACATCATATTTGTCCTGGAATAAACCATTTTATCTGGGACAAAATGCATTTGTTCAGCTATCCATGTCCTTTGTCATGGGATAAACCTTAAAGGTTCACGAGATAAAAAGTACTAACCATTCATCCCAGGGCACCGCAAAGTGCGTCTGAACAGCTATCCCAGGATTGCATCATTGAATCAATGGAAGTAAAGCAGCCATGCATTCCTATACTCAGTAAATCCTGATTAGAAGGACAATGTGTGTAGATGCCAATCTGGGGATATTTCTGTTCTGGGACAAACACAGGCACCTGTGCTTAGCACCAAGTCCCACTCAAGGCTAAGCAACTGGCGCAAACACTGCAGTTTGATAAGGGATTGGTACGTGCATGAGGAATTGAATGTAATTGAAAAAGATGTTGGGAGAATGGATGGTGCTTTCCACTGTGCAAGATTCAAAGGTCCTACATTATGTGGCCAACACAAGAACCTGGGCTGATACTGACAGGGCAAACTTTTTTGCAAACTTGCCCAGATTATCAAGAACCAATGACGATTTGAGTCTTTTTTGAGTCTTTATATCAAAACCGCCTGGAGGAGAGTGATCAGAAAACTGAGACTGATAGAGACTATATATCAGATTGCATCCAGCCCCCAATTACTTGCATAAAGGAGAAAAAGACATAAAGGAAATCAGACAGTATTAATGGTGAGGAGATCGAAAGATTGGGCAGTACAGGAATGACCAGTGGGTGATTCTGAGGCTCTACCTACAACTGTGCTAGTAGGTGGTGGCTGCAAATGAGATGAGGTGAGATTAGTACGGGGGCGAGCAGCCTTCAGTTGAACCAAATGTTGGTACAGTTAATAAAAGCGCTGTGCTTGCAGCCTCCTCTCCTGAGTGCTTACTGCATATTACAGTGATGACAGCCTCAGGTAAAGTGGCTGAATAATTGTTCCGAAGGCTGAGGTTTAACTCCAGTTACTTCTCTTTTCATAAAAGAAAGAGGGTCCTATGTCACATTAGCACAGAATGTGCAGCATCAGGGATGGACAGCAGGTTCATTTAACCCTTAACAGAGTATGTGAGAGAAGGAAGGATAACAGGCGAGTACTTGTATCAACAGTTTTGCCCTGATGGCTGTGAAACTTCCAAACGGATGGCAAGGTATACGCTGTGCATATTGGCACCTTAGGTAGAAGGTCAGTGTCACTTTCTGCTAGTTCATAAGACCCTCTGCTATAATGCACAGGTAGAGAAATTTCTTGGGTGTTGCATCCAAAGTATCCTTTTACATGAGGGTAAACTATTATGTCTTGGCTGAGTTGATATGGTGGATTGGTTAACTGCAAGCATTCAGGTGGCTACTCAGTGTGCAAGCTTCTACTTAACAGTGTGAAATCATGATATGGCTTCTTCTCACTGTTTGGATGACATATTTATGGAAAGCAGAGGGCAACAGAAATCATTAGAGGGATGGAAAGGCTTCCAGGATAGCTTATAAAGATTAGGATTGCATTACTTAGCTAGATCGTATTTATCACTTTCATAATACTAGATCAATTAAATTAAAAGGCAAAAAAAATTTGTAAACCAGATAAGTACTCTCTCACACAATGCATAATTAACTCTTTGGACTCACTGCAATAAGAAAAGGTTGATGCAAAGAGTTTACAAGATTTCAGAAATACGTTCTACATTAGTATGAATAAAAAGAGCAATATGTAGGAATAAAAAGGCATAAAAGAGATTAAATTATTAAGTGTTGGGATATAACTCAACCACTAATGCTGAGATATGGAAGAAATTTATTTCTGTCCAGTCTCAGAAACTACACATTTGCTCAGTCAAATATTTGGGACTTAAAAGAGTCACAAATAGCAGCAAAGCAAATCAGTAGGTTGAATTCAGCCCACTGCACAAATACTGCTTCTTGTATCCACCCACTTACAAGTCTGGGTTCTTTCCTCTCTGATCAAAATGTCTGCGGGTTTTGATCTTTGTCTGACGTTGGTGAATAACTAATATTTTGACTAGGTTCCCCATTCCCACTTCCATTGAAGTCAACAGGAGTTCACAGTTGTTTAGCTCAGTGGAAGCAGGATCTGTGATTATGATGCCTTCTAGTGGATAGTATTAGAACCTATAGACAAAACTTTTCTTAGATATGGGCAGGAGAGGCTTGAGGTGTAGTAATCCATAATCCAGAAATTAATCTCTGCTGACAACCAGGTGCCTCTCTCTGTATGTACACCATATGGATTTCTTACAGTCTAATGATTCTGGTCACATGATGCAGAGGCCCAAATGCAGATGCAGGGAAAATAAAATAACTGTGCAGTGAAAAAAAGTTTGAAGGAGTCCAGCTGCATTTTTGTAGTGCTTTGGCTCTGTGCTCCAGTATGTTCAGGAAGGTGTGTCTTAGGTATGTGTAAATCAATGTGAAGAGGTTTTCCAGATTTGGGAATGTGTGGGCTGCCTCTGAGTAGCATGTAGTCTCCTCCTATAAAAGACTCAGTGGTATGGGGCTAAGTTTGCACAGCCTAGTGGTTAGTTTATTTTGATGTCAAACTGGAGCACTTGAAAGTCAAGCAAGCATACACCAAACAAAGGAGGTGATTACATAGATGGAAGAAAGGGGTTGATTGCTTGATATAGCAGCACCCATCCTTGCAAAGATTGATTTGTGTTCACAGGTAGAAAACACTAACTTTGAAGCTACATTTGCTGTTACACTGGCCTCAGGCACACAACAGCTCCCATGCTGGGGCCATCCTGGGGAATGCAGAGGTGCTTAAAAGTGGCCACTGTTTGCCACCTTTGTAGCATTCTGTAGTTATGCTGAGAAACTACTAGACTAATTTTAATCGCACACCACAAGTGCCATCTGGAACTCTTGCTGCAAGTTGGCAGAGGCCAGGGGGAGGTTGTGCCGGCTGGCTTCTTGCAGAGCTAGACTGTTGCCCAACATGATAAAGCAACTCTTAGCCCCCACATTTTCACTGAGGATGTGCTGTCCCACTTTAAAGGCCCCTTTGAAAGCAAACAAAAACAGTGCAAAAAAAAAAGACATTTCCTACTCTCCTCCTTTTCAAGCTACTTGTTTCAGACAATGGGGGGTGCAAATGTGGTGCCCTGTCATTCATTTTAATTGGCATAATTTGGGAGAAGCTGAAAAAGTGAAGTGCCAAGGACTGTATAAATATGTGGAGAGATTGATTGGTCACTAAGGAAATGCATTCCCTTTTCTCTTGTCTCCCTCCCCACCCGACCACCAGAACGCACCAGGAAAAAAACTATTTTGTGCATTTCACAGAAACCAGCTTTCCCCTGAGATTACTGGTGCTTCAAGGTTTTGACAGGGCCAGAAATGATAGAAGCCCTCATGGGGCATTTCAAACTAAACTTAGTAGTGCTGAGGTAATTGAGAGGCACCAGCGTCAGAAGGGGAAAATATCTGAAGTTCTGACAGGGTGCTAAAGTTCAGTTTCCACTTAAGTTCAGACAGGAGGTGTGAGTGAGTCTGGGGTATTTTTCAGAATGTCTTTGCCTGTCCCTAGAAAGTGAGAAAGAAAGAAAGATGATAGCATAGTTTTCTGTGTGAATCTAGGCTATGGCCTCTGGGAAATAAAGAACATTTCCAAATTTAGCATCATTTTATTTCTGATTTGCGTTTCAGAGACTAACATGGGGGAAAAAATGCCTCTGCTTTATTAAAATGCATCAGGTGTTCCAGCTGATTTTAAAATGTTGGTCACGGTCTCAGGGAGTCTAAAAATAAACCATATCAATTGCATTCCCAGGCTTTTGCTGCCGAGTCACCTCTAAATCGGGTACAGACAATTGTTAACATTAAATGTATATTACTTGCACTGATATTGACTTTTTAATGTCCCATCTGGCCTGATTCCTGCTGATCTTTCAAGGACAAGGGCTGCTCTATTGCCAAGTAATTATACCATACTACCCCAGGCTCTATGGGGGCCAAGCCCTTGTAGCCTGTCTTGTTATAGCTACATGAGAAGGTCTTGGAGGTGTTCTGTTACCCCAGAGAAGGGTGCAGGAGGAAGGGTCTTTCTCATCTCACCATTAAACATAAGCAAAGTCAACCTAGTTACTATCACAGCCTTGGAGGCACAGTAGCTTAGACCACTGATCTGCTCCTGCTTGCCTAGGGACAATTAATAAAAACAGATCCACCAGCCTCCAGTCCCATTCCTGTCCTATCCCTTGAGTCCCAAAGCATGAGGACCAATTTGGGGGGGAGGGAAGGGCAGGGCATGCTACGAACTCAGCACTTTGTAGCACTACAAAAATAAAGCGCTGTGGGGGCATGTGTACATGAGCAGTCTGCTGGTTGGAGCATTATGAAGTGTGTACTGCTGCAGCCTGCTGCTCCCAGAAGAGGAGCAGGAGAGTTTCCCCAGCATAGTTCCTGCTTGGGACACAGGAGGGGAGAAGAAAAGGTCTGTTCATAGCTTCTCTGCCTTCCACAATGTGGGTAGTCTGTCTCTCCTTGTTACATGACCGTATAGCTATATGGTCTGTCTTATGACTGAGGCCTTAAGAAGGAACTCTTGTAGTCATGGTGATCGGTTGCTGTGTCCCTGCTGCATTGGTCCTCTAATCCAGGGGTATCAAAAGCGTCTGGCCCTGTGGGTCAGATGAGTAATGCGGGGCCAGTTTATGTGCCCTGTGCAGCACCTGGGGCCAATATGGTGTATGCTGCATGTGGCACACATGTCCTATCTGAGACCCAAGTGCAGCACCGTGAGCCAGAGAATAGGGCACCGTGGGCCAGATCTTTGACACCCCTGTTAATGCATACACAAAACCAAGTCTGCCCAAACCCCAGTTCCACAACTGACAGAGTGTCTCGAACTCCACTGACCACTGATAAATACCACTGTGCAGGGTGTCATAGGAAACACCTGGTAACCTGAAAAGTTGTTTGCTAAGTTTGGGAAACCTGCAGATTAGCCTGCCAGACTTTTTATCCTCCTGGAGTCTAGCTCCATGAATAGCCCAGATAATTCAACACTCGGAGCTTTAGCCATATGCTAACAGATCAGTGTTGCATGGAGGGCTTCGGAAGCCATGACATTCTTTGTGAAAACATAAAGATACTTAAAAACAAAGTCACTCCAGAGTTGTCAGCAACAACAACAAAGCCTTGGATTTAGATTTTTTAGCATTTGCTTTCACCTTGTGATACACAACCAGCCAGAGATGACATTTTGCTCTTATCTGGAGACAGTGAGGAGAGATGTTAATGGGAGTGATGTTTTTTATTCACCTCCAAGGTAAGGGGGACCTTTCATGTGTCAGATTATTTTAAAGCTCCTCACTTCACCCGGCACTGATGGCTGTGGAAATGGCAATAAAGGTTATAAGAACATGTAGTTACAAGGTTGAACACATAAAAAGAATACTGTGCTATGCTGTGTAAACAGCTAGGAAGCTGCAAGTGAAAAACAAAGGTAGGGATATTTAACAGAGACAAAAATATACATTTGGATCTTAGAATTATAGAATAGTAGGGTTGGAAGAGACTCAGGAGATCATCTACTTCAACCCTCTGTTCAAGGCAGGATCATCTCTGACTATATTATCCTAGTCAAGTGTCTTTATAACCTGCTCTTAAAAAGGTCCAAAGATGGAGATTCCACAACTTCTCTGGCTAGCCTGTTTCAATGGTTAACTCAGTGATTCCCAAAAGGGTCTCTTGACACCTCAGGGTGCCTTGAGATCCTTTCAAGGGTGTCACAAGGCGAGTCCCGGGGTTTTTCTCCATTTTTTAAATTAAAGGGCCAGAGCTGGCCCAGGTGGGGCACCTGTGTGGAGGCTGGGGGAGCAAGGGGGGGATCAGAGGGCTCGTGGCAGAGCCCCCCATGCAGCATGGGGCAGTGGGGGGCAGCAGGGATCACCTCCCACCTGGCAGCACCCAGTGAAAACCAGGGCTTTTTTTTTTAAAAGTACTGAGCTGGGGTGGGCAGGGTGGCCATGGAGGGGCAGGGCTGGGGAAGCAGTGGGGTCGGTGGGGCTGGCAGGGGTCCCCCCATTTTTACCACCCTCCCTTTTCTGCCAACCCTGGCCACTCCCACACCTAGGGGACACAATGGGGCACAGTGTTTCATTTTTTTCCCTTTAGTATTTTCCCTAGTTTATAATCCTGTCTTTGTGGTTTCCTGTTAGGACAGATGAGAGGATTTTGAATTGACATAGTGATTTAAAGAAAATTGTTCCCTATTTAACAGGGTGACTGTTGCATGGTTATAAACTGCATGAATAAGAATTGTAATTTGTGGACATGCAGGTGCAGCCACCATGTCCTCAGAACCTCAGAAAGGTGGTCACAGGCTCTGTGTCACCGTGCTCCACCTAACCATATCCCAGCTGCAGCAGCAGCCCTCAGAAGCCTGCTTGGAGTCCCCACCTGCCAGCAGCAGCACAGCATGAAGTCCCCCACCACAGTCCCACAAAACCATGGCTTATAGGGTGCATTATCTCCCAGGCTGATGTGGAGGTTCCTGCTCTCCTTCACGCTGTCTCCATCCAGCACCTACCTATGCTCCAGCCTGCTCTGCTGCTGCTGCAGCTTCATGCTGACCTGGTCCTGGCTAAGCGTATGTGCTGCCTGTTCACCCAGAGCACCTTTTTACCACTCCTTACAAATTGCTGTCCCAGGGAACCACCAGTGCTGCCTGTATGGTTATGCTGGCCCTGCCCGCACCCCACTTTACAAAATCCTGGTTTTCCCATGTCCACCTTACAGTATTTTCAGCTTGCCTGTAATTCTGTATTGTACTTATGAGAATGTCATGGGAGATGGTGACAAAAGCCTTGCTAAAGTCAAAGCATATCATAGCCACTGCTCTTCCCCTATCTACAGAACCTGTCACTTTGTTATGGAAGGAAATCAAGTTGGTCAGGCATCTTGCATAATAGCTTTCTTATTCATTGCAATTACTGGTGCTGCTGCTGTAACACCTGGTGTGCTGTACAAGTTCAGGGTCCTATTGTGCTGGCATAGAAGAAAAGCCCCGTCAGAGATATTCCCTGCCCTGACGTAAAATGGAAAGGAAACCCCAGCGGTCTGAGTCTCACCTGCACAAAAGTCATTTTACAGCATGCCATCAGAGTAAAGACTTCTTCAACTGAGCACAAATTATTTCAAGACTCCTTTTTACTTCTGGAGCAGTATAAACTAGCACCAAGGTAAAGAGAATAGGGTCCTAATTTTTAATGAGCTAAATATGAATCATTATTAAAAACTACCAGAGTAATCTAACAGTACAAGTATTTTTTTCTTACATAAAGACAAAGCGCCTAATCAAAGTCCAGTCTAAGTCAATGGAAGCCTTTCTGTTTCCTTTCATGGAAAATGGATAGAGCTCTTAAAGAATGTTGGATAAAGAAAAGAGAATATAGCCGAACTGAAACACCCTTGTTATTTATTTTAACCAGTCTGTCCAGAGCTGGCCTTAGGGGTGAGCAATGTGGGCAGTGGGGGCACCACACACGCACACATGAGCAGCCTGCACTTACAGCAGCGCTCTACCTCCTCCCTTTCCCCTGCCCGCTGCTGATCCCTGCCCCAGGCAGGAGAGCAGTGCTCAGCTCAGCCCACCCCCCAACACCAGCCACTGCTCAGGAGGACCTGGGCTGGGCAGTGCGGATAGCAGCAATGGCACCTGCCCACCTGCCTGGCGTACCATGCCACTCCACCTTCCTGCCAGACTGTGCCCTGCACCCCTGCCTGCCTCTGCCTGCAGCAGTGCCACTGACTTGGAGGTGAGTACCAGGGGCAGGGAGGGGCACAACATACAAATTCACCCAGGGTGCCCTTTTCCCTAGGATCGACTCTGAGTGTGGCGCATGTTATTTGATTAAGTTAAGCATCTATTGCAAACCCTAGCTGCTTTCACAAACTTTAAACCACAAACTACAACAGAAAGAAAATTACGAATAACTGATTTAGCAAAGCACTTAAAGTTAAACACATGCTCTAAAGTTAAACATGTGCTTAAATCTCACTGACTTCAGTAGGACTTAAGTATTTCCTTAAGTGCCTTGTTGATTTACAGATAGGCAGATAATGGAAAGCAAGCTTCAAGGCTGAGGAATTGTAGAATATTCTTTAACAATGTAGGCATCAATTCTCTTCTATGTTTTCTTAATATTTTTATTCTCAATTTCCATTCCATTTTTCATTTCAAGATGAAGTTTACTCCTTGTGAAAGGCATCAGATCAATAGACACAGAGGATAAAGGCTTTGGCTTATCCATATAACAAACAGTTGCGGAAGTGCTCGCCATTCCACTACACCAAAGTACCTCAATCTGCTTGAAGGAAAATCATTTGGAGGGAGAGGAGAGCTCAGACTGGCATTCACTCCTTGATCTACATTGAGATACCAAAGGATGGTGACTTTGTATCAGCCTACCACCCTCATTTCAATCAGCAGCCTTTCCTCATGCAAACAGTCTCTCTTTTGTTTCTGGTATTACTTTACGAGCTAGGAAGACTTACATGCAGACCTGAGCCTTCCTCATGCCGGTATTTTGTATGAAGGAACACAGAGCTAGGAGACTATAGAAAAAAATATATTACAGCACCTGAGTTAGAGACTCTATGTCTGTTTAAAGTTCCCGGATAAGATCCCAGAAGCAGAGCACGCCGTCCGCAAACTGGATTACTCCAGTGTGGAGGGCTGTTGTCTACAGGCGGGGACTAATGTGAAGTAAGTCAAGGTGTGAATTTAAAGTATAATAGCTATGCTGCACTTTTCCCCCACATGCACACTCTTATTCTGCAGTAAAATGTATGCTTCGTGGGGAATAAGCATGCCCATGAGGAGAGCTACCGGTACTCTACTGTAGTTATTTCAGGCTGTTTCCCCAAGATAAAGTGCAGTGGAATTCTATTATGAAGAACAAAGTGACTCTTAACCCAATGGTGACTCTGGATGTGGACCTGTAAAGCAACAGTATTCCCAAATCAGGTGTACACAAATGTCTGTGTAAGCAAAATGCAGGAGATTTATTCCAAGGCAGGCTGGATAGGCTCTGACTCCCCACAAACCATTACATTTGTTTTAACCTGCAGGCAAAAACTACTTAGAAAGGTACACGGTTCTTCCTGGCACTTGTAAACTACAAAGAAAATAATTGTGAAACTATTCCATACACCTGCAAATGGGACTGATCCATGTACATATGGGTATAGTAACCTGCCCTCTGAGAATTTCTAGCTATGTTGTACTGCAGGATGTAAGCTGTGTTAAAAAGGTGGCTGCTTCTGCTTAGCTGTTGTGACGTCTTGGAGTATCAAACTCCCCATATCTCCTATGTCTCTCACTGTCTGTAACCATTCTGTCTGTGAAGATGGAGCCAAGGCAAACTGCTTCATTTTTAATGGGCTTCCTGTATATAATCCTCTGTGCACTTAGCAAAGCTTTTCAGCACAGGCCTGCGAAAGTCACTCTGCATCTGATATCCCATCCTCCCTCTTCCCATATCATTGAGATTCAGACACTTTGGGATGACAGCTCTAGGCACTAGGAAGTAATATCTCCTGTAGGCCTGTAGCAAGCGATAGGACAGGGAGGAGGGTCAGGGACTTCCAATCATTTAATTTACCTGCCATGTTCCCCAACAAGGCACATGATTTCTTTTAACTTCACCTTCTGCATCTGATGTAGATTCCCCACATACACGGCATCTAAGGGGAGCCTGGATTCAGTCACTGTTATTTCTCAACTGATGCTGGATGAATGAGGACAAAGAAGAAGAGGGTTGAGGAATGAAAGCTCTTGAGCCCCCGTCCAGGAGGAAATCAGCATGCTGATTTATAGAGCTCACTGAAATTTCAGTAGACACTAGCACTGACGCCAGAAGGCCCACTCATGGCACCTTCGATTCTCAGCTGGGGTCTGAAGAAAGCATCAGCTCCCATATTCGGAGCAAGAACAGTGAGAGCGGTGATGCTTTCCCCACCGCTACAGGACTGTTGCTCACCGCATCCAAATCATGTGTCCTGGTCTCCTATTATAACTACTACAAACACCCCTCAGAGTTTCATTTAGGCTCTAACACTGATTCAGCCACAGGCCCTTAAAGATGATCTCCTCCTCTTTGTGGTAGCATAATGAAGGGTAGGTAACTGGGACTGGGGCACTCCTAAGGCACTCAGAGGGAGTGGAAGAATGGCAGCCACTGCTGCTACCAGCTTGTTCCTTGCTGCTGTTGCTGTTAGGCAGGGTACAGATCCTGGTAGTCATGCAGCTGCCACTCTGTGCTTCATTGTTCCTACTTGTGTTGGCTATAATGATACCTGATGGAGTCCTGAGGCTTAATGCATTCCTGTTTTAAAAGCCAGATGGTAACACACCCTCTGGGGAGTATGAAGAAGAGAATGGAGAGGGTGAGGTGCCCCCTCACCTTGGGCTGAAGTGAGAACTGGTTGCATTTGCAGCCCCTTCCACTGATGCTGAGAAGGGGCATGAGAGCCATGCTGGGAGGATGGTAGACTCGTTGTAGTCTCTTGGGCACAGGGTGGTTTGGGAAGGCACTTGTCCTCCATGGGGTTCCTATGGGGTAATGCAGCTCCATGCTCTCCCCTTGCTTGGACTGCTGTCTAAATGGCTTGATGTGGGCTCAAATGCTGTGAAACCCCATATGTAATCCCAAGTAGAAATAAGCTTGGCCTCTGACCATTTAGCAGTTCAGTCATCCCTATTTATTAGAAAGCTTTTTTCACCTTGGGCTTTGTTGTTACCACTTGCCTTTGTTTTCTCATTATTCCTTTTTATAGGGGGCCGGGTGCTTTGCCTCAGACAGCTTTCTCATTGATGCTGATTCATTAGGCAGCATATGTTGTTGCATGCTGACAAAGAGCGTACACTTGGCTGGGTCTGAATGGGAACTCCTTGCCTGATTTATAGAGGCAATGCAGAATTCCATGTCCCCTGCTTAAGTCCCCAAATTGCAATCTGTGCCTGCCCTGATAGGAGACAAGTTTGTTTTATTGCACTTTCCTGCTGAGATGAAGAGGGGAATACTCAAATACCAGCCAAAAAAGCTATTAATGAAGCATAAAGCAAAGATAAAGCATGAAATGCACCTGCACAGGTGAAGTGAATTTCATTTGAGAAGTTGTCTCTTGAGATGTCCTTGTTCATCCATTTGACAAGGATCACAAATGACTTACGGCACAGGTGAAGAGTTAGGCTGACTTTATTTTTTCTGACCTCCTTTACGAGGTCTTTGATATAATAAAAAACTTAACCAGCTTGCTCCTACTTTCAAGATGTAAATGGATGCATCAGCAAAGTGATGACACCGATAGATGGGCTCCATGGGTAGTCATCCATAGCCCCACATTGGGCATGTTAAGCAGGTGTGTAGGCCCAGCAGGAACAAGGGGAGAGTGTTTTCCGAAAAAAATAACAATCCCTCCTGTAGCATCCAGGCCTGTTTATTGCCACATCATTACAGAAGCCGTTGCACCTCCTGGCCTGCAGGTTCTGTAATCCCTGTTGACTGTTGTGGAGTGCACAGGTCCGTATTCCTGTTTCTTTCATATTGTTTAGAGTGGCTGGCCATGACTAGCACATTCATGAGAATGCAGGGACAGTAACTGGAGGAGGACAGGATGTTCCTCTACCGTGGGAGGCTCATTAAGTGTGCTTCCTTGCAATTTTTCCCTGTGCTGTGCACTCATGTAGAATTCACCCATATTAATGCTCTAAGAATTGCTGCAAACTCCAGAAAGAACATCTCAGATATACCTGCCTGAAACAAAAGCACAAAGCTCAGAAGAAGGAAGTTAGGGGAAAAGATCGTAGGAGAATGCAATTAGTTGCAGAAAAGTCTGGGTAACAGGGCTTCAGTTAACATGCATTCAGCACTGAAACTTGTGTAAACAGAAGGACAGGCTTGATGACCGAAGTGCCCCATTACTGTATTTCTAACACTTCTGATTTGGGGATTTTTTCTTATCCTGACCCCATGTGCGGGACTTATTACTTGGGCATCTCAGCTTTAAGTTTTAAAGTTAAAGTTATGAAGAAAACCTTGAACATGCGTCTAATCACACTTCTGCAGTGTTAGGAGGCAAATACAAAGAACCTAACATACATTTTTTTTTTAAATCCCTTGATTTTTTAAGCCAATCAGAATTTTGGGGCCATGCTCGTGAGCTTGAGGTTAGCATGGCTGTGCTTATCCAAAGAACTAGTCCAGCCTGGATAACAGCAATATGAAGTTTCTCTACACACCACCCCCAGCAATGAACAAGCTAAAGGATTTTATTATTTCTTTCCCATTCAGCCTTTGGCCTCTCTGAAGAAAGGCCAGTGGAAGTCCACTGAGAGCTAAGGGTAAGGTCACTGCAAAGAGATGAACAAAGAGCAGTCTCTTTGGACTGATGCTGGAATGGAAGTTCCATTTACCAGCCCTCTGAGCCACTAACTCAGCTGTGAAATCACACTTGATAGGAACTATATAGAAGAGAAAAAAAAAGGAAAAGCAAAATAATAGAGCTAAAAATAATTTCTCCCCTTAGCCTGCTGCCAGCCATATCAGTGAGTTTTAATCTGCCAAATTTGATTTCTCAATATTGTATATAGCAGGACCCCGAGAATATCATTTGGGTCACCCCCGTGCTGCTCATGCATTATTCCCACTAACACATTACCTAACCTGTTCCCAAATCTCCACAGTGATGGTTGTTATGCCGTGTGGGAAGCTACAGCAAATTGACACAGGGAATGGGAGAAGAGTAAAGATGTTATTGAGGTTGAAGGTTGTTTTTGGAAACTTCATGGACCTCTTGGGATCTTGTCTCTTGAAATGTTTCTCCCAGTCTGAGAATGACTGGCAGCTGTGTGGGGCAGAGGAGAAGAAGCATCAGTCAGGCATTCTGGACTGATTGCACAATGAGAATTAAGCAGGAGGGAGATACAAGGTGAGGTACTCTCTTGTGGGAATAAGATACAGAAACCAAATAGAAAAATAATAGAAGAATGGATTTGCCATAGAGGTTTGGGTTGGGTAATATATTTTACAAGATGATCACACAAGTAAAAAACTGCAGTGTGTTAATATTAATGGAACAACCATAGAAGCTGACCCAAATCAGCATTCCCCCATACAAAGAGGCATTCCAGAGTCACTATACAAGCTTAACTGAAAGGTAACAGAGCTTTCTTTTTTCTGAATTACAACAGAGGAGAATTAAGAGGAACAACAGGCTGGCATCTCCACAGGTACATCCACAGCTAAAGAACAAAAAGTCTAGTAAAATGGGAGCTTTCACTCTCCAGTATGGTGGAAACTCTGCCTTGAGCTTCACAACATGATCGGAAAAGCTTACTTTTTACAGTGAACTCGGGTAAGGGCAGACATATAAGAGAGCAAGTTACAGGCACCAGAACCATGGGTCCCTCCACCCAAGCAGTTGCAGAACAAATACATCCTGGAGAGGTTGTCTACATGCAGATATGTGGTTATTTAGTACAACCTAAAAGGAGTGTTCCTTGTTTTCAGACTATAGAGGACTTCAGGAACCTCTCAAAGAAATTATGCATCTTTTCTGAATTAGATTTGGACATAATCTATTATCAGCTTGAACAGGAGCTGAAGTGAAGGTACTAAAGACTTTGAGATCCATTTTTTTTCCTCCAGCCATTTAAATGCTTGAGGGAAAGCCATTCAACATCTAATGAAACATGAGCTTTGCTTTTTCATTTTAGTGATGAGACACTGGTTTTCATCAGAACAATTATGAAGCATGAAGAAGCACAAAGAAAAGTATCTGAATATTCTGCTGGCAGAAGTCTGACTTGCAACACAGTGGAGTGTGAATCGCACAAGGGATATACACAGAAGGTTAGACATTTTTTCATAGGATGTTACTGAAAATGATCCAAAGACTGTTCATGCCACAAAAGCAGCAGCTGCACTGGAAACTGCTAGTTCATGAAAATATGTTCTTGGCCTGCTTAGCCTGATTTATTACAGAGTTTCCACATGAGATAGCCTAGCTAAGGGAACAACAAAAATCACACTGCCTTAGAAAGATTCAAATTATCTCAGCTGAACTCCACCAAGGATTTCCTCAGTGAAGACAAAGTTATGTCAGATTTTGATTTTAAACTGGCATCCAAAGTAGTGCACACAGTCAGCAGGGTCCAGAAGCTAACCTGAGCCAATGTCATGGCACAAAGGACAACTGGGTACATGATCATTAGCCAGAATCTCATGAATTTGTTTCCTTGCTTCATCTACCCCAGTTTCACACTAGTGAAATGGTGTGAAATAATTGTATTATTTTCAGGACCAAATTCTGTGAGATAGTGAGTACAGTGAATTCCCACTGAAGTGAATGGTGTTGCAGCACCATGTAATCATTTACCTATTTAATTTGCTCTAGATTCACACTGGTGTATCTGAGAGAAAAATTTGGTCAGTAGATTGTTGGGGATACCCGGTAGTTCACAGGATTGAGCCCTCAGGTAAACATAAGGGCTATGTCCATGTTTTATAGATATTAGACTTCTTCCATATTGACTCCTCTTCCAGCAAAAATACAGAATGGACAGAATTTATATTTCAAGTTTTCACATTTCAAGTTGTATTAAAAAATAATATTTGATTTAATTAGCCAAATCAATTGCCATATAAAAGCAGTGTTTGAATATTCTCTGGCTTTCTTCAAATTTTGTGATAAGAAAGCAGAGGAGATGAATCAAAAATAGAAATCGCATTGAAAATTCCCCCTCTCCAATCCATATGGCAGTTTTCTGTGGGCTGATATTCTTCTCCTCTCCTATATGCATAATTCCTCCAGATGATCGTACTGCCATATACAATATGTAGCTATTTAAATTTAAGAGAAATGCTATGATTCTGATTTTTGCTTACTGTACCTTTAAAAATAGTGGGCCTGATGTGCCACTGACATTCATTCATTTCCACCTGTGCAAAGTTAGTATAAAACGTTACCGTTCCATCCCATTGACTTTATTCGAGCTACCAGAGCTGGGTTGCTTTGCAATAAAACCAAGATCTGGTGGCCATAGTCTTTGGCTGATGGTTTTATTGTCATGTCACCAAAACTCATATGGTAGCTGACAGCATCAGATTCCATAGAGCAGCCCTAAATATCATCAGTTTGGCACAGATCACACACAATGTGTGTTACAGAATGTGATGAATATTTATGTGCATTACCATGACAT
This sequence comes from Crocodylus porosus, assembly GCF_001723895.1. Classification (NCBI taxonomy): domain Eukaryota; kingdom Metazoa; phylum Chordata; order Crocodylia; family Crocodylidae; genus Crocodylus; species Crocodylus porosus. Next base: position 10,142,070 of record NW_017728931.1, on the reverse strand, counting down.
ATATTACAAGAAAATAGACTGGTACTGACTCAGTAAAAACAAGAAGCTAGAGGACTATTCTCATCTTTATACAAAAGATGCTGTGGGTGTCCAACATTACATTAAAATAATGTTAACTTGTCAAATCGATTAAAACGCTCATCATAAGTGGATAAGTGTTGTATTTCTATCTGTCCTTGTAAAAGCAGGCTGACCATGGATTTATGAAAGGATGCACTTCTGACTACAAGAAATGAATAATATAGCCAAAGCTCTGACTGTACATTATGGAAAAGTGTGAAGTGATTCCATAATTATCATTGCACTGCGATTTCCGTGTAAAGAAGAAATTAAATCTGTCTTTCTTATACTTTAATGATTTTATTTAATGTCCACATTTGGTACAGTAGCTTTTCAAGGGACAATTGACCTTATGTGTAATTGGTTTTCAGTAAGTGATGGAGATAGTAAAACTATCAAATGCATCTTGCCAGTGTTTAATATGCTGAATCGCCTTAGTGCTAGATTTGCCAAAATATTTAGATGCCTACATTTTCAGAAACCCATTTCTGGAGATTTTTAGAACTGCCAAAGTGGGTTATGCACCTAACTCGTATTAAAATCAGTGGAATTTGGTGCCTAAATACCTTGAATACTCCTGGAAATTCCACTGCATGATTTCAGGCATACCCACACATTTGAAAATGTCTTCCTTAACACTTTGAAAACTTTATTTATAGGCCATAACTTTCAAATTGATTACTTTAAATTTGGCTCTTAGGGGCCAGGTTCTTTTCGATCCCTTGGGCATTTAAGTGGCCCAGGGTACCTAAGTGTGATTCTTTTCCATCCTATTCAGTTCCTGAAAATCCATGAATACATCTACTTTTGTAACACACTAGTATCTTACCATTAAGTTTGAGTCCCAGAAAGGCAATGAGAAGGAGAACCCAGTCACCTTTTGTATTAACAGTTCTTCAGGAACTTGAACAGAGTAGGATACAGAGTTGCCAACTGTCCATAAATTTATGGACAGTCTATAAAAATAAAGGCTACAAACACTTTTCTGAAAGGTCTGTAAAAATAAATGAGCTATCCTTAAAATCCTAAGAATCGTTGAGCTTGATTGAAGACCCATTGTCAGAATGAGAGTGGATGCAGGTGTTGATGGCAGGACAGCAGTGCTACCTTGTAGCTGAGAGGGAGTGCAGCTCAGCACCCTACAGTGGACTTTCCATCAGGGCTTCATGGCTCATGGGAGCCTCTGTAGGCTCCTCTCCCAGCCATGTGGTTCTGTTGCATCCCATCGACCATCACTTGCAAGTAATGGCTGCTCTCCTCAAAGGTAGGCAGGGCTGCATGGCCCTAGGCAATCTGAAGCAATGGGTGGGACTGAGGAGTGGCAATGCAAACAGGAGAGAGCAGTGAGGCAGAGCCAGATTTAGAAAATTGGTGTTAAACCCCTAAATTTGAACCTGGATCTTGTTACTGCCATTCAAGTTCTGGCAGAAGGGTTACATATACATTATGGACCACAAATGTCAGTAAAAGCATATGACAGTAAAAGAATCTGCTTGTCAGTAAAAAGTTTGTAGAATATAAATTGCACATTGGTGCTAAGGTGCACTAACAGACCAAATAGATGCAGGGGTGGATCCACACTGGGTGTGGCAATGTGGTTGCACCCTCCTTCGACTAGATTGCACATGATCTTTCAATGCAGGGTCTGCTGGGAGTTCTTGCTTTTATGAAGCTCTACAGCCCAGACGCTTCTGTTTTCCTGCTGCTGAATTGAACAGGGAGGGGGCAGGGAGGTCAGGGGAAAAGAGGGAAGGGAAGGACAGACAGCAGCAGTATTCATCCCTGGGCTCTAGATCAACATGAAAGTAGCGTTTCCAACCAAACCCCCACCGCAAGCAGCTGATGAACTCAGAACTTGCTGCTCACATAAAGTTCTGACAGGAGCCTGTGCTGACCAGATGGTGAACTCATAGCTCCCTGCATGTGCATGGCACAGCCAAAGTGCAGGTCTGCACTCCAGTCCTGTCCTGTTTCTGGATCCATTACTGAATAAGCAGAATAGAAACTTGCCCTTAATCCATATTCAGATGCTAAAGTAAAACTATCCTTATCTGTAAGGGTTCTGAATACCTGAGGTTTCCATTCACATTAGTAGTGTCTACAAGCCATTCCGCACACCTGGAAATAAGACCACTTATATTTAGATGTTTAAACAAAGCCTTAAGATCCTCACATTTAGTACCAAGGCTTGAAAATTTTGGTCCTAACTCAGCCAGAAGAAACATTTTAAAATGCTCCCTTTTTAAAATATGGATGTGTGTTTCTGAGACAAAATTAATGTTGCATTGGCTTTAAACTACATTTCAAAGTTAGTTTTCATTATGTCTTGGACATATGGTAGTTATTCAACTTAAAATAGAAAAAAAGTCTTGTTGTCACTTCCCTTACCCAAATTTTGTTTGAGCAAAGAAAGTGATACACATTAGAAAGGCTGATGAATATGCTATTCTGTCACCTTTTTAGAAAATAAGTATTGGCTGTTTTCACATTAAAAACTTTAAATTAAAAGTTATAGACACTCAAATGTATTTAAATATACAGCACAACTATTAGAAAACAGGGTAATTGTACATAAAGTTTAAATTCACCTTCAGTCTAACAGTTTATAATTTCTAACCTGTTAGTCCATAACATTGCACTCTTCAAAGAACTGATAATCACACTGCAGTGAATCACTTTAATTTCCATCTATTACATGTATCATAACATCTTATGCATATACATGTGAAGAACACATATGAATGATTTTGTTAAATAGCATCTATTATAGATTTGACTTAAAAATATATTTTAATATATATCCAGGATAATTTTGTAATTTGGTCAGCTAAGAAAAAAACAATCTAAAGAATTTTGCACCTTGGTTGAAATAGCAAATGATTATAGTTATTATTACATCATAATTATTAACTTATGTAATAATGCAGTCTTGGAAAATCAAACCTAAGGTTCTGCATTGCAGTTTCAATTTCAGCTCTAGGGGGTGAGGATGATAGTCTGTTGATTTGAAATGGAGAAGAAAATAAGATGTCAGTGGGACTGTATAGCATATTAGCAGTATATTTTAATGAAATTGTGTTGGGTGTGACTGTTACCCTATGACTCACATTTTAGTGAAATATATACTTAAGTAATCTAAACTTTCAGTGAACAAATGCTTTTGTACAGTAATATATAGCTTTTTATAAGCTGTATGTTTCTACCAGGTACACGAGCTAAATGGTTTTTCTTTAGATTGTTAAAGTAATAATGCATGATCTTCTGGAGTGCTTTAACCCTCAGTTGCTAAAAAGGAAAGGGGTATATCTCCTTCAACAGTATGCTCATTAAATTCTGTAGGCTTAGCCAAAAGAAACAGGCTTACTTATATTTGATCTTTAAAGTATATTTAGTTTTGTTTTACCAAGTCCAAAAACCTTTATATAAAAAGATCTTTTTAAAAGACGTTTAGAGTTAGAGGTGTGTTACTGTTGTTATACTAAACAGAAATCTCTTATAAAGAGACTTGAGATCAGCAACCATTGACTTCAAGGCTAAGGAGTATATTTCATTCTCAACTTGCATGCATAACTGCAATTAATGCTGACTTAGTGCCTGTTCCAATGGCCAGTTAAGTCAATGGAAACACTGCAGTTGACTTTAAATGGCCTTTAGATCAAAATTTTTTTTTGGCCCTGATTCAGCAAGGTAATTAATAATGTGCCTACTTTCTTAATGTGAGCAGTCCTCTTGATTCTAGTAGTATTACTTGTGTTTAAAATTAGGCAAAGGCTTATATGTGTTGCTGACCTAACTACTTAACTGAACAACTTGAGTAGTACAGGTCCTGCAGGTTCAATGGGATTTCTTACACAAGTAAGAGCTACTCATAGGTGTGTCTACACATGCCTTCAGGTGTTTTTTCTAATGTGTATTCAATTTAGTACCTCCAATGTGAGGTACTAAAGAAATGTGCATTAGGCTACTGTAATGCACAGTAATGAATGCAAACAGTTTTTAAGTGAATCTTAATGCATGGTTGCTTATATTATTGCACATTAGCGTAATCACACAGGTTTTTTTACGTGACACTTGAATGCACAGTAAAATAGGTTACTGCTCATTAAAGCACACATGTAGATGTGGCCAGTAAGAGTTTAAAGTATTAACACTTAGGGAGGAATTCTGTTTCACTCAGTGGAAGAACAACTTGCACCCAACTGAGTTACCCATCTAAAGTATAGGAGCAAGGCTGTTACTCACTCTGTACATGTAAGTGCTCCCATTATAGGACTAGGAAGATTTCTCTGTGTCACTTGAGGGGGATCTTATTCCAACAATGGGGGCACTTATACAGCCCGAAACAGTAATAGAATCACCATTCAGAGGATCATAGGAAAGTAGGGCTACAAGTGACCTAACAAAGTCACCCAGTCAGGGCCAGCCCATCCTACCCTGCGAAACCTGCAGCCACATGGGGCCCCATAGCCAAGGGGCCGTGCCCCGCTCGTCCCTTGCTACCTGTGTCATGTTTAAAGGGCTTAGCAGGGGAGGAGTTCCTGGCTCTGCTCCTGCCTTGGCCCGGGCCTCGGCGAGGAAACCCAGGCATTCCCAGCGCCTGCTGCCCCTACCCTGTACCCCCTGCAGTGCAGCCCACATGCGCGCAGCCACGCCCAACTATTTTATTTTATTTCAGTGAGTTTATACCACAGTTAACTGCAATTTTGATTTTTCAATGGATCAGAGAGCTCCAAAACTATATCTTGCAGGGGGGCCCCAAAATTGGGAGCCAGCCCTGCATCTAGTGCAGCCCTCTGTTCATCATCCTTGACTAAACCATCGCAGCCAAGTGTCTGTCTAACTCTCTTGAAAGCTTCTAAGGGTGAAGATTCTACAACTTCTCTAGATAGCCTCCTGCTTCCTCCTCATCTCCAATATACATTTTCCCTGGTGAAGCTTGAGGCCATTTCTCCTAGTTCTCTCTCCTACGGCCACATGTGCTATGGACACAGAGAAAAGCCCATCTTCATCCTCTCTGTAATCACCCTTGAGGTATTTGAAGACTGTTGTCAAATCCCCCCTCATCATTTTCTTCTCTGACTAAATAACTCTAGTTCTTTTAGCCCTTCCTCAGTGCTCTGCACTGGACTCTTTCCAAACTGTTCACATTCTTCTTAAAGTGTAGGGCTCAAAACTGGACACAGTACTCCAGGTGAGGCCTCACCAATGCTGAATAAAGTGGAAGAATCCCTAGTTTTACACCATAGCTGGATAACTCACAGTTAGTCTCAGGCTGCACTTTGGTTGTCCACTAAATGAAATAGAATTCTGCCCTTACTGAAGTACTCATAGATCTCCAAGGCTTTAAAAAATGTTGCCTGGTCTCAAGGGATGTATTTGGTAGCATGCAAAAGAAGATCTTTTTTTGCAATTTCTTAGTTGTTCTAATAAAAGGTATCATCTCTGAACCAAGAGTTCTAGAGTTTTGCATTTCTTTTTGCCTGGCCTCAACCATTCAAGTCAATGGAAACCTTTCCAGGAAGTCCAGTCAGTTTTGGATTAGGCCCATAAAAATTATCTTTCTTGTGATACTATCTTATTGTATATGACAATCCATTCTTGAAAGCAGTTTTAACAAAAGGATACAACAAAATGTGTGGCTTCATATTAATAGATAAGTCAGCACTTGATATTTCAGGAATGTCTTTCAACAAGTTTAAGAAAGGTATTAAAAGAATCGTAGCACAAATAGTTTTAAACACCAATAAAATCCTATATCATAATCGTTAAAGTCAATTCTATAGAATACATCCATCTATAATTTAATATGACACTTGCATTCCTAAGTAGAAACATAGGGATATCACATTTATTTTATTGTATACTACAGACCTGATTTTCACTATGCATAAGTCAAGAAAAATTGTACTAAAATTGATGGATTTATACTAGCATAAAACTGGTGTGGCATCAGAACATCTACATTTATGACAGAAACAGTGAGAACGCCCAGTTATACCAGACAGAAACAGAACTTGCCGCAAAAAGTATTAAACTGAATACATTTTTCTTCTACTACATGAGACAGCAGCTTCCACAAATATATTATGGGTGCTTGGAAGCATTATTGGCTCTCTGCTGAGGAAAGGAACAGAGAGCTTGCAGGTAGAGAAATGACATGAAGGATATACAGAGATTTTTTCCCCAGTGAAATAATTGCCTAAGGGCAGTCTAAATGTATGGCTTTTGTAAAAGAAAAGATCTTTGAAGAACACAGTTCCATATTTTCAATAAAATCCTCACGGCCCCAAATCCTTACCAACAATCTTAGCCTCCCATTACATTCATTTGTTTGAAAAGGGAGGCTTTATTTGAGAAAGTAGGAGAAAAATTGAATATGAAATAAAAATTAAAAAGGCTGAAATACAAGAAGCTCTTTTGAATCATCGTATTTCTGTTATCCAAGCTCAGCTGCTCAAAAACCATGCTCATAAAAACACTTCACTGACCTTAGACGTGCTTAAGGGACTGAATTGCATGCAACAAAGTAGATAAGGAAGACACATGTAAGGAAGACAAATTAGGTGACATATAATCCATTTTTGTGTGCAAATACATTATTATTACTAGTACTACAACTACTACTATTTCTACTTCTTCTTCTATCTCTATTATAGAGTTTAGGAAACTCAGCCACAGACCAGGGCTTGTTTGTGCCGGGTCCTGAGTTCCAAAGTGCTTACAATCAGTGGTGCCACATAGGGCGTGCATGGGGGTACACATGCACCCCCTGAGAGCGCCAGTGCACTCACTGACTGTCCACACTCACCGCTTAGGTGATGGGCAGGGGGGGCAGGCAGGAATGCTGGTGCCCTCCCCCCCGGCGCTAACGCCAGCCAATCACTGAAATCACTTCAGCTGCTTCCAGGAGTGGCTGCGGCTGCTTCTGGGAGCAACTGCAATGATCGCCCAGCTCTTGCTCCCAGAAGTGGCCACAGCCACTCCTGGAAGTGGCTGAAGTGATCCCAGTGACTGGCTGTCTCAGGATTGCCCGCAGGGGGACCCCTCCCTCCCCAGGTCATCAGAATCAGCTACGGGGTGGGACACCAGTTACCCATGCTTACAATCTAATTATAAAACAAGAGGCTCTAAATGGATGCAGACAGATGGAGAAATCTAAAGAAACCATGAGACAATAATAGTTGGCACTATCTAGGTACACCTGGAGGTAATCACTGTCAGGTGTTTTTGTAAGCATCATGGCAAAGGACAGTGTTAAGGAGGGTGATGAAATTGTTTTACAGTTGTTCATAAGAAGATTTTCCAAAGAGTGAGGGCAGCATGTGGCAAAGAAGAAGGGTGTCTGTTTGAAAATCTAATAGTAGATGATGGAGGCTGACATCAAGGGTTGATTGGATGTAGGAGTCAACATCTTGATGCTGCATTAGAGATCATGGGTAGTATAGGGAAAGGCCATGAAGGGTCCTGAGAGTAGTGACTAGTAGCTTTGGTTTGACGAGATTGAGAAGGGTTGAAAAAAGATGGGTCAAAATAACAGACAAGGAAAATAATCTTTGCAGCTGTATTCTGGGTCATTATGAGGGAGATGAAGTTGTATTTTTCAAGATCAGAGGAAAGGATGTTATGGTAACTGAAGCATGAAATGCTGAGTGTATGAACAAATGTTTGGCTATGTGGATCCATTGTATTGGTCATATTTTAGAGGTATTATGCAGAAATAATCTGTGACTTAGCCTAGGCTGTCTTGGAGGATTGTTAAAAATGATACCCAGGCTTTAGGCCTGAGTGACAGGCAGGATGCTGGTGGTGTCTTCAGTAATATATAAAGGAAGTAGCAGGGAGGGCTTGAGGGGAAGATAAAGAGCTCTGTTTTAGCCACATGAGCAACCACAAGAAGATACAGGAGACAGTGAAGCTGAGGGGCACCATGTCACCTGTGGACCTGCTCCCAGGCGACAGGTGCCAAGCCATGTGGGAGTGTATCGACCAGAAGGACCTGTACAAAGATCACAAGGACCTGAACTGGCTAACAGCTCATTGAGCCCTGCCAGTGAGGGCCCGGAGGCATAAAGAGGGTCAGCTGGGGAGACCCAGCAGCCCATGACCCAACTGCCACGGAGCCACCAAGATGATCGACCACCTCCTTTGGTTCTGCACATGTGCCAAGGAGGTATGGGAAAGGGTGAAACAGCTCTGTGAAGTGGTGACTGGCATCAACCAGCTAACCAGAGAAGTGGTGCTGTAGGGGCACCTCGCCAAACACCAGGGGAACCTGTTGGCCTGTTTCAACCAGTTTGCATCCTGCATCAGGAGCACCCTGTGGAAGGCCAGGAACTTCCTTTTGTACAGGTGCATGGGTGTAGAGGTAGTAGGCTGTGTGAAAATGGCTCTGAGCATTGAGTTTGAGCTGCTAGCTAGACATCCATGTCAGAGGCAAGATTAAATTTTTGTTTGGATGGAAGGATACAGATTTAAGTCAGAGACAAATCTGCAAATCTGTGTCTGTGCTTATGGATGAGATTACTCAGAAATAAGGCATATAGGGAAAAATCAAAAGGATCAAGGGCACAGCCTCATGGGACCGCTGTGGAAAGCTGGAAGACAGGTAGGAGTATTCTTCAAAAGAAACAGATGGGGAGTCATTGGTTGGAGGGGGAAAGAAGTCCAAGAGAAGAGAATCGCAGAAGACAAAGCAGTGCAACATTTCAAGAGTATGCTTACCTGTGTCAAAAGTGGCTGATAAGCCAAGGAAGATGAAGACAAAGTATTCCCTCTAAGCTTTGGCCGGGAAGAAATCACTAGAAACTTTGATGAGAGCTGTTTTTTTGAGTGCAAGAGAGGAAAGCCATTTTCAAAAGGTGATATTCTGGAACTGGAGAAACTACAGAAAGTCATTGTAAGCACATTCAGTGAGGAGAGATATGGAAAAGAGTAAGTTGTTGGAGCAGCAGATGGAAATGAGTGTTATTTTTTTTAATGGAAGAGACTAACACATGCCCATTTTGTGAGAAGAAACAGCCAGAGAAGAATTAGAGGCTATAAAAAAAAGTAAGCATAATACATAGCTTTGTTATGCTATCGAGATATGCTGTAAAAAATTGACCAGAAATGTTTTTAAGAAGTAAAAACATTTATGTTGTGCCTCATGGGAGTTGTATTCCTGCATTCCCATTTTCCTCCACAGGGAGCGTGTCTACATGTGCAAATAATTCGGGAGCATTTTAGTCTTGAGTAAAGTATTTGAGAGTAAACTTTCCCAGGCACGTGTCTATATGTGCAGCTCCACAGTCACAGGGCCAGCACTGGGAGATCCGTTTCTCCTAGTCAGAGTCCTATGATCATGGGACCTGGGCTGAGAGATCCTTCTCTCCTAGTGCCAGCTCCGTGGTTGCAGAGCTGATGCTGGAAGGGAAGGATCTCCCAGCACTGGACCCACAACCGCAGAACTGGTACTGGGAGAGAAGGACCTCCTAGCTTGGGTCCTTCAACCATGGGGCTCAGACTGGGAGATAAGGATCTCCCGGCCTGGGCCCCACAGTTGCGAAGTGGGTGGTGGGAGCTCCCTGCTTCCAGGGCAGGGGGACATTGTCCCTTCCCGGGCTCCAGTAGCGGAGCCCACTCCAGCAGCAGGCAGCTTCCAGGAGCAGGGAGCAATCTCCTGTCCCCTGCTGCCTGGCTGACCGGGAACACAGTTGCTTCTAGTCAGGTATCAACATGTGCGCTTCCGTGCAGTAAGTAATCTTGAGTAAATTTATGACTTGCATTTGCAGGTAGCAAATTTACTCACGATTAGAGTCAACTATGGTGCAGTAAGTGTCTGCACATGTAGACATGGATGCTTATTGGGCAGTAATTAGGTCTGCTGTGCATTAAAGCATCTCATGTAGATGTGTAAGGATAGGTTTCTTGTTCAGACTGCATCTCTCTGGAGGATCCTACCTCTCAGAGAGCCTTGCTACACTTCATTTGAACCCCTTTAAAGAAGACATCTGAATTTTTTTTCAGTATCTGTGACCCAGTATCTGTGATCTGAGTCCCATTGGCTTTCCCTGTGAATATTTTACTGTTCTCTAGCTAGGTTCTGTCCTTAGCGTACCCAGCTATACTTAAGCTTGGCTTAGATGGGAGAACACTGTGTGATCAAATAGTCTATATTGGCTGCAATACTTAAGAAATAAGTCTAGTAGAACGCCAACCTTAATTTTGAGTATCTTCACTTCTGACAACATATAACTCTGTCATGCCAACTGCTGAAATGTGGAGTCAAACCTTAGGACTTAGATTTTGCTCTGTGACTGGGCAGAGAATCTTCCATCTGGTGCTCAGAAATGTCTGCAGAGCTCAACAAAAGGAGCAAATGTGAAATTTGCCCTAAAATGACCAGTGCTGAACAGCCAGGGAAGACCAAATGGGAAAGGCAGGGAACAGCTACAGAAAAGGTCCTTTTAGGCATCTGCACACAAATGGCACAATGGGTGGCCATTTTCTACATATCTACACATTACTTCTAGAAGCTAGGTACAGTAGCTACTTGCACCTAGAAAAACTGTGAGCAGGAGCAGCCATGAGGGCCAGGCACTAACTCAGGAATATAATGTAATAAAACAGTATCTCTCCCAGACAGCTGTTGAATGTTCATGACATCTCCTGTGCACACTGTTCCTGCCAGTTTGTCAGCCTGTAGCACCTGCTGCCCTCAGCTTTCTTTGCTTTGTTGGATCACAAGTAACAAAGCTTAATGCTCAAGCCACAATATGATAACTGGGTCATATGAAACCTACCAAGATTAGATTTGGTTAATTGTTTGCAAAAAAGAGCTAGATCCAGCAAAATGTAAAATTATTTTAAAGGAAGATTTGAAAGGCATTCTAAATAAAATTCACTTTGCCACCTGTGCTTTTCTTCCCTGATCTTGGGTTGCCTGGGATGGATCACACAACTAGGATCACATGGTATGTATTCTACTTCCAAAACTGAGTAATCTTGCCTTATGTGGTCGAAGCCTACCAGAAGCTATTTTCATTCTGGTTTACAGACAGAAAGAATGTATTTTGCAAGCTGTTGTAAAAAGCCATTATTTCTTTATTTACAAGTTGCAAATAAAATAAAATAAAGTACAGATTCAATGTTCTTGCAGCCCAGTCTGTCACCCAGTACTTCAGCTCCCTGGGTCCTGACATTTCTGACAGGAAACTACAGAGGAGAATGCTTTCTTTGTTTCTGCTTCTACAGATGATAATGCCTTCGTGGCAAGTTGGCAAGGATATGAACATATCTCCTGCTCTTTTGTCTGGTATCTTGATTCTCCCACTCCAGTTCTCAATCCTCTAAAAAATAGTCTCCACTACTATACATGTACAGGAAAAAATAGTTAATAATTAAATATATTTTTTCTCACTATGCAATTATACTACACTTCAGAGAAACTTCAGTTTCACTATTTTTAATTCCAGCAACATCAAGATCAAGCCAGAATTACCCAGTGATGAAAATGGTTGGAATGAAACAAGATGAATACACAATATTTTCTGCCCAATGAAATGTGTCTGTTCCTCCTTTCTGCTCAGCAGTCATGCTGGCAACTTGATGATTCACTTTCAACATCCTCCGTCCGCAAGCTGGCAACATCATTCTGTCAGCCAAAGAAGACAGGATTGTCTAGTGGTTATAGCAATTAGCAGCTGGAACATATTCAGATCTCAGATGAATTGCTCACTTGTGGGACTACTGCCTCATATGTTACTCTCAATAATGCTGGCTATAACTTATGCTCACAAAAAGGCTCAATTCTGCAATGTGCTGAGAGGTGCTAGGCATCCTCAGTGATTTATAAAACCAAGGAAAGTTGATCACAACTACTATCTCACAGAAACAGTTCCACAAAGAGGCAACTAAATCCCTGTGTGTCTCAAGGCATCTCATTTGACCACTTTGTGCATCAGTCAGCCCAGCTAGACAATTTGGCAAGAAGCAAAATCTGATGGGGATTGAAAAATAGATACAGCTTCTGAGCTGACCTTCTCTTTCTTGGGTAAATAAATACTTATCTGAAAGCATTACTTAAATGGTGGTCTGTGTATACTAGTGCTTTGGAAAAACTCTTCTATTTTTAAAATTTCAACGTCTGTAGACGTGGCAAGAAAATCACCAGAGCATGCAGAAGGTAATATAAGAATGCATATACTCAGCAGGAGTCTGCTCACATGGGCTTCAGTGGGCTGTGCTGACACTCACCAGCTGTAAATCTAAGTAGAAATTCTCTCTTATAGTCCTGTTTCAATGCAGAAAATGTTCTCTCTTTCCTTTCTCACCACTTGAGAAGACTGATTTAAAGCTCTCCAAAGCTTTAATAAAGAGATCCCTGGCTTGAATGAAGGGGAAGAAAGGTAATATCTAATGGATTTAAGTCTGAGCTCCATTTACAGCCCTGTAATGCCTTCAGTGGAGTTACTCATGATCTATGAGAGAGACCTGTAAGTGAGATCAAGGCATGTGTGTCCCATACTCAAATGTCATGTGATCTAATAATAGGTCTCTGTGCTAGAGAGAGACCCCCATACAACAGCAGTCTCAAATGGTTAAAGTAGGATCTAATTACCTCCCCATCTGTAACTAAGAAGTGGATTAGAAACAGCTGCTATTGGAGACTGCAGCCAGGCAGAATGCAGTAGGAGAGGAAGATGCTAGAGACTGCTCTGATGACACATCTTGGAAGATGCAGTAGGAGGACTGAGGAAATGAGAAAAGCAGGTGAACAGAGGTAAGGGGTCTGGTGGACACTGACTGAGCCCTTTAACTGGCTACCATTTTTATAGTATGGGGTGCTCAGCATTTTTAATTTATTTACCACATATGAGATAACAATGCAGTTATTTCTATTTATAGAGGTGAAGTCAAGACCCAGAAAGTGAAGTATGCTAAAAAAATGGGACTGGATTCGGCAATGCACTTAATACCTATACGCCTGGTCCTGTAATAGAAAGCAGCATCCTGAGTACCTGCAGCCCATGGCGAAAGTTAGGCACCTTCAGAATGATCTCCACAGTCTGTAGTATTTCAAGCAGAGTGCTGTAAAGAGCTAGCCAACCGGAAATGCTGAGGCCAGGGGCATGTTTTAAGATGTGTCTTTCACTGGAGCTCAGAGGCTTTAACGTTACTGACAGACTGATCCCTGCATTTGAGTTATAGGTGGGCCCCCTCTTGAAGGTGGACTTCCTTATGAAAATCAAGCAGGGGTCACTACTGTTTTAAAATGGGGCTGTAGAAGGTGATGGTTATGCCCCCATTCATGGAAGTCACCCAGAAAGTGGGATGTTCAAGTTCAATGCCTCCCTCTGCCTGAGAGGTGTCAGATCTGCACCTTTTGCCCCTAGGAGGGTGCCCCAACAGGCTGTTTTGGTATGGAATCACATTCCATCCCCAGGTCTTGAAGCTTTTCAACTTCAAAACTGGCTCAGCCAAAAAGAAGGAACAAGTGGGAGTGTGTGTTGTTAGTGAAGCAGTTAGGGTACTTATCTTACACTGGGGCATCCCAGCTTGTCGTCCCTGTTCCACAGACAGTTGATATGTTTGAGCAATAATGGTTTCATGTAAATATGTGAACACTCCACCCACATAAAAACTATAACCAGTGGAGACCTATCCCATCCTAGCCCTCCCCAGTTCAATTAATCTTTAATTTTCACCAAAGCATCATAGATTTCATAGACATTAGGGTTGGAAGGGACCTTGCAAGATCATAAGGTCCAGCCCCCTGCCCAAGGGTAGGAAGTCAACTGGGGTCAGATCATCCCAGCAAGATAAGCAGCCAAACATTTCTTAAAATAGTTTCTTCAATAGTAGGGTTGAAGAGTGCCCATGCTCAGAATAGGCTGTAACTTGGTGGTTGAGATCTGCCAATGGAATGGGGAAATGTGGCCAGGTACAGGAGTGAATTGAACCTGTTTCCCATGTCCCCAGCAAGTGCTGTACTTATCACATTACTACATACAGAGTGGGTATTGGTAGCCATGTTCTAAAAAGAAGTCAGTGGCTGGCACTTTGCCATGGAGCCCAGTTCTTTGGGCACATGGTAGGCATGCTATGATAATACCTACAGAGTTAGATGCTCTCAGGAAATGTTTAAAGGAATACTAAGGTTTGGGATCCTGAGCTAGGCATATAGTTGTTCAGTCAAGTCAAGAATCACACATTTTGCTATGACACATGCAAAATGTAACGCTTCCTGGGCACCTAAAAAGTAAAACCAAAGCCAAACTTGGATACCTACAATATTCAGCCACCTATAATGTTAGGCACCAGTGTTGGGCCCTAGGAAAGACAGTATTCAGGGTCACAACTTTTTGGACTGAGATATCTACTATGGGATTCTAGTCTTGGAAGACCTAGAGCTAGTGCCCTGCTTTACCATAGAATTCTGTACAAGTCACTTCTTAGGATCTGACCCTAGCACCCTGACCCCAGCCTCATGTACTTGGTGCCCCATAACTGAGAATTTGGTCTCTTTGCAAATACACGGTTACTGGAATCATTGCTGTTGGTTGGAAAGCCAGGACATTAAGATTTTATTTATTATGATGTAATTTTGCACACTCTGAGTACAAAACTAAATTATCTTTCATCTCTGTACTTAACAGAGTATTCACCAAAGCCATGTTGGCAATGAATGACAGCCTGAATCTTCCTTCTTTCCAGTTCTGATGTCTAAATTGCCCAGTTCTTGATTCAATGAAATCCAAATAAATCCATTTTTCAGCCCAGCTTCTCAAAATAAGACTCCATTTTTTGTTTTGCAGACTGAAAATAGGACAGTTTTAGCTGTTTATATATAATACCTGTCTCTCAAGAGCCTCTCAGCTAAGGAACTGGAAAGTGTGGCTTTTGGGGGTGGGTTGGAGGGAACTCCTGGATCAATGGGTTCAATTCTCCTTCCACCTCAAAGCCCAGATGACTTTAAATTTAATTCTTATGGATTGAATTGTAGCTGCCATTGTGCAAGTACTGATGGGTGAGGAAACTGCTGGAGGCATTTTTCTACTTTGTATCCCTGCACAGCACCTGGATGTGTTTCCTGGATTTGGTATTCATCAGAGTTTATGGAAGGCAGCACTTCCTGTGAGCCAAGCCAGGCAGTTCTGTCCCTGTCCAGAGGCATGGGAGTGCCTGCTACATTCCAGTTAGTGTCATACTTCTCTGAAGGGTTGTTACAGAGGTGCCAGCCCAGTTCATGGTGGAGAGAAGTCCCATCTCACCCTTAGGACTCTTGAGTTCCCTTTCTCCTAGACAGGGATGTCTTGTTTTATTAAATTCAAAGATCCTTCCCAGAACCTGGGAAATTAGGTTATTACAACCTCATTTTTATTACAACAACAGAATCCAAGCCGACCCTGCCCTTCAGCCCAGACAGCACAGACCTGAAGGAAGGGCTGTGTCTCCAACACTCCCAGAGCTATCAATGGGAGCCGGCAACACAAAACGGTTCATTCACTTGTGCTTCCAGCTTCAGGAAATGGGCTATAATGAGTCTGCTGAATAACAGCCAGCACCTCTGCCCAGGCTCTCTAGATGAAGTATTTCTGGCACTGCTCTCTGGAGTGGTGTGCCTAGAATATAGCTTAGCTTCTCCATGCGCTGAAGCCAGTGCTGGCAGCTCTGGAGGGAAAGAAAGTCTAAATCAAAGTCAGGCTAGTGGGCAGCAGACCAAATGGCAGAGTTCTGTGAAATTGAAGCTGGGGGTAAACGACTTCTCTGGCTGCCACCACCTTTGCCAGCAGTGAGCTGAAAGCTCCTTAAGTCAGAGGAAGAATTGTTCCCTACTTTCTTTCTGGCACCACTGGGGCCTGGAGGGTAACAGCTTTGTACCCTCCATTGTCCCACATGGAGCAAGGAGGACTAGAAGAGGAGATGAGACACAAATGGGAACAGGTTGAACCAAAAACAAGGCTAAACTTATCCTTTGCAGTGTTTCTTGGAACTAACCCCCCACCCCCCAAAAAAAATTTCGTCTTGGCCATGGGGATCCAGGATTTTTAAAAGGAGAGTGCACCAGGAACCAGTACTGCAGGGTTGGTTGCACCCTCCACTTGCAACCTCTCTCCCTGCCCCACAGGTAGATCATGCCATAGAAGCAGTAGACATCAGCTGGGTTTTAAGTCCCCAGTGCATTAAGAATCTCCCCCATCCCCTGCTGTCAGCACCCCTCCCTTCCTGTCTGTGCTTGAGGCACATTCCCTCCTCTCCCATTCCCCGCTTTCCCTTGACATTTACTCAGCTAGGCACAGAAAGAGGTTGAGAAGATTTCCCTGTCATCACTGCTGCTGCTGTCCTAGCCACCCCTGCCCCACCCCAGCCAGGGCTGCTGGAATTGGCTGCGTGGAGAGCTGTTCCATCTCCCTGCCCCTGCTCCCAGGATGTCGGGAACCAAGGGGACTGGGCAGGGAAGGGGAACCTGTCCCCACCACTGTCCCCACTGAGGCTGGCTCCCCTTAGCCCAGCTGGAGTGGGGCCACAGAAGCTCTGGAGCTTCCTCCCCCCTCCGCCCCCCCCAGCCAAAGACAGCAACAGCAGCAGGCAGGAGAGAGGGAAACTGGAGGAGAGGGGAGGGGAGGGGAAATGCTCCAGGACAATGGAGAGAGTGCAAAGGGCATGGGAGGGGGTTGCATTGTGACTACTTTCAGGGCTTAAAATCCTCAGCTGCTGCTCTTGTGATCACTATGATGAGAAAGGGGTCAGTCACTATGATAAGAAAGTGGGGGTGCAACTGTGCCACTGCACCCCCTCTGGATCGGCCCCTGTAGTTAGTTACTTCCAACACAAGATTGGACTACATGACTAGAAGGTGCGATTCAATGTGGTGATTGCTAGGTCTCTCAAGGGAGTACATGGTCTCGGTTTTAAAGTGTGGGTTCTACCACAAACCCCCCAGAGCAGACATTGCACAGCATCCTTTGGCCCATAAAAATCCCCTCAGGGAAAATCGTGCATAATGTGCTGCAAAATCTTGTAGGTGTTATTATTCTGGACGCTGACAACTGTGCTGTTAGTGCACAGCCCAGTGCTGTCTGGGAAACGGATTGGACAAGCTAGTTGACATTTTCTCTAACTTCCACATTATACACTGTTTTCTATTATTCTCTTCCTTATTATTAAATTAAAATATCTTGCTTTATATTATTAATGCAAACCCAAAATATGCATGTTATTCAATGGCGTCAAGCGAATATTGTAGGAGATGCCTACACTTTGGGAATGCCCTGACATTTTAATGTTTGACTTCACAATCTGAACAGTGTATTAATTGAGTGGAGATGGAGTGCATTTAACTCCACTCTTACAGTTTTCCACTGAGCTAAATTTATGTTCTGCACAGCTGATGTGAGGGGAGAGCTGGCGCTCAGCCATATTTCAGTTTTCTCTTAATCTTGGATTTGGTTAGAAACTGAAAAGTCCCCCCGCCCCACAACATTGAACTAGAGCTGCCTAGAGGTTTCCCTTAAGTTACAGAAGCAGCAGTGGTCCTAGTGGAGGCAGGTTAAGTGAAATGTCATATAGTTTGTGCTGCTGCATAGACAAACTGGGGATCTTTAAGAAGAGGCTTGATGCCTACCTGGCTGGACTCATTTGAGTCCAGTTTTTTTTCTCCCGCCCAGGTGGGGGGTCGGACTTGAAGATCTACAAGGTCCCTTCCGACCCTACTTCTATGATTCTATATGATTCTATGAAACTCAGCACCACCTGAGGAATCTTTGTTTGTGTGTCCAAGGGATGACTCTGGTGCTATTTAAGGCACAGGCTAGCTGTTTTGCATTGGATCACAGCTGGAGCATAGACCAAGGACCTAGTCAGAGACCTATTGTGCATTTATTTAGTACTTGATTATGCAAATACTAAATAAATGTTCAATAACCATTGCACAATAGCATCTTGTGTAGATGTATCCAAACATAGGCAGATTAACACACAGGCCATCTGGGCCTGGGCCCAGGGGCCCCTGCTAACAAAGACTCCTGGATGCCCCATGCCTGGATTCAGTGTTGGCAAGTATGTGATAATTATGCTTCACTTTTGACCCAGTTCTCATAAGTCATCTTCTTATTTACTTTATATTGCTCACTGTAACTTGCCAGTGAGTGAGTGTAAACTGAGCTTCTCACCTCTGCAGCAGCAGCACTAGAAGAGGAAAAGAGGAAGGGGTTCCTTCCCCTGCTGCAGCCCAGCTCCTGTGGGGGTGGGGAAGGCCCCGCCCCAGTCCTTTTCTTGCCTAGGGCCCCAAAAAGTCTTCATCTACCTCTGCACCCAATGGCCTTGTCCAGACAAGTCCAGATGCTTGATTCCCTGTGGACAAATAGCAGTGGTGCACCTTGTGCAATAGCTACTTTTCCCTGGGGAATACCCATGCCATGCATGCTTTGCAGGGAAGCAAGTTCCCCCAGGGGTGGTAAGGGAGGCTGGGGACAGCACTGTGTTGGCCCCAGCAGCCTTACTTGGGGGCCTCCCAGGGCTGCAGCTGAAGCAGTCCTGCCACACAGAGCCTGGCTAGCGGCCAGAGTACGGCTCTGGCTGGCCTGGCTCTGCTTTTCATCTGTGCACCTGCCTGGGCATGTGCTGTGTTTTATTTTCCTATGGGGTTTTTGGGGTTTTTTTTTTTTGACCCTGGATATCCAGGGGTCAAAAAAAACATGGAACCCACCCCCCCAAGCTGTGCATTCATGGGCAGTGTGTCCTGGCAACACGGAGAACAGCTGACTGTGCAGTACATGGCACTGCGGACATGTTTGCAGCGCCACATACTGCACGGCCATGCTCATCTGGACGCGCCTAATGAGACCAAGAATCCTCCTTTTCTTAGTGCTTTTCATCAATAGATCTTAGAGAAAATTATGACGGAGGCAGTGATATTGCTGGTGGAGAAATTGAGACACAGGATGCATCTACATGAGATGCTTACTGCAGAGCGGCCTAGTTAGCTCTACAGTAAACATCTCAGTGTCTACACATGCAGCTTTATTAGGCTACAGTAAACTAATAAACTCCACCTCAGATTAGCACTTTTTTAGTGTACAGCAGTGCATGTGTAGATGCTGATGGGGCTGGCTGGAGCATGAGCTTCAGTGCACGGGCTGCCTGCAAGATAGCCTGACACTGGAGCACCTTCATGTGCCAGCCAGTTCCTTTGCAACATGTTGAGCTGGGTCAAAGCAGCCCTGGGCCATCAGGCTGACCTCCCCAGGCCCCCTGCCAGCTAGGACTGCTCTAACCCGTCTCAATATGCTGTGTTCCCGGGCACATATTCAAGTGTGGTGCCTGGGAGCAATAAACTTCAGCATGATATGCACCAGAGTTTATTGCTTTGAATTAATTGCAGGTATAGAGGTGCCCACAGAGTCGTTAAGTGGCTTTTCCAGAATCACCTTGTGGCAGAAGCAGGACTAGAACCAAGGACTCATGAGCCTCTAACCAGTGTTGTGTAAGTGAGAAAATGCTACCT
This sequence comes from Crocodylus porosus, assembly GCF_001723895.1. NCBI lineage: Eukaryota > Metazoa > Chordata > Crocodylia > Crocodylidae > Crocodylus > Crocodylus porosus. Next base: position 10,122,524 of record NW_017728931.1, on the reverse strand, counting down.
CTTACACTTACAAGGGAGGTTCCTAGAATGTTTCTTGCTTATGGTAAGTTTATTAGATGCTAAAGGGGCAAACCCTATCCTACTTTAGAGAGAGAAACTCCTAGTCATAGGCCAGGGATGGGTTCTGGTTCAAAGCTACAGCAGCTCACACAGATATTGTACCCTTTCATCCATTTTGGGGAGGGTGGCCAGTGGATTAGTGTGTCTCTAGATCCCTAGGTTGTCCTGTTCACACTACACTCACCCTCTTCATTTCAGGTAACAGAAAATGAGACCACAGATCTGAGATCTGTAGTACACAAGGAGCTCATATCCACCTGTGTGGTCTTCTAGTTTCCTGTCTACCAAGGACAGGTAAAAAAAGGGGTTTTCCTGGCTATAGAAGAAGGCTGGGGAAGTGGTTAAGCTATTACACCAGGGGTGCAGGGATCAAGGTTTATTTCTTGGGATTCCACAGATATCCCATAAGTCTTGGAGCAAGTCACCTAATCTCTCTCTACTCTCCACTTTTTCTCCCCTCTTTCCCCCCCTCAATAAAATAGGGATGATATCTACTTCCTTTCTCTCTAGGTGTCATATGTTTAGATTGTATGTTTCCAGTGCAGGGGTTTCACTTTTGCTGCATGCTTCTACAGCAATTAGTGAAACAGGAGCCTGATTTCAACTGATACATCTAGGTTCTGCAGTAATAAGAATGAGTCTGTTACATCAACCAGAGATAAAACTCCTCCATATGGCTGAGTATAACCACTGGTTCCATAAATCACCCAGGTTACCCAGTTATGTGTATGACCTGGCTCTGACAATGATGGGAGTTATAAGCTCCTTTATGCCTTTTCTTTTTTTTCCACATTACTCCCTTCACCTGAAACAGCCTTCTGCTCCCATGTACTGTACATGTACTCTCTCCACTTGAAATCCCTTCTTTTGACTTGTTTTCCACTGATCAATTTCTCTGTGGTACCAAACATCCCTTTCCTTTGTGCCCAGTGACTTTAAAATTATAATCCAAGCAATCCACATAGGCGCAGCATCATGAACTTTTGGGACACTTTACATAACTGCTTTCTCAAGAGCATTTTCCCTTTTCACTCTGCTTTTTGTCTGATTACTTTCCATTCCAGAGGACCCTGTGCTGAAACAATTGCTATGCAAGTAGTCCGCTCAAAGGATATGGCACTTTCTCCATGAACAGACAGTGGTAAAGTTAGCCCTATTGGCACGAACACCTCCCTCCTCTCCCTCCCCCCACGTGTGCATGAAAGTAAAAAGCTACAGGGTTTTTTTTAATACTGCATGCTCCTCAGGCAGGCATTATGGACCAGGCCTGACAAACCTACTTGAGTCCCACCCCCCATCTGCCCCTGTCAGCTTCAGTGAGGGGTCTGTAAAACACTATGCAGAACATGTCCAGGATTGTGCAGAAATATAAAAGGACTCCTTGAAAATATAGCTCTGTCTATACGTACTGGCAGCCAGGACTCTAATAAACTTTGCATACATATGGGTGTGTGAGAGACAGATTTGCAGGGCCTGATCCAAAGTTTGCAGAAGTCAAAGGCAAGACTTTTTTATTTGCATGAGCCTTGCATCAGGTTCACACTGCGCATAAAAGTAAGGTAGTGGTATGATTGTCCACATCCATGAAGCTGAAAATTTATGAGCTTAATACTGTTGACTGGGGTGCAGTAGTAGGGCAGTTAAGTTTTCTTGCTACAGAAGCAGAGGTGCTAACTCAAACCTTGGTCTGACTTTGTGTGGAAGGTCACCCTCACTTGATACAGCTACTCAGGGTAGGTTTGTCAGGCTTGGTCCATGGTGTCATGCCATATATCTTCACATGGCTCACTCCCGTAAGCAAAGGGTTTCTCATAATGGGTCTGTATTTTTATTGATTTCTTTTTTTAAGCCCATGAGCAAAATATTTGACATATTTTAGATTTCACTGTCTTTGGTGATGCTCTTTCCATGGGGTGGAGGGGGGTGGGGTAGATCTCTCCATAGAAAGGCCAAGTTAAACAGCTCTCATTGCCTCATAAGGAACTTTTAATCCATCTGAGTGAGATCCAGAAGGCTTTAGAATAATTTGGCAGAGGGGTGCTTTGGCCATTTGGTAAATGTTTTCACTGTTCATCTGTGTGTTCATCTAACGTTTTGATATAGTGCCTGTCACCATGGTACCCAAGTGTTGCAGTGAATCTGAGAGCTGAGGCCAGACCATCAGTTGGTGTAAATTCAGTGAAACTGCATTGGCTTCTGTGAAAGTCAGTTTATAGCAGCTGAGAATTTAGCCCTACACAGACTCTTCATTCAGAGAAGAGGGCAAGTGAAGAGTTGGGGTCCCACTGCACCTTCATGTCTCCAAAACCTCCATTAACTTAGGCAGACCTAAGGGCAGAGGTGAGAGCACACTAAGCAGCTAGGTTTAGGGCCCACCTTGGCATGTTATCCTTTCCTGTATGAAGATGCCAGACTAGTTTCAAAAGTCTGGTATATTTTTATCTGTTGTGTCCCCTTCCTGCGTGGGTTTCACTTTCATTTAGAAAAAAAGGAGATGTTAGCAGCTGAGAGCAAATAAGTTTAGGAAATATTTAGGGAGGTGTTTATCCCAGGTAGGTTTAGGAAATATTTAGGTAGGTGCCCTTCTTAGATCTCTGCATAGACCAGTGCAGCAGAAAAATGTCTAACCGCAAGGCTGGAGGCTATAATTTTTCTCTCCTTTCACAGATCTGGCTCTTGCGTGTATGATAAGGAGTGAAAACACAGCAGTTTGATTTCCCCCCACCCCCGTAACTAGGATACAATTGCTCTCGGAGTGGAATTGTTCTGGGTAAGAAAAGCTTTGCATTGCTGTGCTATGATTTTGCAGGCACAAGGCAGCACAGACACACGCACGCACACACATGCTTATCCATATCCAGTTTCCATAGAAGGCAAAAGTGACAGGGCTGCGATGCCCACATTTCAGGACAATCTCGAGCCCAGCTAGTCACCAGCTGTGCCTCTTCGCTGCTGCCTCCAGCGCTGCCTGGGACCCTGGGACCCCTGGCACAAGCCGTGGCATGAGGACTCTGACAGTTTACAGATGTGCAGCCTGACTCCTTGCTATTTATAGACGCCTTTCCTGCAAACGTGACTGGAGGGGGCCGGAGCGCGGCAGCAGGCGTGCTCCGAGCTGGATCGCTTCCATGCTGCACGGGGAGGGGGAAGAGAACTCGGTTCTGCTGGGGGCAGAGCCCCGGGGAAGGACCTGGGACATGTCCCCGTCCCCCGCTTTTGCACAGATCGGGGGGCACCAGTGTGGGCGCAGCGTGGAGGGTGCACAGGCAGCTGGGAGCCCCCGCCAGGCAAGCGACCTCCCTAAGTCCTTGGCAGACGCCCTGCAAGGAGCCAGCCTGGTGTGCGCTCAGCAAAGTGCTCCGGAGGGCTGCCCGCGGGAGCTCTCCGGGCTCCTGAAGGGCCCCGATCGCGTCCCCTCCCGGGGCAGGAGCTGGCCAGGGTGCTGCACCCCCCCCCCCCAACCTTATCCCCTCTGGAGGTCGGAAGCGGCGCTGCCACGCCGGAGCCCCGCTTCCCGGGCTGCACACGGGGCAGCCGCCTGCTCCGCATTCAGCAGGAGCGCCGGGCTATTAATAGAAACCGGGAGTTTGGCGCGCGCTCAGCCCGGCTGGGGCCGCGTCCTGTCTCCTGCCTTGCCCGAATCCCCTCGCAGGGCAAGGAAGGGGCTCGGGCAGGGCGGGGGCAGGGGCAGGCGCCGCTCAGCCCGCCCCGGGGCCGCAGGGGCGCGAGGCGGAGGGTCACTGTCCCCTCTCTGCAGCACCGGGAGGAGCTCTCCAGGGTGCTGGCGGGCCCGCCGGCGGCTCCTCCCGGCAGGCGCTGGCCATGGTGCTGCAGCCCCGCCAGTGCCTGGACGGCACCGAGCAGCC
>NW_017728931.1:10107110-10118291 GCF_001723895.1 Crocodylus porosus | reverse complement strand
AGGGGCAGAGGCGCCAAGTGCGGGGAAGTTGGGCGGGCAGCGGCCCGCTGGGCATCGCGCTGCCCTGGGGCAGAGCCAGCCGCGGGGCAAGGAGACCATAGCCCCTTGCTCGCCCCCCCGGCCGCTCTGGTCCCCGCGAGGGCTGCCGAGAAACTTGCTCGTCGCGCGCTCGCCGCCGCCTCCCGGCGCCCGGCTCGAGGCTGGAGCTGCCGTGTCCGCCTCCCCCCGCCCCTGCCCTGCACCAGGACTTGCTCTCCCGGATCCTTCTGGGGAGGCGCGGTTATATGGACCCCCCCGCGCCGCTCCGCCGCCCCCGGCTCTGCCCCCTTCCTCTGGGCCCGCGCCTCCACCCCCCGCCCGCCCGTGTGTGTATCTCTGCGTGTGTCTGTGCCTATATGTATGTATGTGCCCGCGCGTGTGTGAGCGGGTGTCTGTGTGTGTGCGTGCGTGCTCCCAGCTGCCTCCTCCTGGCTCGTGTGTTCCAGCCCGAGCCAGGCTCCCCGGCAGAGATCTCCCGGGCCGCAGCAAGACCTCCCTGCTACAAGGGCTGCAGCTCTGGATCCAGAGAGCGGGCGAGAGAGGGTGCTGAGGGCGAGTTTTGAGCCCTTGCCTGTTTCCATACGTCCCGCTCCTGACCCACCTCCCCGCAGGCTGCCCTTGCTCTGACTCCCGGCTCCCCCCACACGCGCCCGGTCCCTTGGCTGTGCGGGTAGGGGCTGGGGGGCGGAAGCAGGGGGGTCACACAGTGTGTCCCGCACTTGCCCGGGCTGTTGCCGGCGCTGTGCGGTGTGGGGGTTAGACTGGAAGTGAGTGAGATTTGAAAGGGAGAAGGTTGCGTTTCCTCCAGCAACTTCTCTGCCATCCCCACAGCCGCCCGATTCCCTACTGCTGGACCACCGGAGCAGTTCTTTCGGGGACCTATTTTCAGCCCTTCATCGGCATCTTCCGCCCATCCACCTCCTCTGTCCTCCGCGTCTGCAAGATCCCTTCTGCGCGTCCTATTTTGAGCGCCTTCCTGAATCTCCGCTAACAAGGGAGTGCAGGGGATGTCCTCAGTCGACCTCGGCAAGACTGGTTGCATGCCAAGTGCTGTGTGAGCAACAGGAGTCCATCCAGGAATGGTCCTGGGAGGAGCGGGGGAGGGGGAGAGCTGGCAAAACTAGCTATCTGCTCCCCACAGGTAGGCGCCGAGCAGGGAGACACAGGAGAGGAACATAAATCAAGAACATACACGTTGGAGTTTATTTTATTCTTAAGTGCACTCATGTACAGAGATTCCTCTTCTGCGGAGCTGGCAGCCATGCCGTACATTTCCAGGACATGTGGTAAATGCAATAGGTAGTGGCATGCCAGGAAGGGGAATGTGACAGCCATGTGCTGAATCGAAAAGGCATGTGACAGAAAAATATATGGCCCACACGAGGGGGGTAGGGAGGAGAGATGCCATGAGATGAACTGCACAGTAGTGTATTAGACACTCACCAGCTCATGGAAGGCTTATGGCCACCTGATGCATTGCTAAGTTGATCAATCTTTTTTCTGGTTCATTTTCTTTGTAGATCCTTAACTGCTTAGTAATCCATCCCCTCCCCCACATTAGTTAAACTTTCCAAACCTTGCGTTAGCTTCCAAGAATTCCCGAAATGACCCAGTAGAAAAAATGTTTCTTATATGCAGAATGTTGTCCCTTTATTTCCACTACTCCGTGTCAGTCAGCAGAACAGCGATGGTGTCTCCCTGCAGCACCAGAGGTGGGACTTGAAGCCTGCCCCTGACTTGTGTTGCTGGCCCTCCACTAATCTGACCCAGGGTAAATGGTTGTTCAGCATAAGGAGTCAAAGGCAGGTGGATGTGATGCTCACCTCATTACTCCCTTGACTAAAAAAGCTTCTGTATCTTAACTGGGCAAATCTGATGGGTTGCTAGGTTCAGATGGACTTTTAACCCTTACTTTTGTGAGCACCATCACCCCAATCACACTGGCTGGTGTCCCAGAATATGCACCAGCGCCAGGCTGAAGTAACTGGAGAGTTAGAAACAGGAAGACTAGGGACTAGAAATAGCCTTTTTCCCTTGGGGGACACATGGAGCATTGGAAGGTCCCAAGAATGGCAGGCCTTTCAACTGTGATCATTTCTTGCCTAGAAAAGCTATTTTAGACCATTTTGGCAGTTGCTTCCCCCCCCCCCCAGCTTTTCAGTTGTGCACCACTGAACTTTTAGTAAACTAAATTCTTTGCTTTCCAATAGGAGCTACACAACTAACAAATTCATCTCTCTCCACACCATTTGGCAGGTGTTCTCTGAGCAGCCTGATGGAGTCTGAATGAGCACAAAGTTGGGCTCACTCACACAGCTCTATTGAAGCTTTCCTATTCATCAGTGAAATTTATCCTAAGGGAACCCCTCCCACACCTCCCACCCCCTCCCACCCCATACCTTCTGCCCAGCCTGTTCTCTTACATAAAATACAGACCAGTTGTTTAGAGAGCACACAGGGACAGCTTCTCCAGTTCTCAGAACCCACAGCTGGGACCAGACTTTCAGAAATAGTTCAGCTACAATTTACAATGAAATCATAGACCAGTGGGTCTCAACCATTTTAGACCTGAGGCACCCCTTGATGGACTCAAGGCAGCCTCCTCAAAAAATGCCAGCTCTTACTTTTTACTTTGTTTTAACCACAGAAAAAAAAATAGAGGAATTCTGCTGCAAAGAACTGAAAAAGACCATAGCAGGCCAGCATGTTTTAACACTATGGGTTCCTATGTGAAAACTCTGGGTTTATCTTGTGAACCATGTTTGCACACCTAATAGTACTAACACTGGGTGTTAGTACTATGTGCCACTATATTAAGCACTATGTGCCACCCCTGGAAGGATTTCAAGGGACCCCAGGGTGCCACACATGTCTCATGCCATCTTGGGGCTCTTGGCAGGCCCCAGACACTGTTAGGGACCCAGGCATCCAGAGCCAAGGGGAGCTGGAGCCACAGGGAGGTACACTGTGGAAGGGGAGAGTGACTGCACCACTGCATTCTCCTCCACCCCCCAGTCTGCCCCGTCCAAGATGGTAGGTGCCCTGCTTGCCATGACACTGCTATTGACTGAGTGTCACACCATGGCTACAGCACACTGGGTGGAGATTTGGGAAAATCTGGATTCTGCTCCTGGCTCTGCCACTGACTTGTTGGATGTCACTGTGCAATTCGCTTCAGCTCTTTGTGCCTCATGGTGATACTGACCTTTACTACCTAGTATTTTAAGACCTATTAATGATGCTCTGCATCAGTGTTATTTATTTACAGAGCCCTCATTACATGAGATGAAGGACCTCCTGTCCATATGTAACAACAGTATGAAAAACCTAAGCCAGGTAGGAGAGGAAAGAGGCGCCTCTTTAAAATGAAAAAAAAACCCCACTAAAAAACAAAAAGTTCAGAAAGGGCAAGAGAAAAGGGAACTGTAGAGAAGGGACAGAGGAAGCACAGAATAGCCACAAGAGAATGGATATGTGAGGGGAGTGCACCTGGGGATATCAGAAGAGAAAATTAGCTATTTATTTCTTTATCCATTATATGAATGATATGCGCTAAAAAGGACTGATCTGCAGAAGACCAATCGCACTCCTACTGCAGTAGAGTACATTGGGTGTCAGCCATCACCATCCCACTTCACCTCAAACCTGTGAGTGAAAACTTGGATCCTTATATGCTGCAAGGCACCACCTTTTTTTAAAGACACAAAAGCAGCTCCTACTCCAGTGTAAACACATGGTAAGAAACAAAGGGAAGATTAGACTTGAGAAATAAGAGTGTCCCAGTCAAAATTAAATTTGATTGGGATAAATTAGACAGGGATGTTCCTGCCTCAAGCAGGGGGTTGGAGTAGATAACCTCTTGACATCCCTTCCAGCCATACTTTTCTATGATTCTGTAAAACAGTATGTCAATCTTGTCCTTCAGCTGCTACAATTTTGTTAGAACTTGGTAAAAAATAGTTTCTGCTAAAAGAATTTTTTTAAATGTCCAATTTTTTTTCTCACCCCAAATCTAGACAACAAAGTCAAAATCTTGAAATTCATGCAAACTGAAATGCTCTCCCCCTCCCACAAAAAATAACTGGGTCAGTTCAAAAGTCTTGTTCTGATAATTTTGCAATGCTTAATTTTGCTTTCAATTCCATTTTTTAAATTATTCTTTTCTTGCATTTTAACTGTAAATTAACTAGACATTTCTAAAAGAAGTTATTTCAAACCAAGAAATAGAGTTTACTGTTATGTTTTAAAAACATCAAAATTACAACAATATCAAAGCTTCAATTTAAATAAAGTTTTGAAAGGAATCTCTTCAAAATTGCCCCTTTCCTGCAAAAGAGTTTTGGTTTTAATGAACTGGCATTTTTCAACAAAAAACATTTCATCAGAAAATTCCCAATGTGTTCTACCTGCTGTCAGACCAAAAAAAAAAGACACTGGGCCAGACCATCAGTTCAAATACAGCAATGGATGGTGCTGATTTACACTTGCTGAGAATTTTGCCTTAAACGTGCATTTGGAATGATTTGCTATTGATTTGCCCGTGCTGACTAATGTTTATCACTGTTTTCTTCTGAAATATGCAGAGATGGACTGCTCACTACTGAGTATTTGGTGTAGACATTTACCAGTTACTGAAGTTAATATTATTGGTCAGTAGTCCCCAGTGACTTCCTCTGCCTAAAAATAGGTGTTCTATTCGGTTGCCTCTTCGGTCCCCTGATACTTCACCTGTCCTCGCTATGTTCTCAGAAATGTTGATAGTTCAGACACCTCTCTTCTTCTTCTTCACAGCTCTGAGGTGAATTATATTGGATTTAAATATCTTCATTTTTACACTGTTCCTTCCTGGGTCTTTAACTTAACTCTTATTGGTTAAGTTCCTCTTATCCTTATGCTTCTTAGTGAAGACTGAGCCAAAGCAACTGATAATCACTTTAGGCCTTTCCTGGGCATGGATTGTCTGTTCTCTCAGACTATACTTTCCTTTGCAATTATTTTTTAAAATATATAACACCTCCCTGGTTTTTTGTTACTTCCTTTCCCAGCAGATCCTCATTCTCTGTCCTTTCTTTCCCTTCTGATTTTACAACTGTCTCTTAGTATTCTTTCCACTTGGTCCTGATTTCATGTTTGGGTCATTAAAAATAGGCGGCTGCAGACACTATAAAATGCAGCAGTGGATTGAGCCAGCCATTTCCTGATAAGCCTTTGCATGTTTTCTTCCCATCCAATTGGTGCTACCAATTGTCACCTTTTTGACCTTTACCACTTGTCATCTCTTTGACCTTGCTAGTCTGTATTCAGTCACACCTGAATTCTAGGTATATTGTGCAGCAATTAAATAACATTTGCATTTGTCTGGCAAGAAGTAATATTATAGTCCAGGTTACTGGTATGGCATTGACTAAACTAGTCCTAGAGCATTATGGGGATGGGTGTTGATGACCCAGAACACGATTACCAGTCTTATATTCCTAAAATGATACTATGATTTTATCATCTCCTAGTAATGTGTGTGTTGCCTTTATATTTTTTTTGCAATTTTTTAGTGACTGGGGTCAAGTTTGAGGGAGCAAAGCAACCTGCATGGGGAGACAGCAAATAATGAGGAATGACACGACAGTGGGGGAACTGGCAAGATCCCTTGCAGATTCATTTATGCATCTTTAGCATTTTTTAAAGTGATAGAGTCTCTTTTTTTTATTTAAGGAAATTGTATTTGGGGTGGGGGGGAGGATTTAGTTGGACTGGACTGAAATGCACCTTGTCACTTATAAGGTACTTTTTTTTAATTTCCCTTTTTATAATGAGTACTAAAAATCAGAATTGGGTTAATGCAAACGATCATCTGGAAGAAATCCTGCTCATATGAGGGCCACCACAGCGGGCCTCCCATGGCCAATTAGCAAGTCCACAGGAAATGTGTGTGTTGCTGAGTTCAACTGGCTGAAATAGTGGAGGAGTGGACAGAGAATTGTCATATTGTTGCCTGTATAAAAACAGACCTATTTATACATATAATTTGCTTGTGTATATCTAAATATAGCTCTACTTAGCTTCCCAACTAACTTCCTGAAATACTGCAAAGCACTTTTTATCAGAAAGTCTAAGCAAATGCACCTGGAGTTTGAAGGCAAAATCACTTTGGAAATAAGATGAATCAAAGACATATTAAGAAAATATTTAAAAACTGAAAAATGGTAATGTTTTTTATATACCACAGTTGATTTTTTCTCTCCTCAAAATGATCAGAATAACTCTTCTCTGTGATGGTAGACAACATCTGTCATTTCTAAGGGATCAATTTCCTTTTGGTGAAATTAAAAGGGTTGGGGTTGAAAATCTACCCTATAGGATCTATTCCAAAGCCCATGAAAGTTAGCAGGATGGTTCCCATTGATTTCCAGGAGCTTTGGATCAGGCATTTAATGTGAGGCTTCCTATTCATTCTAGACTGGGCTGATGAGTATTCTTATTTCCATTATCTTCTATATGCTTAGTGACTTTTATTCCTCTTCTATTAGTTTAGTAGAGAAAGGCTGACATAATAGGCTGGGATTATCCTTCTGTCTCTGGAAACTGGAGCTATGTTTATGCTTTCTTGGCACCCGCTCATTTTATATTCTTTTTCAAGAATAATCACTCTTGGGACACAAAGTTCATTAACTGATATCCTTCATTCTCTATGTCATCTGATTCATATACTTTTCCATTTGCCTAGGGTTCTTTCACTTGAACTTTATCACAAGCTAGATTTCCAACACCTTCCTTTCTTATTCATTCAGATCTTATCAAGTGGTTTTTCTATGGTCTTGTGTTGAGGCTGGATCTTAGAAGTGTTTAGTGTCTCTGCCATTTGAGGGCAGGTTGTATTTCTAAGCATCAAAACTTCCAGTAACTCCTTATGAAGCCACATCAGCTGTTCTTAGCCCTTGCACTGAGAATTCAAGGGAACTGGTTTTTCTCCGTGTTTGAGGTTTTTTATTTCAGTTACTTAAAACTTTATCCTAAGGCCTTAGATATCACACTGTAACTCCTTTGTATTGTTAACTTGCTGCACTACTCTCCCTCTTTTCTTTCCTTTTTTCTTTCTTACCTATAGATTGTACCTTTTAACAGGGAGCAAATGCTGCTGTTTTGCTTTTTATTAGTGAAGAAGAATTCTGGGAGATGTAGTTTGCAGAGTGGCCATGGGGAGATGTTGTTTCAGGTCATATGATAGTGTATTATGGGATGGCCACTATAAATAGAGTCACTTTTGGCTCATTGGTAGGTAAGGTTTGGAATACAGTGGGAAAATATAGGTGTAGGTCTTTGTTGTTGGACTTGCTTTTCATTGATGAGAACTAGGCTGGAAGCTTCTAAAGAAGGAAGAGAAAAGCAGTTTCTTTCCACTGCATCCCTATACCATCAAGGTAAGCAACTGTATAGTATAATAATAGTAAACAGCTACTGGATGAAGTTTGAGGGGACAGATTGTTACTCCTGAAGCCTAGGAAAGGAGAAACTTATAGAGTTATTTGCTTAGTGTCACCAGGGTAACCTAGTAGCTATAGTTGTGGCTGGGTGTTTCCATCAAGGAATATGGGAAGCTGTAGTGCTTTTGATCTTTTTTAAAATTATGATCTCTAACTGGGGTTCTTTGAAAGGTAAACTCCCAAAGAAAGCAAACTGTGAGAAGAACTGGAAGCAGTAATACTTTGAATATAGGAATGTATTATAACGCCAAGCAATTCCTGCAATTAAATTGAGAGCCTAATTCTCCTATATCAGTCTCCATAACTTATTACCACTTTCAAGTCTTCCTGCATGTTTCCTTTTAATCCTGCCTTTATGGGTCATAGTCAACTTCAACTGCTAAACTATTTTACCTTCTGCCTTATCTTGTGTGTTGGAATGACATATATGGAATTGCTTGCGTGAAATGAAAGATCCTCCTCTTTCACCCCTCTTCCCGCTTCATTAATTCTTTCTCTACTAAATTAAAGCTCTCTGTCAAGTTTCTTGAGTTCTGAAACGGAGAAATGCCTAGCATTTCTGTTTCAGTGAAGAACATGTGAAGTCAAAAGGCTGCAATCTCCGTCACAGATAATATTATATTGCTCTGTGAATGTGAAGTTAGAGTTGCTCTCTACCTTCCCTCACAAACTGTGATTAGCATTCTAAGGGTATTTAGGACTGTAACAGAGCTCCTGGGGCTCCCTGTTACTTTAGGATAGTAGCAGCTCAACCAGGGAGCACTGCAGGCTAAGCAGCAGCTGCAGGTCACCAGGGCAACAGGCTAATGGGGTAATTAGCAGACACCTGCAGGTGATCAGCTGACCAGATGTAGACAGGGCCCTGGGAACATGTATAAGCCCAAGGCTGGGGCTAGCAAGAGAGCCTCTCCCTGGCAGCTGCAGTGGAAGGAGTGCCTACCTAGGGGAGCCACTTAGGGATGCAGGGCTGGTCATTTCACTGCCTGCAGGAGCAGTGGGGCTTAGGGAGCTCAGAAGGAGCCTAGGATGCTGTATTACTGAGTGAAGGTTTACACTCTTAAGGTGGAAGAGGGCTGTTATTCCTTTATGTTATGTTGCAGTCCAGGGGCTTATTGTGTTTTAAACCCGAGGTTTGGGTTGGTACTGTAAGGGGAGGAAGTTCTGTTCCATTAGTGCCCAAGGGGCACATGACCACCTTGAGCTGGGCCAGGGCAGGGCAGAGCAAGCTAGGCAGCAGCCACACAGGGGCCTGGCACCAGAGCAGGGCACAGCCATATAGAGTCCAGGGGTGGCTGCACCCCTCTCTGGCAAACAGCGGCCTAGTGACCAGAGGGGATAGATTGAAGCTAGTGCCTCAGAGCCAGGTCCAACACAGTGGGCCTAGACTAGAAGGCCTAGTGAGATTAAAGGGGTGGAGGCCAAGGAGGTGAAGCCCCAACAGGAGGAACACTGTTACAGTAACATCTGCAAGGCATGGGGTGTGGTATAGAGGAGGATTTGGAGCCATGCAATTAGCCCTTGAAGCTGGCAGTGCCATCCAATGGCACAGTTACTAAGGCCCAGTGAGGGGCCTGTGGACCAGTGGGGTGCTGGGGACCCTAGCAGGGGTTTGGGTCTGTGGGCAGCCTGCCTATCTGTTATTATTTCCATCTAGGTGTGACGGGTGAAACAGGATGGTATCCTAAGGGTGGAGTGGGCATGGTTGCAGAGTTACCAGGGGGTGACACAACTGTGCCTGTGACCCTGACATTTTATAAGGATCTTTACTGTTTCATCATATATTACAGGACTTAAGTGCTGGGACCTCAACTTGTTTTTCCTTTTCTGGATCACAGTTGGCTGAGTGTGAGGGTCTCAGTGATTAGGATTACATGTCTCTTCTTTATGCCCAGTGACCCTTTCACCTCAGATGCTTCAGTTTCTGACTTCCGTTACTGTCTGCCTTTTATGCGTTCTCAGTCTTCTCTTCATTCCACTTCATAGCTGAAATGGTCATGGCTGTTGACTAGGCTGGAATACGCTATGGATATCCTTATCTTTTGTACTACTTAGGCAGCTGAGACTCAGTGCTGTCTAAAAAAATAATTCTGAATGGAAAATGAGTTTTGGTCCCTGAGATGATTGTGAAAACTCCAACCTGTGTTCTGGCACCTGCTTTCTTGCTCTTCACTAACAATTTTGCACATGTATGAACGTTGGCTTTACCTTTTTGTGTTATTTCTGATGCATTCTGTGGTTGGGGATAACAAACCAAAGACAGCTTCTGAAATCACTGGAATGATCAGTCTATCCTGTGACTTCAGGATATTCTGAGAAGTTTGTTGTTATTTTTACTATTTTCTCTTCCAATAATGGCCAAGATTTAGTTGTATTCTATTAAAGCTTGAAAAACTGGGAGAGCTTTGCCTAGTATTGCAGGTACTCACTGAGCTACAAAGAACTTAGAGCAATTCCCAGATCAGTCGAGATTCATAGAGTTGGAAGGGACCTCAGTGGGCCATCTAGTCTGACCCCTTGCCCCTGGCAGGCAAGAAAAGGGTCACCAAACTGGGGTCATGTGAACCCAGCCAGGTTCCTGTCCAGTCTCCTCTTGAAGACGCACAAGAATGGGGAGAGCACCACCTCTCTTGGAAGCCCACTCCAGATCCTGGCCACCCTGACCATGAAGAACTTTTTTTCTAATGTCTGGTCTAAACCTTCTCTCCAGTAGCTTATGGCCATTGTTCCTTGTTGTTCCAGGGGGTGCCTTGGTACACAGATTATGGTCTACTTCATGTTGCTCTCCCCTTATGAATTTGTATGCCACCACAAGGTCCCCTCCCAGCCTTCTCTTGGAGAGGCTGAAGAGGTTAAGGTCCCTTAGCCTTTCCTCATGGGACTGTCCCTGCAGGCCTCTAATCAGGTGAGTGGCCCTTCTTTGGACCCTCTTCAGGTTGTCTGCATCCTGCTTGAATTGAGGCATCCAGACCTGGACTTAGTACTCCAGCTGCAGCCTGACCAGTGCTGCATAGAGGGGGAGAATCACCTTCCTGGACCTATTTGAAGCACCTACAGATGCACGATGAGGTGCGATTGGCTTTATCAACTGTTTCATCAGACTGATGACTCATGTTCATCCTGGAGTCAACAGTGACTCCAAGATCTCTTTCTGCCTCGGTGGTGCTGAGAAGGTTGCCCCCTAGCTTACAGGTATGATGTCAGGTCTTTCTCCCTAGATGCAGCACCTTGCACTTGTCCTTATTGAATTGCATCCTGTTGCTCTCTGCCCACTTCCCCAACCTGTCCAGGTCAGCCTGGATCTGGTTCCTCCTCTCCAGGGTGTTAGCTTCACCCCATATTTTTGTCATCTGAGAATTTGGACAGGATGCTTCCTACCCTCTCATCCAGATCACTGATGAAGATGCTCAACAGCACTGGCCCCAGAACTGAGCCCTGAGGGACTCCACTGCACACATCTTTCCAGGCTGACACTGACCCGTCCCCCACTACTCTCTGAGTGCAACCCTTCAGCCAGTTTGCTACCCAGTCTACCATATAATCATCCAAGGCAAATCCCCCCAGTTTATTTACAAGGATGGCATGAGATACTGTGTCAAAGGCCTTCTTGAAGTCCAGATAGTGTGTGTGTGTGTGTGTGTGTGTGTGTGTGTGTGTGTGTGTGTGT
>NW_017728931.1:10105700-10107010 GCF_001723895.1 Crocodylus porosus | reverse complement strand
ACTGTGTCAAAGGCCTTCTTGAAGTCCAGATAGTGTGTGTGTGTGTGTGTGTGTGTGTGTGTGTGTGTGTGTGTGTATATATAAACATCCACCTCGACTCTTGCATCTAAACATTTGGTGGCCTTGTCACAAAGAAACTAGGTTAGTCAGGCAGGACCTGCCTGCTATAAATCCATGTTGGTTACCCCTCTGGATCGCATTAGCCAGTGGTCTCGCACAGATGTGCTCCTTGATAATTTTTCTAGGTCTGTAGTTCCCTGGATCCTCCTTCCTCCCCTTCTTAAAGATTGGGGTGACATTGGCCCTCTTCCAATCCTCTGGGACCTGATGACCTGAGCACCATGAGTGCTGATATATCCTTGCCAGTGGTTCAGCTATGACACTCGCTAATTCCTTCATTACCTGTGGGTGGAGGCCTTCTGGTCCCAGTAACTTAAACATGACCAGTCTCTCCAAGTGTCTTTTTACCACGTTGGCACTGACCACTGGCTGGCTGATGTTTCCCTTGTTGGTGGCTGATGCATATTGAAGGTTCATCTAGGTTCCTATTTAAGAAGATGGAGGCAAAAAAACTCATTAAAGAGCTCTGCCTTGTCCCTGCTGTCTATCACTAAGCCCACCTGCCCATCCTGTAGGAGTCCTATGCTACCCTGCACCCTCTTTTTTTTGCTCTCAAAATACCTAAAGAACTTCTTATTGTCCTTAATCCCTGCCACTAGCCTGAGGTCTATATCTGCCTTCGCCTTCCTGGCTGACCCCCTGCAGGGGCAGGCCAAGGATGTGTACTCCTTCTTGCTAGCTACTCCCTGCCTCCACTTCCTGTATACTTCTTTTTTTGCCTTTAAGGTATCCTGGATGACCCTGGTTAGCCAAAGGGGCTTCCTGGCCCCTTTGCTCCCTTTTCTCTGTCATGGGATGGTCTTACTCTGAGCTCAAAGGGTGGTTTCCTTGAGGAATGACCACCCATCCTGGACCCCCAGAGCACCTAGGCTCTTGGTTCCTAGTACCCTGCTAACCAGTCCCCTGAGCCTATTAAAGTCAGCCTTTTTAAAGTATAGAACCTGTGTCCTGCTGGGTATAATGTCCATCCTTCTCTGAATAGTGAATTGTATGATTTGATGATCACTGTCCCCTAGGTTGCCCTGAATCTGCAGGTCCCACACCAGGTCATCCCCTGTGGCCAACACAAAGTCGAGCAAGGCGTTACCCCTGGTGGGACTCCTTATCTCCTGTCTTAGGCGAAGGTCCTGGATACAGGTTAAGAACCTGCATGAGCAGATAGATCTAGCTGACTGTTCCTCCCAGCATAT
>NW_017728931.1:10088719-10105575 GCF_001723895.1 Crocodylus porosus | reverse complement strand
CCAGGTCCCTTTCCCCCTGACCCCCTTGGATCCTAACCCACAGAGTCTCTGCTTGTGCATCCTCTGATCCCAATTACGCTCTGATCCAAAGAACTAACTTGTGCACAACTTCCTTGATTACAGAAGTGCCTGATGTTCTCCAGTATTGTAAATTCAATCAGGCTTCAAGCCAGATTATGATATGGAGTCAGCATTTTTCATACCTAGAGATGATGGTCTCTTGGCATCAGTCCCTCATCCTATTGATCTGCCATGGCCTTTGACACTGATCAAGAGATTCTGCAAGCACCACGATGGCACCTAGCAAAGGGAGCTGAGCTTATGTTAAAGCTGTCTCAGTTCTTTCCTCTTTCAAAGTGCTAGTGTAGCTGTCCATCCTTGCCAAGGAGTCTTAACTTGAGCATTCCCAAAGGAGTCAGCCTTGTCTTTTTTTTCATTGAGTATCTATCCAAGGATACTTTTTTAAATGCTGTGATCTTTCCATTGCTATTTTTTTTTTTTGTCAGGTACAGATGTTCCAGAATCTGGAAGGAATAAGCAGGGTAGATTCAGTTCAATTCAGAGAACATAAAAATTGGTAAAAGACCTGCTTTTGGAGGAAGGGGGAAATCTGGAACCACCTCCTCAACTGAAGTCATATGTCTCCCAGTTGTCAAGATGGCATGCTCCTCTTTTTTCTTTTTCCTGGATTCCCATTGGTGACTAGTGTAAGTTTATCGCTAAGAGCTGGCAAGGAGCCCCTTGCTGCTGTTTCAGGGCCTTGCCACAATGCTCCACACCTTTCCTAGTTCCTGTCTAAGATGCATTTTATTTGGGTGCAACCACGATGTTCCACTTAAAAATTAAACTGTATATGTTATGCAGAGACCCACTGGCTAAGTACCACAAACCACTGACAACATATTGCATCAGGGGTCATACTTTTCACTAGCACAGTGATTCTCAGCCACAGTGCTAGGGAACCCTGGGGTGCCAACAAGTCCTTTGAGGAGTGCCAGCAAGGTGTGAGGAGATTACCTAAGCAGATAAGTACAGACTTGGGTTTATTCCTGCCTCCACCCCATTCCCCAGCACCCTTGCAAGGAGGTAAGGACTGTCATACATAAATTAGTTTTTGATATTGGGTCCCAGGCAGTTAACACGTGTTATAGAAATTAAGTTGAATACCTTGTGCAGAGACCCACTAACTAAGCACCACAAACCACCGTGACAGAATATTGTATCGGGGTCATGCTGTTCACTAGCTGTCTGTTTAGTGCAGTGATTCTCAACCAGGTTGCCAGGGCACTCTGGGGTGTCTCGAGTCTAAGGAGGAGTGTCTTGAGTCAGAAAAGGTTGAGAACCACTGATCTGGTGTTGAATTCAACCTGAGGTGCATCATCTTGATGGATCTGAGCAAGTCTGAAACTTTAAATCTCAGTGATGGTCTCTGCCTCCCCACTGTAAAATAACAGCTGAGTTTGGGATGGAAACCAGGTTGTGCCCTTCCTGTAACACAGAGACTTTTCTTAACATAGTGCCTATGAAATGAACCAGTTTCTGCTGGGATTCAGGATCAGGTTGAGCCATATCATCTTCTGGGACCTCTGTTGGATAGAAGGCCCTTACACTGCCCACTTCCAGGATGCTACCGTGAATCTTAAATCTCTTGGGGAAACTGATTTTTTTTTTTTTTTTTTTAACAGGAGACAGAGCAGAAGACCCATGCTCTCTCAGTGAGAGGCAATAGGGATATCATGGAGCTCTGTGCCAGGACATCCACCCAAGCATTTACCCAGCTTCTCGGGCAGGTTTTGTAGCCCCTGATGGTTCTGTGCTGCCCAGTTACCTACAATAACTCTCACTTTCTTAACTATCATTCTGAGGTCAAGATGAAGGATGTCTTGGATTCAAACGAGCTTCTGAATACATCTCAACCATGGAGTTGGCCCAATGAAAGATATTGTCCACAGAAATCTTTGCTTTCACAGCACATAATAGGCATACAAGATTCTTCATGTGTATGCTGTGCACTTTATTTCCTCTCTGGCTGATGAGAGCAGTTTTGGCAACAGTAATGCATAATTTTTTGCCTTCAGAGTTTAGTAATCTGCTACTTGACATGATTAAGACTTGACAGGTATAATGGCAAAGTTCTTCTGCCCTACATGGAGTTTAAAGGAAATTAAATGTAGGTTTTGTTTTTTCAGTGTTCACTTCCAAACTATTGGTTAGAGGTGCCATGACATGGTAGAGAAGGTTGCAGGGTTATGTTGCAGATATCCTTCTACTATTCTTTGGTGTAAAGGGAAACAAAATTTTGGGGAAAGAAGTAACTTTTAATGCTTGCCACCTGTCTTTCAACTGCTACATGAGGACTCAGTCAAGAACCTCATTGTCTTGGGCCAGTGGTTCCTTGCCTTTTCATCCCTACAACACAGATATATAGTGCAAGGTTGGCCCACAGATAGCATCCAGTTTATGGTCCTGATCCTGCCTATGGGGCTGAGTCCTGATCAGGTGCCCTTGGAGTGTGGTTCGTACCCTGTACACCAAATCTTGCAAGTGGCCCTAGTCCCATATGTTGGACTTCTGCGGCCCTGGCCCCAGGGTCCCAATTGTGCCCTGCAATGTCATCTGGCCTCCAGAGCCTGGAAATCTGGCAGTTGGGGGGAAGTGGCAGCATCAGTGCCACCACTCCCCCAGACCCCTGGGCAGTCTTGCAGGCTGGATGACGCAACTCCATGGGCCAGATCTCATCCACAGGCTGCAGGTTGAGCACCACCATTTTAGGTACTGAACATACCCCAACAGTTCTTTTCCCGTTTCTTTAGATGACAACCTAAGTGTGGGAGAGAGAAAAATAAACCTGCTTTTACAGCTGGAGACCTGAGGTGCAGTATTTAAATGAGTTATCCAGTATCACATAGGAGTCTGTCTCACTACCAATAATTGTCTCTGGATCACCTCTCAGAGTGGTCAGGACCTGAACCACAACACCAGCTTTTAGACGTATAAAGCTGTGAACAACTTGCTGATCTCTCTCCTGCTGAGCTAGAAAAATCTTCCTTTGTCAAAATCGCAACTTTGCTGATCATTAAAAGCAAGAAATTCCACAGTGCTACTGACAAATTGGTGCTCAGCCCATCTGCAGTACCAGAGGACTTGGACTGATTTACAGTGTAATCATCACTTTCATTGCCATTCAGAACCATTCTACTCCCACACCCAACAGAATATTGTGGTGATTGTGGAGCGTAGAGTCACATAAGCATAAAGTCTGTAACCCCAAATAATGACACCTTTAAAGTTTACTCAACTGTACTGTAGTCTTGCTTCCAGTCCTGAGAGTTACTGAAAGCCTTTGGTAAAATAAAATCTGTAGATAACATAAAACATGTATACTTCTTACAAGAAATACATACCCTTGTATACAGTTTGCACGACAGGAAAATACACGTTTCTATTCACAAGAAGCAAAGTTGTCTATGTATCAATCTCATACTCTTTTAAACTTCCAAAAATTACTAGTCAGATAAACAGGCATCTTCTCTGCTATTCAGCTGGCCTGGGTTATCAGCCAGGTTTCATAGATTTCATAGACACGAGGGCTAGAAGGGACCTCAGAAGATCATCAAGTCCAGCCCCCTGCCCCAGGGGCAGGAAGTCAGCTTGGGTCACAGGATCCCAGCAAGATAAACATGTAAATTTCTCTTGAAAGTGTTCAATGTAGGTGCTTGAACCACCTCCGGTGGCAGGCTATTCCAGACCTTGGGGGCTCGGACAGTAAAGAACTTCTTCCTTACATCCAGTCTGACATGGTCTTGCAGGATTTTATAACCATTAGACCATGTTATCCTTTGGGGTGCTCTGGTGAACAAACATTCCCCCAGATCCTGGTGAGCACTCCTGATAAACTTATAGGTTACTTAAACAAGTTTTATAAAGCTGATCATAAAAGATCACAGGTTGCCTTTGTTCAACACATCTGGCTTCTGTGAGAATGTAGGGCATAAACAACTTGGTAGATTTGGGACAAGTCATTCTCACAAAATGGTAAGCCACCCTTTGTATTTTTGCTGCCAGAATAAGGATAAAACACAGCTCTGGACATGCAGTAGCCCTTATAACTATGTGGTTCTGGGCAGAACAATTAACATTTAGGGATCTTAAAAGTGGAAAGCTTATTAAACCTTCCAGTGTTTAGTATAGCAGAAAGAGCAGATCAATAGGAATCCAAAACAGTAGCATAACTACAGGTAGGCAAGCAGGGCACAAGCCCAAGGTCCTGAGTGCATGGGGTCAGGGGGTGCTGGATTGGAGGTAGCAAGGTTGGAGGTTCCAGCTGCAAGGTGTGGAGGCAGGAATCTCTTCATAAGCCTCCCCCTACCCTCAAAGGAGATGATGCTGGTGTGGGTGTGGCCAGCAGTCCAGATGTAATACATATGAGTGCAGAGACCCTCTCACGTCCTCACAGCTGCTGAATTCAGTGTTTCACACCACTGCCTGGGTTGGGAAGCAATGATGGCAGCTGCAGGGCATGAGAGTGTTCAAACACTTGGCAGCTGCTATGTTAATCCCATCGCTGCTGGCAGTGCTGAAACGTGGCCCTGCAGCTGCAGCTGTTTTCTGCTGGCCCAGGGCACAAACCCTGTCAGATCTACCTTTGGTCAAATTCTAACACTGTTTTGGCTCCTTTCTTCTGAGAGAGCTTTCTCTCTGTCCGATTCCTCAGTCTGTGAGTGAGGTTGTTTACTCACTTGCCTTCTGGGGATGCTGGGGATTAATTAGTTGATATTTGTATAATGCTTGGAATATCTAAAACCCTATATCCTGGATGCTAGGTATTATTATTTGAAAGCCTCCTTAAATAGATAGCAGGTGTCAGAGGTGCTTCCTTGCAATTAATGTGTTATGTGACTTTGTTAGATTTCAAGGTGGGGTTGTTGGGTTTTTTTGCCTCTCTGGGCAGTTCCTTGAAGTGCCTGAAGGCAGTTTTACCTTTAACATAACATATTGCTATATGGGAAAGTGACCAGATTTCCCCTTCAGGCCTTAGCCTGAAGGCAACTGAGAATGCCTCATCTGTAAGCGTAAGCGGTGGCAGTACTTATTATCAGGACTCACAACTGAAAAAATCGGGATTCTTGGTTTGGAAAGGTTGCCCCTTCACTTAGTCCACATTCTCATGTCTGCTGACTGACTGGCTCAAAGCTGCAAGATTTAGCAGGATGATGCAGTTGACTTGTTGGAGACAGAACTGTTGGAGCAGCTGTTTGCTTGTTGGCTCAAGTGGAAGATTTCTACCCCACAGAAACATCTGCAAGTGCAGATTTCATTCTCCCATTTCAGCATTTCAAGATCTGAGTTCATTATTTCCTCTGATGGTTCAAAGGCTTGTCAGTAGAGTCTCTTATCTTTCAGGTCCTGGGTTCAGATTTAGCTCAGGTTGGTTGGAACTGGCAAGCTATTGCCCTCTAATGGTTACTTGGGATGTTATGTGAAATGGGTTGATCATCTTAGATCTGCTCCTGTGGGAGAAGTGTTTGCAGCTACTTAACCTGATTAGCAGAACAACCGATTAGCAGTACAACAATAGATACTGTTCCAATGCTGATATGAACTACACTTCGGTACTTAGTGATATTTTCAGCAGTCCCTGCACTTAGAAGAGAATACGCCATGTGAGAAATGAATGGAAAAAGGATTTCAGTCTCTACTGATCATCCTTTGGGGACATTAAAACTCACTTGTAAATGGTGGGGAGAAAAATCCAAATAATTCTCTAGTTTTCCTAAAAAGAGAGGCTTAACAACTTGATACTACTTCTGATGCTCCCTAGGGGCTAAATCCTGTTCCGCCAGATATCTAAGAATAACTTAGAGATCTGAGGACACATCCATAGCCTGATGTTAGCTTGTATCAGCCAGGCCCTTCCCAACTATGCCCCATAAACATACTTGCATGCCCCAAACCCAGAAATACACTGGGGAGCCCATTGTAGGGCCATCCTGAGGGCCGCTGTCAACACTTGGAATGACTGCAGAGTAACACCCTAGAGTGGCTTCCCAGGAATACTTTAGGTTTGGAGCGCAAGAGGAAGAGTGGGTAAATGGACGATGCTCAGGAGCTTTCTAGGCGAGCTATGTTGCCCTAGTGATGGAGAAATAACCCAACTGTTTAAGTGAAACCTTATTCCATTCTGCTCAAAACCCTGAAAACCAGTAATGCAAAAGGTGGGAGGGCTTTCTTCCTCCTCACTGCCTTTTGTGACTTACTTTCATCTTTGCCTGAAAACTATTTTACCAAAGTAGACACATTAACAGGTTTTCAGGGACTTAAGCACAGTGGAATTGGATCACATTTATCTGTGTTATAGAATCTAGTTGTACATTTCTGATGCTGGATTTAAAGGGCAAGTGAAAAGAGGTAGCATTTTTCGTTTTGACCAGCCAAAGAAGAAAAACTAAACGTTGACAACTTATGGGACAGTAACAACTGGGACTGCATATAAAACATGTAGATTCTTCTATAGGGAACATAGTTTTTCACAGTGGCAAATGCACAAGATACCATCCTCATTACAGGTTTCAAGTAAGTGGCTCAACATCAAAATCTAACAAAGGTGTCAACAGGGAATAAACCTTTTGGTTCCTTTTGCCAAGCTAAAATAATGGGATGCATTTAACCAATGACATTAGCACTGGCAAATGACACAGCATAATGGGACTGAGCTAGAGGAGAGTGAATCATTTACTCTGATAATTTACTCTATGAATTCAGCCTACCTATCTGTTCATATAATGTCCACATGCAGTTGTGGTTTCTTTAGATCTATTCAGGGCCAGATGTGTCTTATCTGTTTAGAAAAATTAAATCCTTCTGCCTGCAACTGCAGTGGATTGGGGGCTGAGGGGGAGGGGGGGGGAGGAGGGTTATTCCTAGTATATCCTCTTCCCACTTCTGGGGCACCAGGACATTAATAGGGGAAGAATCTACATGGGGAGGGTGCATGGCACTGGGAAGGGCTGTAGGTGAATGGAAGGGACCACTCCCAATCATTGCCAGCCTCATGGAGGTTTGGAGGAGAAACTCAGGCAGCCTAGGAATACTTAATTCTTTCTGTACCCTTTGTTCTATGCTTTAACATGGAGCAAGTGGTAGCTATAGTCATAGGGAGTTGTTAGCGTGCTGGCTGAAGCTCCCTGAACATCTGTCCAGCCCTGAACGTACATTCTTCGGTTCCCATGTGCTTGCTGGCAGTCCGTTCCTGTCAGCATTACCCTCTGTCATTAGGTTATGGAAGTCCTACCAGCACAAAGTCAGTGGAGTGAGGACAGGAATCTTGCCCAGAGAGTAGAATTAAAGCTGATCTCCTCTTACGCTATGTGTCTGATTCAGCCATGAAGTGATTGGCTGTAATATGATAACCCTTATACTTTTACAATAAACTTTGAGGATTACTTCCTTAAATACAACACATTTTATTTAATAATATTTCTCTACTGCTTGAGCATTAGAGCACAGAACTTACACTGGAAGGCTGTGGATTGGAAAGTAATTCATATGTCTCTAACTAGACAAGTACAACTAAAGTAAAAACGAAATTATCAATAAGTGGACAAAATAATAATTTCTCATCTCAAGCTTCCTCAAATTAAGCCCTGAAATGTCTATGTAGGCATGTGTCAGATCTTCAAAATTGCTGAGCACCAAACAGGTCCAATTTCTGCTTATTTCTTAGTCTTGGCTAATATGTTAGCATGCTTCCAGATGCAAAATAGGTAACTGTCTGAGTTTAATAACAATGCAAATGCTCTGGGGGTGAGAAGTATATGTGAAATCCAGGAGAGAGAAGGTGGATGTCATCAAGAGCATGGCTGGCATCTGTTACAAAGCCTTGTAGAAACTAATATTCATCACTGTACGCAAGAAGACTAGAGGAACTTGGCTTGTTGAGCCAAACAAAACAAAGGCTTAGAGGAGACACGATTGTTTTCTCTAACTACATTGGGGGTAAACGCCTGGAAGGGAGAAGGAGTATTTGAGCTAAAGGGCAATGTTGGCACAAGAGCAAACAAGCATATACTGGCCATGAATAAATATGGGCTGTAAGTTAAAAGGCAGCTTCCAAGCATTAGAAAAGTGAGGTCCTGGAACAGCTTTTCATTGGAGGTAAAAAAAAATCTCCCAGGCTAAGATGGGATAGCTAAGATGAGCTTGTGAAATAACTTAAAACAACTCTAGTGACCCTGTTGTCTCTGGTTCCCTGCACGTCCCAAGATATCTGTCTACATCCACCTATTGTCATTACCTTTATTGGGTTTCTAAGTCCAAAGAGTCCTTTAACACAATGATTCTCAACCTTTTTTATATTCAAGACACTCCTTGTTAGACACAAGGCTTCCCTCAGAAAACGCCTGCTTTAAGCTTTCACTCGCTCTTTTGACTACAGAAAAGTGATACTGCATTCTTCTTTTGCAAAGAACTCAGAAAGATCACACCTAGTCAGACTGTTTTTTGATACTGCAAATTCCTATTTGAAACCTCTGGCTGGATCCAGACATGTAGGCACATGTGGTTTGTGGTGCTGTGAACCTCTTTGCGGTGCCACATGAGTTGCACACTAACCATTGCATGGTGCTGCTAATTCGCAGTGCCAAGGCAAAAATTGCTAATGGGATTTCCCGGGACAAAAAGTGATGCAAACCACGCCAATGTGATGGGCACTGGGACAAAAACAGAGACAGAGTAGCAGGCAGCCCAGGGCTGCCTTTTCTCCTGTCTCCATGTGCTGTGAAGCCCTCATTGCTTCCTGGCTAGCTAGGCTGTAAGGTGCCTCGAGATGGGAGAGCAGCAGCCCTGGGCTGGCTGCTCCCCTGTCTTCTCATGCCTCAGCACGGAGCAGCTGACTGGAGTGCAGTGTGCCTTGAGACACAGGGACAGGCTGCCTGCTCCCTTGCCTCAAGACACTGCGTCCCAGCCAGCTGCTCCGTGGCTAGCTGGTGCACAGGGTGCCTCAGTGCAGGGCCTCAACAGCACGCAGAGATGGGGGAGCAGGCAGCCCTGGACCTTGAACCATCCTTAGGGTCCCTGGGCTGCTGCTTCCCCATTTCCACATGCCACTCCCTGGTTGGCCGGAGCACAGGGTGCCTCAGCACAGGGGATGGCTTCCCTTGCTGAGACACTGTGTACCTCAGTGTAACAGGAAGCTGTCTCTGTTAGCATTTTTTTAAAGGCTGGTGAGTGGGGCACCCTTCAAGTCCTGCTATATACTTCTCCTCCTCTGGGGACCCGCTTCCCCACTTTGCTCTCCTGCCACACCTTGATGTCACTTGGTTCTTAAAGAGGGAGGCTGACCCAAAGGTTCCTAGATGGGTACTAAGGCTCACCACCTGGAGGATGATGAGCAAAATGCATGCTCCGATCTCCCCTTGATGTGGCCCATGCCTCGCAGATGTGGTTTATAATTTTCTCTTGATGTTGGGGTCTCAGGTGCTGTGGGCTCACCCCGTCTCTCTCTAGCTAGGCCTGTCAGCCAAAACCCACTAAGCAGAGCTCGACTCCAAGGCTCTAGATTTTTAACCCACTTGAACTAACAGCCCTCTGTTTCATACTTTCCACAATGCCAGGCCTACTGGCCCTTCTACACTGCACCCCTGTGGTGCAAGGGTGTTGGGGCCTCAGCCCCCTCTGGCTTTGCCCCTTTCTCTGTAGCTAGGGCTGTTCACCTAAATCCACCCACTAGGACCCAGCTTCAAAGCTCCTAGGTTTCCTTCAAGTGACTCTGGGCTCTTGGCCCTAGTGCTGCCCCTCTAGTACACAGGGCTTCTTGAGCTCTCCATCACAGTGATTCATAGCACTGATAAGGCCTCCTCCTCCCATACAGCCTCAGCCAGAAACCAACGGCCTTAATGTTAAATGTAAACAATAGGCCCTTGTGGCCATATAAAGAAAATAAAGGAAGGAGAGGCAAACTGCCTGCTTACATGTGTGATGGGCTGGCTGGCAGTGACCTAGCCCAGGGGTTTTGAAGGGGTAAAAGATGATTGGAGGACTTGGGATTCCCTTTCCGTACCAATCAGGTCCCAGAGACTAACCCTCCATGTCCCGATTGGCCCCTTGGGTCACCTGGAGAGGGATAAAAGGGGCAGCATGGGCTGACTCAGGGGAGAGACCAGTGAGGGACAACAAGGAAGGAGCTTCACAGAGCTGGCAAGAGCTGAGCCAGCAGGCCAGGAACAGTGCCCTAGAAGAGCCTGAAAGAGCAGGACCCTGAGGGCAGCAGCGGGACCCTCAGCAGCGTGGCGTGTGGCTGGCAGGAGAGGCTCCCCACTGGGCTCCAGGATCCCCTACCAGAGGCTGCAGCCAGCAAGAGAGGCTCCCCTGCTCCAGGAAGGATCTGAGCAGCACCTGAGGGGTTCCCAGCTCTACTTCCAGCTTCTCCAATTAGAGGCCAGGCCAGTGTGAGGCCGGGGTTCCGGGAAGGTCAAGACCCCTAGCAGGCTAGAGTACTGCTACCAGTGGGGGCTGTATAGCAGTGTTCCTGCCCACAACATGGGAGCTCTGGGTTCAAGTCCCAGCTGAGAGGACTTGGGGTGAATGAGATAACAAGCAGCAAATCTCCTTGCAGTAGAAAGGGGCCATTGTCCCCCCTCCAGGTACCAAGGCCCTATATTTCCTTGTCATTTTGCATTTTGTGCCTTTTTTATATTTCACCAACCCATATTGTTTGTTATTCTGTTTGTGTTTTATATTTTGTTAACCCTGTTTTTTGTCAATGATTGTAAGTGTCTAACCTTTGTTGAATCCTGCCCCCTTGGGGCATTGTAGTGTCCACTATACCCTCTGATTTATGCCTGTTATGTTCCCAGTATTTAGACTTACATGGTTAAGTCCCCATTGATGGTCTGGCTCTGCTCTATAGGGGGAGGAGAGTCCCTACACTTCCCACAGCGCTTGTGCACCTGCTTTGATCCCTTCAGTTGGAGAGGGGGTACCTCTTGGAGTACCGCCTGGGTTACACATGCGATTGGGCTTCTGTCTCCCAGTTTGTCGAATTCTTTCTGAGGAGGCTGCTGCAGCTTCTCCATAGTCATTGGAAATCTCCCTCTCTGCCGCCTTCTCCGCCTGAGGTGTATATATAGTTACTATTTGTGCTTCTGCCAAGGGATACCCCTGTTCATGTGGACCCATCCTCTGAGTTTTCCTTATGATCCATGGGTAGCTGTTTGCACACCAAACACAGCTAATATTGCATGGCACCCTTAAAAGAATCTCACATCAATCCAGGGTGCTGTGGCACTCTGATTGAGAATCACTGCCCTAACAAAATGTGAATCTAAGGCTGGGCTTCCAAGTTGCTAGACAATTAATAGCTTCAAAATGTGACTGCAAACTTTACCTTTCATTTACCATTAGGGTTCTCCATAAAAAGGAGAATAATGTAAAAGTTTGGCATTGTTGTTGGCAAACCAGGACCTGCATGGCTCCATCATCGATGGCTTGCTTAAGACAAATTGCTAAAACCCTCTTCAGTAATTCATCATTTAGCACTGACTTCCCTTTGCTGATCCCCAACCAAAGGTTTTTTTCAGGGTGTTAGGCAGGCAAGGATTGTGCTTGTAGACTGGAAGCTGAGAGGGCAGTGCATTTGCTGAGATAATATAAATAGCCTTTTGAGTATGAGACTCGTTGTAGTTAACAGTGATAAAATAATACTGGAATAGACTATATCAGATCTAAGCATCAAAAAGATGCTCAAATTGTGGGCTGAGCAACTTATCCTTTTTTTTTTTTACAAGGAAAAAACATGAAAAAAAATAGATGATGGGTTGTAGACTCAGGTAGCACACGTTGGTAGGCTGGAGGGGGTCGGGGCAACCATGTTTGCAATTCTGTCATTGTAGTACATGAGAGCAGTTTCACTGAGCCCACAAGAATAGCTGTTAATGTGATATTAATCCACATACTGGCTGAGATGCGGCATTTCTCAGATTCCTTTCTTTTTAAACCCATGACATCACTGATGGACTGGGTGCTTTCAGAGGTCTATCAGTGTATTAATAACAGGTTGAGAGGAGAATGCCTGTCCTGATGGCTATCTTGTTGTTTTCTGAAAATGAAAATTGCATTGAGTAGCATGCCAGGACCTGGATCAAGCCATGAAGCCAGCCCAACTGGACAAGTGACAATTGGGCAAAATTATATAAGCCCAGACAGCTGGAGCGGTCAAGAAAGAATGTGTGCTACTAACACCTGTTAATGTGGCTTACTGTCCTTAAACTCATTGTTTCCCACTGCAGTGAATGGCAGACTCTTAGATACTTGCTACTAACCCCTACATGTTAAAAAAAAAAAAAAAATAGATGGTTGTTTATAGTATGCAGAAGAATTTTGTTGTTATAAGTATTTATGTGGAGATTATTTCTATAGCAGAACTATTTACACGGCAATACCGTGGGTGAGGTATTTATATTACATAGTGAGGTAAACCTCAGTAAAGGATAAAGTATGTGGTTAAAACATGCAGCTTATTCCATCAGATTAGAATAGCTGTATTAGTTCCAGAATGTTCATAGTTCTTTTTTCCACAGGAACAAATTTAATATGGGATTGAAGTTATGCAGCCTGCCCGGTGACTGTCCTTATGATAGTATAAATTAGAATATAAATACTGTCATCAGCAGATAAATATACTTACTCTGGGGAATGCTGAAAATACTGAGGTAATGTTGTTTGTTTTGTATATTCAGTGACTGGCAAGTTGTAAGGTTTCTGCTCTGAACCTTTGACATGTTAGCATTAAATGGCTAAAGAAAATCAGGGGCTTATAAATACAGAATTACACAAAGTAGAGAGATTATTATGATCTATAAGTGAAACATTTGCTAAGAGTTGCTGGTTAGATTATATCCTATGTTAGTACTGAGCCTACAATTAAGGTTGCCCTACCTTCCATTACAAGACCCTGTTTCAGGTACTCAACTTTGCCCAAATTGAACCATCCTTACTGTCCTTTTTGTGCACTGAATGAAACCAAGGTTCTGTGGAAGAAACAGCTTACAATCGCACAGTTAAAGACTGTATTATAATTCATATGGGGGCAGAATAAAGATTGTACTTGACTTTGCAAACTTAACATTCTATCTTCCCTATGCATTAGTGAACTTAAGTAAATTAAGCTCTCTAATTAAGAATTAAATCTGCAGATTAGGTATAATTACAGGACCCTCATCTATTAGTTCTTAGCCATCATATACTGAAGGTATTACACAATTCTTGCTGCCTCTGTATATTAGACATAGCTCATGGGTATTAATGAGCTGAAATAATGGGTTATATAAGGTAGCAATGCACGATATGCTACACAGTCACTGCACATAAACTCACAGTGACTCAGAGCAGTGAGAAATAATCATTTGGTCCTTGAGTGCAGGTGGAATAAACCTGGTCCCTTTAAAGAAGAGAGAAATGCACTTATCAACAGCAAATGGCCCATCCACATAATGTTTCATATGCAAGAATTCAACACTGAAATGCGTGTTACTATAGAATCTGCTTAATTGGGATTCCCCTGTGAACAAGCTTCAGTTCTGACTAAACAGAGTTCTTCATTAAGTGTGGGTGCACTTCCAGTAGCAAATCTGCTTTATGAGATGCTGCAGGTTCTTGGATAAACCCAAGGAAATGGCACAAGGCCTTGAGTTGGGGCTGAATTGATGGCTTGCTGTCTGCCACTGTCAGTTGTAAGGTCAGGTGTAAGGTTGTGCATGGGGCCATAACCTGAGGAAGCAGTAAGACAGCAGTCTGGAACAGTCAGTGATGAAGAAACATAGGTCAAATTTGTTAAATTCCTTGAATTTGCTTACATTCTGCCTTGATCCTTCCTAGCAAGGAATGGAAAGCTGCTGGTTGAGAGAATCAGAATCTGCATGTCACAAAGAACTGAGCATCACTTGAATGTATCCCACTTAGGTAGCACTTGTGGTCAGTTAGCACCACTTAGACTTAGCAGGGCTCCTTGAGAGACATCCCAGTTAAGCAAAATTCCCAGCTATGTCTGTTTAGTTTATACGCCATGTACTTTAAAATGTGGTAAAACCATTCAAGTCAATAGAGGGCTGCCACCAGCTGAGGACCTCGCACAATGGGGCCAGTCTACTTGGAAGCTACATGGACCATAGTCTCTAAAGGCTCGGTCCAGAACAGGAGTATGGGCTCCAGAACACTGAGCATTGCAATGGGTGCCTCCCTTTATGTGGGATTGCCAGCCCCGAACCAATTCATGAAAGTTCATATCTACTCCATTTCTTTCAGAAAGTAAACAGGCTTCATGCCTTTTCTTTAAGAGCACTTGGGGCTGGTGGTTCCTTCCCCTTTTTAGCCACTAGCTTAGTTATTAGAGCACTCAAGAAGTATGTGTGGAAGACCCAGTTCCAACTCCCATATCTACCTGAGGGATAGGTCTCCCACCAAACTAGTTACTGGGAAGGGGCATGGAAGGCACTTATTTGCTGAAGCTGCACCATTATGTAGAAATAAAGATTCACTGAGCCAAGGGAAAGGAGCAAACATGGCTGTCATCAACTGATTAGGGCTGTAGCATGGGGTGCTATGGACCCTCTTACCTTCTTTCTGAAGATCAGGAAGTGAAGTGGGGAGAGAGAACAAGCGAGAGAGGAGGAGTTATTAGAGAACACAATAATTGAACTGAAGGAATAAATTGTTAGGCTGAGTACATTCAGTTAAATAAGCTATCTTACTGTAGCAGGGCACTGGGATGTGCCTGCTCCTTTAAAAGAGTAAGCAGCCTCTGTGGCTGCTTGCCGGTGGCAGAGGGGAGGGACCCACCTGACCCGAAGAGGCTGAAGCTGGATAAGCCCAGAACCTGCACTGGTCTCCGTCTCTCCCTGACAGCCATGAAGCAAGAAGCTCCTGGTTGCAAGGCTCCTGAATAGACCTGGATTTAGCTGAGATGCTTCTTGGTTATTTAAGTTACACTGGTAGTTTAGCCTTGAGCCCTGCTGTGGCATGATCAAGGCCTATTTAGAGAACCAGTAACCCAGGAGCCCTCAGACTGAGACTGGGGCCCAGAAAGGGGTCCAGGAGCCTAGGAAAAGGCTGATACCTGGACCAGAGGGTTCACATGTCCAGGGGAGTGCTGAGCCAGGCCAGGGGGTTCATGAGCACAGAGCTGGCTAAGCTGGACTACAGGGTCCGAGAACCCAGGGGAAGGGCAGTGTGTGGGACCAGGGGTCTTAGAGTCTGGAGGGAGACTATGTAAAGGACCAGGAAGTCCAAGGGGCCAAGTGTACAAATCATTATCATCAAAGAGAGAGCATCCACAAGGCTTAGGCGTGGTGTAGGGGAAGAAAGGGAGCTATGTATTGCACGCTTTAGGCTACAGGTGCCCTAGAAGGTCATAGATACGCATGTAACCCACAAAGCTACAAGGGCCCTACAGGGGCCAGCTGGAAGGGCCCATTTAGCATAAGGTCAAATCAAGAGGGAGACGATCTTGTGTCCCTTGTTTTGCCCAGAGAGGGTACTTGTTTTTGATGTCTCCCAGAAGTACTGTATGGTTCCATGTTTACAGAGGCTAAGCACAGACATTTAAAAAGCCTAAGGCAGAATCAGTCTAAGTTGCACAGTTTTCTGTAAGTGGTGTAGTTTAGATTGATAGCAAACAGAACAAACATTTCCCTTTGGCTGCGGGGTGCAAACCTTAGAACAGGTTCTGCCACTTTTAAACCAGTCTCTGTGCTGAACTTCTGTTCTATTACAGCAGTGGTTCCCAACCTTTTTTTGCTGTGACCCTAAATTGGCCACCAACAGGACCTCCTGGCACTGCAAGGGGCTGCTCAGAATGGAGTGTGGTGGCAGTGGCAATAGTGGTGGCCTGCAGGTGGGGGTGGGGGAGCCACCATTGCCCTCTTTATGCACAGTGGCCCTGCCCTGCCCATCACTCCTTGGCCATGCAAGTGAGTGTGTGTGTGCATGTGTGTGTGGGCCCTTCGTGACCCTACTGAGGACCCCACAACCCCGATTTGGCTCGCATCCCGAGGTTGGGAACTATTGCATTACAGGTATAGATCCTTTCCCAATAATTATAACAGTAAAAGGGTAAAGTCCGTACCTGGCCAGGGACTCCAGATTCTTATTCCATTTCCTGGGTTAGTATTTGTGACCCTTTTGTTCCTATGGGTGTGTACTTGTTTGCCTCTCCCAGCATTGCTCCCCCTCTCTCCTCTCCTCCCTGTCTTTTGTGTTCAAATCACTATCTTTATTTGAAACACTGCTCTGTGTATGGTCTTTCACAGAATCTAATGAAATCAGCTTGGGCTCACAAAAGCTTATGCTCTGCATCTCTGATTTAGTTAGTCTATAAGGTGCAATGCTACCTTGCCTTTTGCCTGACTTCAAGTACCTCTACCCATCTCTCTTCTTAAACATTTACTTCAACTAAACGTGGCATATATTTTTGTCTTACCAAGTTCAGTTAACAAAGATACACTATTATTTTGGTGCAATTCTAGCTGACTACACAATTGCATTATTTTTCCTTAACAAAAAACAAAACATCAAGCTACTGCAACTGTTGCTTTAAGCTATTACTAGCATATTCTGAAAAGCAGTTATGAGCACTTGGCCTAGCTCAATACTGCCGGCCTTGACTAGCAATGGTTGGGGTTTTTAGTTTCATAGTTTCTAGGGTTGGAAGGGACCTGAGCAGATCATCTAGTCCGACCCCCTACCATGGCAGGAAAGAATACTGGGGTCAAACGACCCCAGCAAGATGTTCATCTAACCTCCTCTTAAACACCCCCAGGGTAGGGGCCAGCACCACTTCTCTTGGAAGTTGGTTCCAGACCCTA
>NW_017728931.1:10056577-10088191 GCF_001723895.1 Crocodylus porosus | reverse complement strand
TCCAAATCACTGATGAAGATGTTGAACAGTGCGGGCCCAAGGACCGAGCCCTGCGGAACCCCACTGCTCACGTCCTTCCAGGTTAAGAAGGACCCATCCACCACCACCCTCTGGGTGCGGCCCTCCAGCCAGTTGGCGACCCACTTGACTCTGTGGGTGTCTACACCACAGCCCCCCAGTTTCTTAATGAGAACGGAGTGAGAGACAGTGTCAAAAGCCTTCCGGAAGTCCAGGAAGACTATGTCCACTGCTACCCCTGCATCTAATGATCTGGTGATCTGATTGTAAAAGGCCACCTTTGTGGGGGATTTTTTGTTCTGTGGGTTTTTTTACTCTGAAGTTGGAAAGTGATTTGCTTTCACAGGAATTCTTAACAAGTATAGACTGAAAGGCTTGAGACTCCTACCAGAGGGGTGGGGGTGAAGAGAGAGGGGAATCCTGGGACTAGGCCCCTTCTTCCAGGACAGTTATTAAATTAAGTGCTTGTTAAAGCAAGGCCTAAAATGAAGTTGCCATCCTCACTGCAGTCATCACTGGATTTAAGAGGCTTGATAACTCTCTGATGTTGTAAATGTTTAATTCCTTTCTGTCTAATGACCTAGCTTCAGCTAGAGGAATGGAATGTGGGCCACCCAAACTAGCCTGTAGCCAGTGGTTAGTGCACTTCTCCAGAGAGGTATGCATTTGAATCCCCTGAGGATGAGCAAGGCATTGAATGATCTAGTTGGGGATGGTCCTGCTTTGAGCAGGGGGTTGGACTAGATGACCTCCTGAGGTCTCTTGCAGCCCTAATTTTCTATGATTGAGCCAAGTCTCCTGGGCTAGGGACAGAAGTTACACATAAACCAGTTTAAGTCATCAGAAACTGGTTTAAACCTGTAACAGAACAGAAGTTTAGTGCACATAAGCCAGTTTCAAAATGGCTTCCTCAGGGGCAGCAGGAAGAGGAAGTGAGCACACAGCCCATGCTGGCTACATGCCAGAGACCCATGCTGTAGTGCCCCCTGGCTTCTGGCCTGAGCCACTACAGGTATGTGGCTGCATTTCCTGAATCAAAAGTGAATGTCTGTCCAGTTGTTTCTCAGTTTAATCTCTGCATTTTAGACTGACCTGCAAAAACTGAATCAATTCAATCTCAAGCTTTTTGACTGTCTGTACTTGGCCTTGTACTCTGGGTGAGTACTCTAACCCCTGAGCTATTGTGTAAAGGAAAGCTGCTGCTACCACTGCTACTACCTGATTCTTCTTCTACAGCTGTGTTTTCAAAAGAAAGTGATGGCCACCACTGCACGTCAAGCTCCTTAGGGGAGACTGGAAAAGGAACACTGACTTCCTCTCAGGCTTAGGTGTGAGCTGATTGCTGAACTGTTCAGCCCTGTCATAACTGAGACATTTCTGGACAAATTTTGAAGCAGTACTATAGGCAGCAAGGGAACTTTCATATCAAATGGGAGATCCTACTTGAGTTTAAAAACCTCTAGTGGTAGGCAGCAGCTAGGCATGGGTTTTCAGGACTGCAGTGCTGGACTTATGCCTCTTGAGATACCCAAGGTATTTTATTTTGGGGTCTGGCCCCTGTGGTCCATATTCTTAAAGGCATCTAACTGTCATTGATTTCAATGGGAATTAAATGCTTAAGTAAGTTTCTGGGATGTAACTATCTATGCAATCAGTAGCTGCACTATGCACAGTTTTCAAGTGAATTTATACCAGTGGTGCTCAACATACAGTCCATGGGCTGGATCCTGCCCACAGAGCAGAATTATGCAGCCTGTGAGGCTTCCCATGGGTTCAGAAATTTCACAGGGTGAAACAGTGGCAATGTGAATTGCTATGGCTCTGGGAGCCCCATAGCAATGAATGCTGCTATTGCTCCCTCACTGCTAAATTTTTGGACCATTAGCTAGATGGCATGACCCTACAGACCAGTACACAAGGCCAGTCCATGGCTAGAGCTGGCACATAGAGTTAGATTCAGTGTGCAACCCCAGACCCAGAACACAGGGTTGTATGGAGTTGGAACTGGTGTGTGTAGCCAGACCTGGTACACAGGGCTAGTTTGCAGCCCTGGACCTGGCATGTGGGGCCGGTCCATGGCTAGAGCCAGCATATAGGGACAGACCTGGCAAGTAGGGTTGGTTCATAAGCTAGATGTAGCCACAGGTTCAGTCCTAGCACAGGATTTGGTTTATGGACCTGGCTTTGTGTGCTGAATGCAGTATGCAGACCAACTATACCCCAATCATCTGGCCTGCACACCAGAAAGTTTGAGCACCACTGATCTACACAAATATGGAACCATATTTTCCTGACCGCAAGACTTGCTCTTAAATCCTTGCTGCAGACTTACGTCTCTGTAGGTAGATTTTCATTTTAGAAAGAAAGAATTAGTTTTCTCACTCTTATCATCATCTTTAAATGATATATTTTTGCCTGCTGGAAGCAGGCAATAGCCACTTCAAGTCTCTATCTTGAACAAACAAGTTATATAAACTAATATTATATGCCATTGGTATTAGTCTTCCATGAGGTATCAGCCCTTATTTGGGCTACCACATTTTTTTGTATACAACATACCCCAGAATGAGAGATGCATTTTGGTCCTGAGGTGGCAGAGTGAAGAAAAAAAAAAGTGTTTTCCAGAATTTTAGCTGTATAGAGCCAAAGGCAAAACTAAAAGTTCTGTAAGGCTGTGAAATAGGAAAAGAGATACCAGGGGTAGCTAGTGGACAGCTAAATTGCTAAAAGAAAGGTTAGCTTGATTAGTGGAACATCAACAGCATTAAAAAGGAGAGGCTATCCTTAACACCTGTGGAGTATAGAACAATTAGCAATTAAATCAGCTGACAACATCTGCTGCCTGAGAAGAAAATGCTACCACTGCTATCGGGTAGCTGGTTTTGGAGCAGGAATCAAAGTGGACTGCTTCTACTCCAGTCAGAAAAATCAGCTTCCTGGCTTAAGAAACACACCCCAATGTTGGGGGCACTGATTTTTGGGGAAAAGATGCATGTGGTATGTCAGAAAATATAGTAGATACTTACATGGTTACAGTATCCTAAACCTGTAGCATGTTCTCATATTTCTGACTTGTCTATCCCCGGCTGCCAGAGCAATGAGACCTTCTCCACAGAGCTCATTTTGATTTTGGATGGAACACATGGAGAAGACAAGAGTTGCCATTACGACCCCCCGCCAAATTCAAAAGGTTTAGGAAACTGCAAAATATCCATACATATGCTAGAGGGAGAAAGAAGCAGGACCAGGGAGAAAAAAGGATTCAAGAGAGGCTATTGGAGTTGAGCAATAAAATAAATGTATGAAGAGAAGTTGAAAATTACCTCATGTTTTAAAGCATCAGGACTGAATCTCCAGCCTCCAGAGTTGTGTCACCCAGCCTGTGAGGCTCTCCATGGGTCCGTAAATCTGGTGGCAGGGGAACAGTGCCAGCATTAATAGCCCCAGCTTTCAGAGCTGGATCTGACACATGGGACCAGGCTGGTGAGGAAGATCGCACTTACAGACCAACCTCCCATGCCAACCTCACTTTGGACCCGTCCCATGGACTGACCCTGCCTGCAAGATTCAGCTTGCAGACTGGCCCCACCCCTCTCACACAGCCTGCAAGGCCAGATGGTTGAGTACCACTGATTTAAAGGGTCTTTGGTTTGTTTTGGTTTAGGTTTTTTCTTTCTTTTTGTAAGGGCAAAGCAACAAGCTGCTTAAAAACCTTTTGAAATTTTAATTGGGAATATGTGATGTGTGCTGTATCTCTAGGGGAAAAGATGATTTCCTGCCCATAGAAAAAAAAAAAAAATCACAGAATACACCCGCAGCATTTTCAGTGCAAAAAAGATTTCATCAGTGGACCTGAGATCATGTGTCTTGTGTTAGTGCTGGAAGTTGTTGGTTTTCACAAACCTTGGAAACATAATGGCATAAATTTGCCTTGCATTCCTGAACTTAGGCATCTCCTGGTAATTCATATTTAGGCCTTTCTATAAGTAGCTTTGTTTTCACTGGTGCAGACAGAACTCAGTGAGAGATGCTGGTTGCTTGACATCTGAAAATCAGAGCACTTGGTTAGATGCCTAAATACACACCTAGCTGACTAACTTCAGGTACCCTTTAACAAAATTCTTGGCATCAATACCAAATCTTTGCTACCAAGTTTCACCCTTGTCCTTTGAGAAATAGACTTTCTCTGCTTGTATATTGAAACATTCTAAGTAAGAGATCACTGAAATGAATTACAGTAATTTCCAGGACGCATTCATCCATAAATAACAGAGTGAGAATAAGACAAAACCAATTTTCAGGTGAACATACTGCAATTACTGGAATACAAGATGAGGTTTCCCACCCCACCCCCCCATTGGTATGGGGGGAGCCCCTCATCTTATTCATAATTGTGTACAAGGAAATATCACTAAATACATTGTCTGTCATTAAACTGCTGCCAAAAGCAGCATGTGTTCAGCAATAGAAGCCAACTATGAAGTTGATTAAATGCAGCCAGCACTGAACATTATTATAAAATGCATGGCCCACATTGGGCAAACATGCTCATAGGAGCCTTTTTTATTAATACAAATTTTATTAAAAACACATTTATCACTCTACACTTACAAAACTTCACACATTGATCATACTTGTTTTACCAAGAGTTCATTTCACTAAACAACTACATATACTAAACCCTTAAACAACATGCATCAAATTTCCACAAAAAACCCATACAGAACTCCATTTCTTCATTCAGAACACCATGAATATCAATTAACCTCCTCTAACACCCCCCCCCCAAGAAAACCTATTACCTCAGCAGCCATCTGAAACTCTGCCCCTCTGATCAGTCCTTTCTGTTGATCCAGTGTAACAAGGGTGTCCAGTCCTTTTTCCAACAACCCGGCAGTCCTTTTCCCACCTTTTCTTCTCTACCTCCTCTACTCAGATCTCTTTCTTGGCCTGATCAAGGTAGTATTTCAGTTCATGCAGTCCCAGGTTCAGACACTTTCTTTCAGTAAAAGCCTACCTCTTAAAAACCCAGAGGTTTCTTATTTTTCATATACTACTTTTAACACTTGCTAACAGTGCCCTTAATATTGTTTCCTCAGACCACTTTGATATAAGCCCATACAGTACCACCTCTTCTGTTAAAGACTGGTTATTTTTGTGACACTCAAAAAATAGTGTACCCTTGCCCGCACAACCTTTACATACGTACACCCTCAAAGCACATTCCACCATTTCCTCATCTCTGAACCTCTCCCTTGAACAATTTGCTGTTCTCACCAAGTTCCATCTATGTTGCACCGTCCT
The DNA here is from genome assembly GCF_001723895.1 of Crocodylus porosus. NCBI lineage: Eukaryota > Metazoa > Chordata > Crocodylia > Crocodylidae > Crocodylus > Crocodylus porosus. The sequence continues at coordinate 10,082,869 of NW_017728931.1, read as the reverse complement.
CACCAGCAAGCTATTTCATATGATCAGTAGGGCTGTGCAAAGCTTCAAGTGCTGACTCGATTCTGAGGCGATTCAGCCTGATTCAGTTGCTGAATCTCTGAATCTGAATTGAATCAGGGGACCAATTTAAAGGTCCAAATCAATTCAAAGCTCTCTGAACCTTCGGCAAAGATTTAGAGAGCTTTGATGATTCAGACAGTCCCTGGTGGCTGCAGCAGGGAGCTGCAGCCACTCTGAGCTGGTAAGTACTAGGGGTGGAGGAAGGGGACCATCGCGGGACCCCTGCCAGCCTCGCAACTCCCCCGCTCCCCCAGCCCCACCATGGCTGCCCCACCTGCCCTAGCTCCCAGTGCTTTAAACAAGAAGCCCCAGTGCTCACCAGGTGCTGCTGGGTGGGGGGCAATCCCCAATGCCCCCCCCCACTGCCCCATGCTGCATGGGGGGCTCTGCACGAGCAGCCTTGACCCCCCCACACTCCTCCAGCCCTCCCACTGCTGCCCTGCCTGCTGGGGCTCCGGCCCTTTAAGAAAAAAGAAAAGCCCTGGGACTCACCACTCCTGGTGCAGCCTCAGGGCTTTGGGGGCTCCTGCAGAGCCCCCCACATGGCATGGGGCAGTGGGGGTCATCCCCTTCAGTAGTGAGTCCTGGGGTTTCCTTCAGTTGTGGGGTTTTTTTTTTTTTTTTTTCCTTAAAGGGCTGGAGCTGGCCAGTGCAGGGCACTCGTGGGGGGCCTGTGGGAACAGGGCAGGTTTGGGGGCTTCTGCATAGCCCCCCACACAGCATGGGGCAGTGGGGGGCAGCAGGGATTTCCCCCCACCCTGCAGTACCTGCTGAACCGGAGCTCCCACTCCCTCCCCAAGTGCTGGAAGCTGGGGCAGGCCAGGTGGCTATTGCTAGGCTGGGAGAAGGGTGGGGGATGGGCCTGGCCTGGCTGAGTCGGAGGTTCAGCTGAATCTCTGAATCAAATTCAGCCATATCAAATCAGGACAGTGATTCAAATCACCACATCGAATTTCTGTCCTCTAAATCAGCTGAATCCAAATCTGAAGCAAATACTAGCCGCTTTGCACAGGCTGAATGATCAGCCCTGCTAGATCAGCATGCTCCCTTTTCTGTCACTTGTCAGCCACCTCCACACCTTTTTCACTCATCTGTCTGTAAAGTCCCCACCGATGCCATCCTGTTTCTCTCCATTTTTGTCAACCTCTTGCATTGGAAAGCTCTTGCAATGGAAGGGAGGTCTTTCAGGACTTCCAGCCTCACCTTTTATATTTTGCACATCCTTTTAAAACTGTCCCGGGGAGCAGCAGAGGGGAAAACCCCAGGGAGCCCTGGAGGAACCCGGGGAGCAGGAATGGGATGTGAAAGAAAGAGAAAGAAAAGAAAAACAAATAGAAAGGTTCTTACCTTTAGAGAGCAGTGTGGTGAAACTGGAAGTGGCGGTGAGACCTGAGTGGCTTGTCAGCCACGTTTTATAAAGTTACGGCCAGCTAGTGGCCACAGCTGCAGGAGCCGGCCGGGGAACTTAAAAGCAGCTGAGGGCTGCCCCAGAGGGGAGGATGGAGGAGGAGTGCTGGTGGGGGAGGCACTCTCTGAGTCCTCTCGGAGCAGAGGAGTGTGGGGGCTTGCAGCCAGCAGCCCCGGTGGAGAGAGCAAGGAGGAGGTTGTCGCTGGCAGCCAAGCAGGGGGTGAGGAAGCAAGGTCAAGGTGTGAAGGCCAAGGAGGGTTGGAGAAAACTGAGACCTAGAGGAGGAGCCCTCAGAAGATAAGAAGAGGTGGCAGGATCCAGATCACCAGACCAGGTGGGATCACAGAGGGCACGGACAGCCCAAAAGAAGAGCTGAGGGGGAGATGCACCAAGGGGACACACCAAGAACACAGTAGGCTGACCCCAGACCAAGGTTAGGGGGGTTGATGCCTGAGAGATGGCAGCGGGGGGAACAGAGCAGATGATAGCAGCAGGCATAGAAGGGGCAAAGGGCAGCCGTTAGTGTCTAGTGTTTCCTGCCAGGGATTTATTTTGTGTTTTGTTTGATTACCCACTGTTGGAGGGGAGGCGAGATATACAGCACTGACGGGGTGCAGTGGGGGTCAGAGCAGGCCGCTGGTAGGAGGGGAGTGTTTAGCTGGATTCCTAGAGCCTACTGGGAAGAACTAGCCCCAACTATCAGAGGGATGTGGCCAAAGACCATCAAGATCCATCTTGGTGTGATGTAAGGGTGAGGTAGAGGGGAGGAGGAGCCTCGCAGAAGATCCACGTCCCGTAGTTCCCGGAACGAGGAGCACCGATAGTCGATCCTCACCACTGTGATAAGATCAAAGTCGTGGTGGGCGAGATTGGGGAAAGACTGTTCCGGTCGACAACATCACCTCACTGAGATCACAGGGACAGACAGGCGGACAACTTCAAACATCCAGGGGTGCCAAGCACGTGACTGGATGTTTGAAACCAAGCAGGTACAAAAACTTTCCATTCTTATGTAATGAATGGGAGGTTGCCACAACCATGGCTTCTTCCAAGAGCCCCCATATATTCCCTATCATCTCAAGATTGTACCTCCAAAAATCGGCAAAAGCATGCTGCTTTCCCCTCCCCCTCTATTGCTGCTTTACACACTGCACTTATGTAGTCTGTGTAAACGAACAACCCTATATCTGGCATCCCCCATCTTCTCATCTCTCTTGCTTTATATACAGTTCCATTCTGGCTAGCCTTTCTCTTTTCATTCTAAAAAAACCCACAGATTTCCCTTTGTACATTTGGTAACTGCCATCATGGTGGTGGGAACACAGTTCTGGTGTACAAAATGATTGGCAATAGCACTGCCTTAATTGCCCCCACTTTTCCAGCAAAGAACATTCCAGAAAAGGTCCTTGCCATCCCCGAGCATAACATTTGTTATACCCTCTCTGTCACCTTTTCCCATGCTTCGTTTCCTTTCCCTTCTGCCTCAGGTGAGATCCCTAAAATTTTGATCTCTCCCTCCACTACTTTAGTTCAAGCTTCTCTAGGTCCCTTCAGTTTCCCAGTCCCATTATGGTGCTTTTCAATTTGTTTAATTTAGTCCCAGTTGCTTCAACGTACTCCATTGTATGTTTTAGTACTCCGTCAATCAATAATTTGTCTCTAACTACTACATTGATGTCATCCATATAGGGTACACACTTTACCTCTCCCCCCTCAGAGTATCGTTACCCACTTAGGATTTTATCTTTTCTTATTCTTTATGCCAGTGGCTCCATTGCTTATGCAAACAATATTGGTGACAATGGTCTTACCCCTGTTTGGATTTCAAAGGCTTTACTCAGATGTCTATTTATTAGCACTTGGCTTTCTGCCTCTCTATACAAGTCTTATCCATCCTATCAATATCTCCAGGAAACCCATTTTCCTTAACACTTCAAATATAAAATCATGACCCACTCTACCATATGCTTTCTCTAGATCCAAATTTGCTACTGCTGTATTTAACTCCTCTCCTGAATGTGTGTCAGTGTATCCCTTATCAACCAGCCTGAGTCCATAATTCTTCTGTGGGACTATGCAGGTCTGATCTTCATGTATTACTTTTTCAGGTTCTTCTGTATGTTCAAAGCCACCATCTTTGCCAACAACTGGTAGTCTGTATTTAGCAGGGTAATCAGTCTCCATTTCCTCAGAAGTTTTTTCTCTCCTTTCTTGAATAATAAAATTAATATGCCATTTGTAAAGTCCTTCCCCACCTTTGCTTTTTCCACTGTTTCTTTGACAACCTCTACTATATCCATCCCCGCCCATGGCCAGAATTTATCGTAAAATTCCATGGGCAGTCCATCTGCTCCTGGAGATTTTCCTCTTTGTCAGAGGTATGGCGGGTATAGCCAGGGCTCCCATCTCTTTGACATTTTACCTGGTGTTAAAGCACCAGATGCTGACTCTTCTTCCCACCTGACATCCACCTCAGTGATTCTTGCCTGTCACAACTTGACGTTTCTGGAACTGGGGAGGATCTTGTCATGCCAAGAGGGTGATGGTATGGTGGGCTCCTTGTGGGGCTCCTTCCTCCCCTTCATGCCACCCTTACCACAACAAGTGACTGTCTGGCTTAAACTCTGTCCAATCACAACAGCAGCAAAATAGCTTCAGGTTTTGTTGTTAGGCTCAGGGAATGTCTTCACTGCAGTCCTTTGGCCTTCCTTAAGTGTCCCACACCATAGAGGAAAACCCCCAGAAAATGAATAGAAGAGAAAACAAAGGTACAGGGTCCAGCTCCCTGCCTTGTCTCTAGGCCCCCATCCTGCCATGCCTGGCTTCCTCTGAGTGATCGATCCTCCAGCAGCTCTCCTCAGCTTCCTGGATGCAGCCTTGAGTCCTCTCTGGCTGAACTTCCTCTATTAACAATCCTCCACTTGCCCGCCTTTTTTGCTGAGCACCTCTGCCTTCTGCTGCTCTACTGGCAGGTGCTGGCTGAAGGGCTGTCTTGGCATCCTGTCCCCAGCAACACCAGAAGCTCCCCTCAGCTTCCCCTCTCCAGGCCAGAAAGTACTCGCTGGGCTTCTCCACTGACCAGTGAACAGGGAGCACTCGCTGTGGTGGCATCACTCACCACCTAGCGCCTCCTCACACGCTTCCCTTCCCGCTGGGGTAAGGAGGGAAGGCTTGTGCTCCGCTTTGGGGTATGCCCTGTCCTTGATCTTCCTCCACCAATACTTTTACAAATTTTTAAGCACTCCTCCACTTCCTTTAAACATATCTTTTCATCCATCTTCTATATTTTCTCTTTCTCTACTCTTCCTCTACTTCTTTTCTGCAATCTCTTCTAGAAAATTCTTCATTTTCTTTCTGTGCATTGCCTTTTGCTAGTATATTCTTTGTGAATCTCCTCATTCCTTCCAGCACTACCTCCTGCTTTTCCACTCAGCCTCCACCTTCTAGCTGTACTGCCTTTAGAACTTAGTCTCATAGTTGGTAGGGTTGGAAAGGACCTGAGCAGATCATCGAGTCCGACCCACTGCCATGGCAGGAAAAAGTACTGGGGTCAAAAGACCCCGGTGAGGTGTTCATCTAGCCTCCTCTTAAAGACCCCCAGGCTAGGAGCCAGCACCACTTCTCCTGGAAGTTGGTTCCAGATCCTAGCCGCCCTGACTGTGAAGTAGTGCCTCCTGATATCTAGCCTAAATCTACCCTTTGCCAGCTTGTGACCGTTATTCCTGGTCACTCCTGGCGGTGCTCGGGAGACAGTGACTCCCCCAATGCCTGCTGATCCCCCCGACTAGTTTATAACAGGCCACAAGATCCCCCCTCTGCCTTCTGTTTTGGAGGCTGAACAGGTTCAGGTCCCGTAGCCTGTCCTCGTAGGGCCTGCCCTGCTGCCCCCTGATTGTGCGAGTGGCCCTCCTCTGGACCCTCTCCATGTTGTCACATCCCTCTTGAAGTGCGGCGCTCAGAACGGGACACAGTACTCCAGCTGCGGCCTGACCAGTGCCGCATAGAGGGGGAGGATCACCTCCTTGGACCTGCTTGAGATGCATCTGTGGATGCATGACAATGTACGGTTGGCCTTCCTGACTGCACCCCCACACTGCTGGCCCATGTTCATCCTGGCGTCAATGATGACTCCAAGATCCTTTTCTGCCTCTGCACTGACGAGAAGGGAGTTCCCCAGCCTGTAGGTATGCTGCTGGTTCTTCCTCCCCAGGTGCAGCACCTTGCACTTGTCAGTGTTGAAACCCATCCTGTTCTCATCCCCCCCACCCCCGTAACCTGTTTAGGTCGAATTGCAGCCTATTCCTCCCATCTAGCTTGCCCACATCCCCCCACATCTCTTTTAACCTTATTTACTCTGGCCAAAAGGTACTGGGACCATGCTTTTGTTTTTGCTCCAAGGTGCTTGTGCTAAAAATATATTTTCTTTCATCTTACTGTTAAACCATCTTCCCAGCTCCTTCTTCCAGTTCCTTTCATACCTGTCTTCCTTCTGCAGCTCCTGCATCTTTCTTTGCAGCTCTCTCAGTTCTTTAGTTCTTCTCCCAACATTTCTTTGGCCTGTTTCCCTGAAAAAATGTCTTGTCTTCACCTTCACCATCATCCACCATTCTTTGGTACTCTTAAAATGTCTTCAGTGTTTTCCACTCCTCTTACTGTTTTGTGTACACTTGACATACACTTGACATAACTTGTAAAAGCTGTACACACAACTTCCACACTCCCTGTCCTCTTACAGGGCTCTTCCCAAGGCTCACGTCTGCCTTAAGCATCTGGTGATCACTAAATGCCATACTTAAGGCTTCTTTTTATTCTTATCTCTATTTCTTTGGATACAAACACAAGGTCAATTCTTGATTGCTTTTTTTCTCTCATCTTTCTTTTAAACCAGGTTTCTAGCTCTTGCCTTGTTTATTCTAGCTTTTCTCATACCTGTCTTCCTTCTGTGGCTTCCTTAGTATCTTTCTTTGCAGCTCTCTCTCATAGTGCTTTCATTCTTTTGCCTGTGCATCTTCAGCCTTCCTTCCTGAAGAATTCTCTGGTCCTTGTCTTCACCATCATCCACCATTATCTGGTACTCCCAAAATATTTCTTCAGTGTCCTCACCCCTCATACTGTCTCGTGTATGCTTGACATATCTCTTCATCTTGGGACAATTGCACATTTAACTTTCCCATCCCCCTTACGGGGCTTTTACCAAGGCTCAGTTCCTCCTTCAGCATCCAATGATCACTAAATGCTAGTTGCACACATGGCTTCTTTCTCCTTAGCTCTCTTTCTTTGGATACAAACACAAAGTCAGTTCTTGATTGCTTCTTTCCACTTGGGGTCTACTGTAATGAAGGCTTTCTTCCCTGCCCACACATCTATTAATGACTCATTATTTGTATTAACAATCTGGATGACCTGTCTAATATTCTGTCTCCTTCCCCTGTTCTGTCACCCACTTCCATTACACAATTGAAAGTCCCCACTATTATCCAAAGTCTCCCTATGACCACGTATACCACTAGTTTTCTGAGCAGAGCCTTCCTCCCTTCCTGCTTTGGTGCATATACATTTAAAATGTCTAATTCTGTTCCTTTGACTGACAGTATCATTCAAGGTAGTCTACACTGAAGATATCTTCCACCCACTTTGCTCTCAACTCTGGATTTTTGAAAAGTATTGCTATACTTGCTGCTTTGTTCTCCTTTGTCCCTGACCACCAAGATCGCATCCATCTCTACCTTTTTCTCAAAGCATTTATACTCCCTCTCCCTTGATACGCCACACTCCTACAGGCAAATTATGTCTGCCCTTACTTGTTTTAATACTGGTTCAATCTTTTCCCATCTTTTCCTTGTTAACATTCATCAGCATTCCTACTCTTGACATTCATTGATGCTATTATCAGTGCTATTGTACTTGCTTTAACTGAGTGTGCCTGTCCCTTCTAAGGCTCATAAGAGCTGCTGCTCACTGTAGTCAACTCTATCCCCTCTCCTAGTTGCTTGCCAGTTGTTTTTGCAAGCTGCATGATTGCTTTTGCACTCAGGAAGCCTTCTACTTTCTCTCCTCCCAGCCATTTCCCACCTCCCACTCTCCACTCTGGGCTGGAGCTGAGGGGTGTAAATGGTGGGAAGCTGCTTTCCGGCTCTGACTCCAACTCTCTTCTCTTTTTATATGACTTCTTTTTTCCTGATTGTTCAGCCCTTGTATTTTCTTTCTCCCCTGCCCCCACTTTCTTCCCAGGTTCTTTTACTTTCTCCACCTCCATTTCTACTGACTATTTGGTTTCTTTCTTCTTTCTCCCCCTTCCCAACCTCCGTGTCTAGTCTATCTGCCACTCCCCATCTTCTCCTGTTTCTTCTTGTGCCACCTCAATTACAGATATCTCTCTTTCCTCCTTCTCCGTTCCTCCTTCCTGTGGGGTCTCCTTCACCATTTCTACCGTGCTCTCACCCTCATCTTCTCCCCTGCTGTTCCTTTTAGATTCATGCTGTTTCTCAGGGCATCTGACCTCGCTTGTATAGGCAGGCTTTGGAACACCAGCAATATCAGTGACCACCCTCCCCCCCAAGTTAAGTGCATTTTAGGAACTCCTGGTGTTCTGTTGCTCTATGTCCTTTCCCTTCATACCTGAAGCACACTATGTGGAGGCAGTGTGCAGACAGGTGCCCCTCCTTTCCACACTGGCTCCACTGTTTCAGTTGCCCATGGTACATTATAAAACCTTGGTGTGCTCCCAGCTGGATCACAGATGGGAGGTGCTTCACCCAACCTGGGCTCCACTCATTTGCTTTTAACACTACCTGTACCCACCATACCACCCTCCAGATACCATATTTATCCTGAGCTTTCTCTCTACCCACATTACTCTTTGAATGCATTGTTCCATCTACCTTTTTATGTCTTCTGCTTCTAATACTTCTGTATATATTTATACTACAATCACCCTCTCCCCCGACTTTTCTCTTGCCATGAATTTTTGCTTTTAAAATTCTTTCCTCCCACTTTTCTGTCTAGATCTCATCCAGAAATTTTCATACCCTTTTGCATTCCAGTAGGTGAATTCTCAGGTCTTTCAGTTTTGGAATGTGATGAAGCTGGTTAGGTACTCTGCCTACACCTCCAATATCTCAAGCAGTACCTTTTCCAAAAAGTCATATCTGTTCATCGTTGTTCTTGTCTCCATCCATCACCAGCTAATACTGCCTTTCTCTGCAGTCTCTGATCCTCTCTGCTATCTCTCATTTCACTTCCCGTGTCTGTCCGCTTTGCCATTCCTGGTGGGCTGGCACATTGTCGTGCCTCTGTCATTCTCTGCTTCTCACCCAACATCCTTTCTCCTGCTGCCACCACTGTGTCTCCCACTCTCCTCTGCTCCAGTCTTCCCTCTGTCATCATTACTGCTGTCATTGCTCTGGTTATCACTGCTTCCACTGTCACTCCTGCCTTCCCTTTCACCAACTTCTGTCCCCACTTCTCCACTTTTGTCCACTCTACATTTGTCTCTGGTCCTTTCCCTCTCTTTATTTCTCTTTCCACCTCATGGTTACTTCCCACTATTGACATTGTTTTGAGCTTCTGGTCTCCCTCCTCTACTCCTTACACCTGAAATGCTCTGTCAATCCCTTTCTTTGCCTTTAAGGCATTGATTGGTCTTTCAGTGCTTATAGGAACTTTTTCATTTACAACATTTTATCTAAAACACATTTATCACCCTGCACTTACGAAACTTCACATATTGAGCATCCTTGTTTAACCAAGACTTCATATCACAAAAACTATATATCAAAAACATACAACTACATATATTAAACCCTCAAACAACATACATCAACTTACTACAAAAAACCCATTACAGAAATCTTAATCTTAATACAGAACCCTCATGAAAAATTATCTCCAGTAACCTCATGAAACTCTCCACCCATCCCAAGAGTCATCCCTGTTGGTTCAGTGAAACAAGTGCGCTCAATCCTTTTTCCTCAACTTCTTCTCTGCCTTTTCCTCTCCAGTCTCTCCCGTATCCTGGTCAATGCAGTAATTCAGTTCATGCAGCACAGGCTTCAGGTACTATTTCAGTGAAAGCCAACCCCTTAAAAACCTAGAGAATTCTTACTTTCCATAAACTAGTTTTAGCACATTGTAATAAAGTCCTTAACAACAAGTCCTCTGGTCCCTTTGGTATCAGTCCATATAGTACTATCTCCCACGCTATCAACACGCTTATTTTGGTGACACTCAGAAAGCAGCAGACCCATTCCCACACCCCCTTTGTGTATGTATACTTCCAAATCACATGTCCTACCATTTCTTCTTCTCTACACTTCTCCCTTGGACACCTTGATGAGCTTGTCAAGCTCCATCTGTGTTGCACCTCTCTCACCAGCAAGATATTTCTGACAAACATCCACGCTAGGTCAACATGTTCATGTTTTAGTTGTTTACCCACCACCGCTCCCCACACCTTTGCTTGTCCTTCTGTTAAGTTTCCCACTGGCACCATCTGTCTCTCCCCCTTACCACTTCCATCAATTTCTTATGGTCCGTCAGGACCTCCAGCCCTACCTTCCCTATTTTATACCTCCGCAGGAATCCTTCCATCCTGATACAGTGAATTGGCAGTTGCCACACCCATGGACTCCTCAAAGAGGTCTGATATGCTCTCTTTTCCTCAGAATTGCAGCTGCATGAAATGGGTGATACACACTGCTTTCCCTTCTCTCTCCATTACCGCCTTGCATACTGCACTTACATAATTCACATAGACAAACAATCCTAAATCCAGCAGTCTCCAGCCCCTGCATCTCTGTTGCTTTGTACAGTTCAGATCTAGCCAACATTTCTCTTTCGGCATTCCAGAAGAGCACACATTTCCTCCTGTACTTTTGCTATTTCCTGCCATGTCAGTGGGAATATAATTCCCATATATAGAGTAATCAGCAGTAGCACAGCCTTAATCGCCACCACTTTTCTGCCAAAGGACAGTGTTCTTCCAGACAATAACCAAGGTATTTGCTGTAGCCTTGCCATCACCTTTTCCCATGCTCAATTACCTTTCCCTTCAGTGTTCCTCAGGATTCCCAGTACTTTAACTTTTCTCTCTTATTCAAAGGCCCAACTTTTCCAAGTCCCTTCAGTTCCTTACCCCCATTATGATGCTTTTTGATCTATTTAGTTTGGCCCCCATTGCTTCTCCATATTCTGATGTATGCTTTAGCACCCTTTCCATTAAAAGTTTATCTCTAACTACTACATTTATATCATCCATGTATAGTATGTATTTGACCGCTACCTCTTCTGGTATTTTTACTCTGCTTATGACCTTTTCTTTTCTTATTCTTTGTGCTAATGTTTCCATGCCACACACAAATAGTAGTGGCAATAGAGGGGATCCTTGTCTCAACCCTGTATGGAATTTAAAGACCCCACTTAGGTGTCCATAAATTTGGACTTGATTCTCCACTTCCCTGTACAATAACTTTATCCAACATACACATTTCTCTGGAATCCCCTTTTTTCCTAGCACCTCGTATATGTAATCATTAACCTCTCTGTCATATGCTATTTCTAACTCTAGGTTTGCTTTAACTATGTTTGTTTTCCTTTCCTGGATGTGGGTCAGTGCATTTCTGATCACTTCAGAGATCCTTCTTCCTTGGTACTGAGCATGCTTGGTTTTTGTGTATTATCTTCTGGAGGTGATTCCTCATCCTCACACCCAGAATCTTGGTCATTAACTTATAGTCCATATTAAGAAGTGTAATTGGTCTCTAGTCTTTCAGGAGATCCTTCTTCCCTTTCTTGAAGAGTAAGATCACAACACCTATTATAAAATCTTTCCCTGACTCACCTGTTTCCACTATTTCCTTGCGAACTTCCATTATATCCCTCTCTATCCAGGCCCACAACTTCTCGTAAAATGCCATAGGCAGTTCATCTGCTCCTAGTGATTTCTCTCTCTCAAAGGTTTTTAAGCACTCCTCCACTTCCTTTAAGCATATCTTTTTCTTGTGTCTTCTTTGCTTCCTCCTTCTCTACTTTCTCTTCATCTCATCCAGCAAACCCTTCATCTTCTTCCTGTCCATTTCCTTAGTGAATCCAACTATACTTGCAAAGGCTTTGGAGCACCTACTATACAAGTGTCCTTCTTCCTTACAAATTGTGCATTTTAGGGACTCCTGGCAATCTGCTGCTTTATGCCCCATCCCTTCACAGCTGCAGCACACCATGAGGGGACAGTGTGTAGGGATGTGCCCCACCTTTCCACATTTGTTGCACTGTTTTGATTGCCTGTGGTACATCTTAAAACCCTGGCATACCCCAGATCACCAATGGGAGGTATATTACCCACCTGGGTGCCACTCACTTTATAACCCTACTCATGCCCTCCATGACCCCATCCAGATACCATATTTGTCCCTTACTTTCTCTACCAATATTATCTTTTGGACATACTTTCTCATCCATCTTTCTATGTCTTCTGCCTCTGGTAAAACCATTTACACTCAAACTATATTCACTCTCTTGACTTTTCCCCTGCTATGAACTTTATCCCTCTTAATTCCTCCCTCTCACATTTCTCTGCGTATTTCTTCCAAAAGTTTTCATACCCTCCTCCATTCTAGTAATTCACTTCTACTACTATCATGCATAGTTTATGCTATATATATATGAATTGTTACATCCATGTTTAATTCCAAGGTGATTTTTTTTACAAGTTTTCTTCTTGCTTCCATGTACTCGGGGAGAGTAGACTCTGACAATAAGGAGAAGGGGAACAGGCTGAAGGAGGAAGAAGCTGGGGGCAAAGGGGCTACTTGACCTGACCCCTCCCCCTACCACCCAGATGAGTTTCCCTGCTGTAGCAGTGGCAGAGAGATAAATTCAAGGGAACCCTACAATAATTAGATTCTATACCTGGACAACTATATTAACTTCATACGTTTCCTGTATTTAGAATCTAATGGAGAGGAGGGTAGTCTTATAATCAGGGTCATCTTCTATTCAAGTAAATACAGTAAAATATGTCAATCTTTATTTTCAGGCTGTGTTTAAACCAACCACACATCATCATATGTTTCAAAAGTGTTTGAACCTCTCTAGGCCACTATCGAAGTCTTTTTCTTTGGCATGCATATACTAATATGATGGTAGTGAGACTTCATGGATCCCTCAGAGGGGACATAAAGTTTCAAGGACTGGAAAAAAACAGTCACTTAAGCATAATACATCTCTCAACTATTAAATGCAAAAATTAGATGTGAGAATTAAAATGGCATTCATGTATCGCATACATGGCAAAATCAGAAAAAGGGTAGATGGTAATGCAACTTATTTTCAGTGAAGATGTTTTCAAACCCTCTGAAGTAGCTGTGAACCAAAAAAATTCATCAATTGTCATCTCAGCATGTGGTGCTTTTCACTGGTCAGCAGAGCTGAGAAAGAAATGGAGGCTTTTGTCTGGTATAATTTTCTTTTGTTCTATTGTCACGTTAAATAAGCAAATGTGAATTGCCTTCCTTTCAGTGTTAATGTTTTCTTTCTGCTCCAGGACAAAAATAACTTGCAATTCATAGTGTTGAAATGTTGAGCGAGACTTCCCATCACGAATTCCTCATGATTTTGGTGAATGGCCTTCAGCTAAGCAAGCAACACAATGCCTTGTTCAAATCAAAATTATGGTCTATGGAGGGTAAATAATAGGTTTCTTCAGAGATATTGCAGCCTGGCGGGTGAGTGCCTCACTTAACACATATCTACACTGAGATTTATACAATGGACTGTAATGGCTCAGAAGAACCAATTAAGATCAGACAATTATATTTATTATAAATTATGTATTTATTTGTATGTTTTTTAGAAAGTTCCCAGACTATCCCCTAGACATGAACCATTTTTACAAAATTAAAACAACAAATCAGGCCAAAGAAGATTTAAAAAATCATAAACTCTTCCAAATCCCACCAGGGTTTTCCAGACAGTCCTGCTCACCTAGAGAAAGAACTTGAGAGAACACATAGGTTTTGCAGTGTGGCCTGAAGTCTGGTGGAAAGTGAACTCAAATGGAAAGTTAATTCCTCTGCTGAAAATCTGTCCCAGGGATACCCTTTCTGACCAAATGGGAACTGTTAGTATGACCCTGCTGGGGGCAGGCTCCTGCCATGGTACTATGTGCAGATGAGAGGTTATGGGCTTGATAATGGGACAGTCCTTTAACTCTGAGGTGCACCATTTTAGATATCTTTCAGGAAGATAGTGTGAAAATTAAGTTATTAGTGGATGGTTATTCAATGGCCTGTGTGAAATTACATGTCGAGTCTCAGTCCACTTCCTGGTGGATGGTTTCCAGAGTCAAAACTGGCAATCTTAACAGGCAAGCCAGTCATAGACTAGTCAGAAATTGATCTTCTCGGCCTTGGTGATGGTGCCTTGAGTCAATGCGCACATGCAGGGACTATGAAGCAGGGGAGTACACAGCCAGGAACTGTGGCCCAGCCTTGGGAAAGGGAAAGTTTCCTTTCCTTTGTGGTCCTATTGTAAACTTGGAGTCCTGATTAAAACCAGCAATACAAATGGATGACTGACAACCCACAATGGGAAAATGCAAATCAAAAGAAAGTGAACACTTGAAAGTGAACTTGAATTAAGTTGTGAATGGAAAGGATAAAAGTAAGTCCTGAATACCTCAATATATGTGTCCATGCGTGTAGTTATTCTGGAATATTTTCATGTTTAGACAAATGTTTATACACACACACACACACACACACACACACACACACACACACACACACACACACACACACACTCTTTGCCTTTTAAAGGAAAAGAGAAAACTAATAGTAGAGGCTCAACCATGCTGCAGAATGCTGCAACAGAATTGACAGAGACAATCATATCAGAACAAGAGCCCCAGGCCTTTATACTGCTGACTTTTCCTAGCCTGGAGCTATTTAATCAGACAATGTTAAACTGTGTTAAAAGTGGAGCTCCTAGCAATGAAAAATCACTTGCTCATTCTTATTAGGGTGTTCTTTATTTTTGCAGTTTTGAGTTCCCCACTGTTTTGACTAAGTGTAGTAATAGGGTTAAATTGTTACTCCTCATTGTTATGGGATAGAGCTTGAGAGCTAAAACTCTGCACTGTTGTTCCAGAATAAAATAGCCTGTTGTTTTGGACCTGAGGAAAAATATGTCTCAGTATTCTTTGTTAAGTAAGGAACTTAACAGTGGCAACAAGAAAATCCAACTATGTCTTCGTATGGGAAAACTGAGGAATTTAATCCAGACACTGAGGATTGGCAACAATATATTGAGAGACTGGGTGAGTATTTTCAAGCTAATGAAATCACTGATGGAGACAAAGAGCAGGCAATATTGCTCAGTGTTTGTAGCACCAAACATATTCCCTTTTAACAAGTTTGTTGCGACCTCAAAAGCCAGGAGATAAAAGTTTGGCGGAGTTGCAAAAGATCTTATGTGGACATTATACTCCAAAGCCAAACACTGTTGTAGAACGTTTCCAATTCCATAACAAAATGAAGAATGAAGGTGAATCTGTCTTAAGAGTATATTGCTGAGCTCAAAAAGCTAACTGAACACCGCTCTTTTGGAAATATCCTATGTTGAGAGAGAGATTTGTTTGTGGAGTAGTTGGCAATGTAAAAATCTAAAAACAATTACTTGCAGATGGGGACCTGACCTGGGATAAAGCTGTAAAGGTGGCAACTGCCATGGAAGCAGAAGTGAAAAATGTACAGTATTTACATGTAGACAATAAAGAAACTGAACATGAGCTGATAAACCAAGTGCAAAACTCTTAACAAAAGTTTAGAGACTGGGAGAGATGTTTTTACTGTGGAGGCCTGCATTCAGCCTCAGTTTGCAGATGCAAAATGTCCCAGTGCCATAAATATAGAAGTTGGGACACTTAGCAAAAAAATGCAAGGGGGGGCTATCCAGCTGCACAACAAGATCAGGCCAAAGAAAAAGGAAGAAAACAATTTCAGTACCTGCCAACCTACTTGGATTCCAAGCAGAATCCAAGAACAAATGGGAGACTTATGGTAAGATAACATCAGGACCACATCTGCTTACGAGACAACCTGCCTGAGGGACCAGAGCCATTGCCTGAGAAGGAAGGGTTTTCGGAGGACCTGAAATAGAATGACTGAGGATTCTGAGCCCAGTAATGTGGAACCAGCCACACACTCTCCTAGTCCAGAGGGCAGAGAAGCTGGAGACAGACACGTACTCCCCCGGCCACAAGAGAGGCGTTATCCAGCCAGAGAACAGTGAGCTGCTAGTTATTTGAAAGATTATGTCCAGGTTGTACATTAAGAGGGGAGGAATGTAGTAATTGGACAATTATAGGGTTACAGTGTTAGTTCATATTATTATGGGATGGAGCTTGAGAGCTAGAACTCCACCCTCTGTTGTTCCAGAGTTACTTTTATCTTTCTAGTTAGTTGTTTGTTCCTGAATAAAACAGCCTGTTTTGGGCCTGGAGAAAAGTAAGTCTCAGTGTTCTTTGTTAAGTAAGGAACTTAATTAACACTAAGTAAAATATAGGCATGGATGAAAATGTTATCCTAAATCCCAATTTATTTTATTTTAGCAACATGTTGCTCATGAGATGGCTTTTGAGAGCATATGTACGTTTTGAAATTGAACTCCTAAGTCACTTAGGTATATGTAAAAAGTTGACCCTAACTGGCTAGGAACATCCTGTCAGTTAACACATGCCCTGCTCCTCAGCATTAATTCTGTTTCCTTGACTCTTTGCAGGTCGTTGTTATAGGAAGGACAAAATTTACTTGCAGAGGAAGAGAAAGACAAAGAGAGCGATGAGTTTTGTTGAGCGCAGCAATTAGCAGGCAGTACATTTGACACTCAAAAAGCAGCACAAATCCAGATGTGTCCATTGACTTTGTGGTTGTATGCAGCAATTCAGATAGGTATCAATCCCACCCCACACTTGATCTCTTCTTGAGGGGTGGGATTTTTTAACTTGTTTGACATTTTTATGGAGAAAAGAAACAATTTGTTGCTCAAACCCAAATGCCTTTACTTCAACAAAATGCGCACTGAATTCAATGCAGTTTGAACTGAGTGAGGATTTCAGAATTAGACCTGTTGGCTCCAATTCTCTAGCTGCTTTGTGCTGTGTTGCTGGCAGGTTCTGGACTTAAAGCAAGTGTATTCTGTCAAGGGAAGATCATTCACCCATGAAGTCATTCTCTGCTATTGTAGTAAATGGGCACTTGCAGTGCACTTGTCTTCCCAGCTTTTTATCTGTGGCCCATTGCAGAGGGGTAACAGGGCAGCCCTGCCCCATGGGCAGCAGTGGAGCATGCAGCAGCAGTGGCATGACCAGTTGGTAGTGGGGGCAGTTGTCATTTTTGCATCCCCTGCCCCAAGTCAGCCCCTAGGGCTGCTGCCCTGGCTGACCCTTTAGTTACACAAGTGGTCCATTATTGGACAGTTTGCAGTGTGTTTCATGAGGTGCTTTGTAGGTATGTGGCAGCAGTAGGTGATTTTTGGGACTCCATAGCTAAATATGTGCCTGCAAACACTGGAGACTGAGCTCCATAGCATGGGAGGTCCCAGTCCATAGAGCTGGTGTAAGGGCTGCCATGGTGTCTGCCTTCCTGGCTGCTAGCGTAAGGCATGTGGCTGTGAAAGCTGGACAGCTGCCATGGTTTGCTTGCATCGTTGTTCTTTCAGTTGCAGTGTCAGCACAAGGGACTTCCGTGGCGGGCTTCAGTTATAGCAGCCAATAAACTGCTCTAGTTTACATCAGCAGGAGATGCCAGCATTAAGTCATGCTCAAAGGAATACAAAGATAGTGTTTAAAGTCACTTTGGATTCCCCCTCTCTTTCCCCTGTGTTGTGCTATGTGCCTCCCACCTGCAGATCGACATGTGTTGTAATTCCCAAGTACAACAGAGGAACTTAAAATAATTTTGAGTTAATACTAAACTCTTGTGAGTATTGAATGAAATCATAAAGCTGAATTATGCTGTGTTTGTTATGCTTGTTTTAACCTGGAGCGGCTCCACTGACACTAATTAAATTAATCCAAATGATCATCTGTGTAATCGAGATCAGAATTCTGCAATCAAAGCCACATTTTCAGGTAAATTTGTGAGTGCACTTAATACATCACCCACAAAAGTTTTGTCTGCCTTGGCTGCATGTAAGCAAAACACATGCTTCTAAATACAGTTGGGCATGTATACATGCAAAACAAGCAAAGCAACTAAAAGCTGGGAATTCTGCTTACAGTTACCCATTGTGCATGTTCACTTGTGCATGTAATGCTCAAGCATTCGAAGAGCAATGTGGGCACCAGTTTTTAAAAATGTAACACCTCCATATTTGCCACCTCGGTCTTGCTGTAGAATAAGTATTTTAAATTATGGAAGCTGTAATGACTCAGGGGATTGTTAATGAGCTATGATCTTATTCTGTTTGGTTCACTAGTTAGAAGGTAGCCAGAAGAGTCTTGCAATGATCATTCAGCTGCTGTCCAAATTAGATGCTCTCATTCTGAAGTACAGACAGCTCAACAAGGTACAAGAGAGGCAGCTGGCAAGTCTGTTTTACAAACAATCAAATTATAGAAAAAGAAAGCCCTGAAAGGACAGCCCTCTTTCTTTTCTTCAAATCCACTTCGATGGAATTAAATTGTTCTCAGTTTTTTCATCTCCATTCTAAAACCAGAGTGCTAACATCTGCTTTCATTTGTTTGAATCTTTATTGTTTGGGAGTTTATGTCCATACTGTAGCATTATGCAACAGAATCATTTTGGTGGAATCTTAATTGCTAATATTTATGCTCCAACATTTGGAAAAACTGGGCCATGGTTGATTTTAAGTTAGGCTCCAAGGTCCATATTTCAGCTCATATTGAAAAGTGCTGAGCACTCCACAGCTCTCCTTTGTGTTTGGAGGAGCTGCTGAATGGTCAGCACTTTTGACAGTCACAGCACTTCTTTAGATGCCCATATAAGGGCTTGGGTGCCTAATTTTAGATATCATTTTTAATGCTTTCACCATTACTTTCTCCTTAATGGTTCTCTTTATTTCTGATTGATGGATGTAATATTTTTCCCCCAAGTTCCATGGTGGGAAGAGTGAATAATCATCACTAATAGTCATTATATTCCTATCTTTCACTTTTCTCTCTATTATGAATTGTCAGACCCCTATTTTTACCCAATCCACTTTTCTTTCTTTCTATTATAATGCCAAGCAACGAACGACTTTCTTGTTTGTTAAAAAGAATTTCTTCATTTTTTTTAGACATACTCTGACATGGCCTTTCATTGAAATCTGTGATTCATTTCTCATCAAGATTAGAAATTAGCATTTGAAATGAGTAATCTTTGTTACTGGGTGTATTCAATTAGGTGCATGTAAAAGCAGTATTCTTTTCTCTCAGGTACAGGTTTCCATTTCTGAAGACATTTTCACATATACAGTTTTTCAGATACAATACAACTGAATACCACCACACCAATAGTTCTAATCTTATACTAAGAAAATTTAATGGAAAAACTGACAGAAAAGCATAATCCCTTGTGAAATGTGTTGTTTCCTAAGGGTCAGCTGAGGCACTAGATACTGGCTTCCAATTATAAAACCTCTTAAAACAACCATGTTCTTGCTGTGAATCCACGAGTTCCAAGGCAGACAATACAGTGCTTGATGTAACCAGTAATCCATATGCTTTTTACCCCCTTTTATGCTGCATGTGCAAGGTCAGTATCAACATTTCTGCTGCTGAAGGATATCCTTATATAAAAAAATAAGTGTACACAGGGATTTGACCTCTTTTGTAAACCACCATCTTTTTTGCCTTCAGGCCTCTATCTTCCTCATGTTGCTGCTTTCAGGTTCCCTAAAAAAAAATGTAGCTGGTCTGATTCATTTCTTACATACAGTGATGTAAACAAGGATTAACTCTGCGGTCAGAGGTGAACAAGCCTAAAAGCAATGTGAGCTGTGAATCAGCACCAGGAGAGGCAGTTGTCTTCTAAGTCCTAGAGGTGATGCAAAACACTTTCCAGCATGCTTAAACCTGCATAACTTCTATCTCCACCCCTCCTTTTACCGCACAGGAAAACAATGAACATTTCATTATAGAGAAGAACCATCCTGGCAGCCTTGCTATGCATAGAACAAATTTAGCAAGGCAGTGCCAACTCTTACTTCCCTAGCTGCCTTGCCAAAGTGCATTGCTTTCTGATCCAAAGGGACCACAGCTGGAAATGAAAGGGTAGTTTACCTTCCAGGGCCCAACCTCCTGCTGCACTCTGAGAGCTGACCCCACAATCACTCATTGCCAAACACTGTTGGTGGTTTATATGGCCTGAACATCTGCTCACTAGGAACGGGACCAAGACTGACTTGCATCACAGACTTTAATGTGTTGACAATCCTTTTCTGAAAACAGCTTTCAATTGCAGGGCCAAGTCTGAAGCAGGGAGGGAGGGAATGGAGTGGGGTTGAACCTTTATATACTACTAGGTTGCTGCTGGGATTCATGTTCTTCCTTTGGGGGTAGGTCACCTGTCTTCTGCACCAGCCTCTCACACTATTGTGGCTCCAAGTCTGATTGACATATCCCCCAACTGATGGCAATCTAAAAAGAGTACAGTGTGGTGAACGCATGCCCCATAAGGAAGATGTTAGCCTAGATAAATAGCGCTGCCTTACCTGGCAGGATTTGTGCCAACTGGTTTCAGTTTCTCTGGACTTGCTGCTTTGTATTATTTTCTGAAGCCATTGTCATAGGCTCTCCATTAGCAAATTGTGTTAGCTGAAAAATCTCTGAGCTCTTGCTTTCTTAGGTATTCAGGCCTGTGATTAAACCTGTAAAAATCCTTAACCCTCTGTAGTTATTCTGAAACATTCAATCAAGTCCTTTCTTTCTACAAGTATGAGTTTTCTGTAGAAGGTATTTAAATGCACTTCTAGAATCTTCAGTTCTCTATAGTGTCAATTAAATTATGAAAATTTGTGTCTGCAGAGTATCAGCATTTCAATCCCCTATTCACATTCTGAATCAATGAAAAAGATTCCCTTTACTGTCAGTGAGCTTTGGATCTGGCCCTGGACTCATATCTATTAGATTTGGGTTTCACTACATTTTCAGGGCTTATCATTTATCTGCTGAAAAACACTAATGCTTGGATAATCTTTGATTAACTAATTACATGGATTTGGAGACTTTTGTCATCATCCATGGGCTTTATGGGAGCCATGTTGCACAGTGTGTGCTTCTGTCATAGTGGGCTGTGTTAACTAAATGAATGGATCACACTACACTGTGGCTGCACGTACTTTCCTCAAAGCTTATTTTGATGTTGAGATCCCATTATTTTTTTTTAATTTACTAAGGAAAATTGAAGTCCTAAGTAAATATCTAACTTTTCTTTATTCAATCGACTTACCATCATTGCAAATCACTTGTGACAGAGGCAGATGGAAAAAGCAATAAGTGGAAACCAAATAAATGGGGGAGGAGGGGCAGGAAACAGGAACAGTTATCTCAACTCCTTTTCTGGATTTCAGTCAGCCAAAGACAGACTGACACCCAGAACGCAGAGACAGGGTATCCTGAGCATGGCCACAGGACATGCATTCAGGCAGCGAAGATCCAAAGGTACACAGTGCTATGGTTACTCCCTCCCCCTCTTCAGACCATGTACCTGGAGCAGCAGCTGGGGGCATTTTTAAGTCCCTGATGGAGGTGAGAATCCCCTCCCCCCCTTTAACACTACTCCCACCTGCCACTGGTGCTGTCCCCAGCTGACCCAAGGATGGGCAGCCCGCTCCAGCCAGGAGGTGAAGGAGCCAGGGCCAGTGGCAGTGAGCCAGATCCCCCCCTCCCTGCCCTTTGCCCCCAGGTGTTCTCTGACAGTCTAGGAATAGGTGCAGGGAGGGGAAATGCACCTGCCACTGCCCCGTCCCCAGCCAAGCCCAGGTCCCAGCACAGCCACCAATTGAAGTGGGGCAGGAGCAGCCAGGTCTCTCCTTCCTGTGCCCAGAGGCATACATATGGAGGGCAAGAGGGGAAAGGGAGGGGAGGTGCTGCTGATTGGTGGAAAAGAGGGGAAGGGATGTTGAGAGCTTGCAGGGGTAGGGAAAGATTTTCTTTTGCAATTCAGAGACTTAAAAACAGTTCTTAGCTGCCTCTTCTGTAGCACAGCCTAACTGCTATGGTGTGTCGGGGGGAGACTCAGATCTGAGGGTGAAGAAAATCCTGCGTCCGCCTATGCACTCAGGGTTACTCCAGCCTATCTATTCAACCTAATTGCTGGCCTCTGGTGCACCCAGGAGGAGTGAATAGGCAGGGCTCATTTTCTCAGCAGTGGACCCAGAGTTGGGAAGGAGGCTGTTTAGACATTCCTTATGGCTCTGACTACTCCACTAGTGTCTGAAAGTTTTTAAGCAGCACTTAAGTCATATATATATATTGAAGTGACTAGGAGATGCTTGTCTGCGGGGGTGCATAGTTAGACCAGAGTATCTGTTTGACATCTGTGTTAATAATTTATACCTGTGTGTAAAGTAAGCTTTACCAAACATCAATTAACAATACCTTTCAGGCCTACTTTGTAAACAGTTATTATCTACTAGCCAGTCCATAGACCTTGTAAAGTCAATAACACTCATTTTGAAAACAAACAAAAAGGACTTCCTCATAAATCTAGACTTTCTTGGTTCACAGTAACTATAACCTGGATGCCAACACTTCTTAATTTGTTCTCTGAGTAGGAATAAACCACAATATTCACTGTATTAATAAGCTGCAACTTAAATAAAAGGAACCCAACAACTTGTAAATATACATTTTAAATATAAAATGTTATATATAAGCTGAGAAATGGAGTGACTTGCTGCTTAGAGAATGATTATGGCAATAAAGTGTGGGCTGTGTGACTAGCACAAGCTCTCATGT
Organism: Crocodylus porosus; assembly: GCF_001723895.1. Classification (NCBI taxonomy): domain Eukaryota; kingdom Metazoa; phylum Chordata; order Crocodylia; family Crocodylidae; genus Crocodylus; species Crocodylus porosus. The sequence goes on along the minus strand of NW_017728931.1, from coordinate 10,060,442 downwards.
GACAGATGCTTCATGAACCTGGACTGATGTTGGATTTAGTCAGTAGACATCTGGGCCCTGCTTTCTAGACCATCACATTGCAAAGGCCTAGCTACAGTATTTCCCAAAGAAGATTGTGAGGTGCCGTTCTTAACACTGAGGGAGAGAGCAGCTTCCATTGCATGTATATTTGCTCATCTGTAAATTCAAGAGATAATGCTTTATGTCCACTTTCTGCTGATGTGAAGTAATGGTGAATCCAGTCTCCTGGTTGTCTCCTGTGACATGTACAATCCCAAGATTGCTGTCAGCTAATAAGAATTCATAATAGCAAGAGGGAAGTATACTGGAAAGTTTGCAATAACTGTTCTTACATAAAACTTCACAGGGCATTCAGACTGTATCATGAACTTGAGCTCAAGCAGGCTGAGAAAAATGGGAAATTATTCCTATCTTTGTGACTGCCAGACTCAGAAAAAAGAGGTAGATTTCCTTTGAGTTACGTGAAAAATATTGAAACTAAACGATCTTTTTCAGGTTTGACTGCTTTATTGGAAGGGTAAGGTGGCTCAAGGGCTTGTTAATCATCTTGAGGTCACTGGTTCATCTATTTCCTATGTCGGTAACCAAAAAGACAGTACCATCCAATAGCTCTTTTTTTGTGCTAAATGAGTTGATGGCTTGCAGTTCAGTCTCTTGTAGAGAGATGGCTATGTCTCAGGGCACTGACAAAAGAGATATTTGTCACATGATTGGCTCCCTGAAAACACTCTACAGCTGTGCCATGACACACATGCATGGCTGCAGAGCGCTTTAAAAGTGTCTGATCGTTTGACAAATTTAACCCTCATCTAATGAAAGATCTAATGAGGGATCAGCCCTGCCCCAGTGCTGTCTGCAAGAAAGGAGGGGGAGGGAGCTGTAGGCTGCAGCTTGCCCAACTTAAGCTGGATGGGAGAAGAGGGGTGGATTGCAGTCCCCTGCCGTGCACTTCCCTCCACCTCAGCCCCCTCCCTTTTCAGCTAAGATCAGGCAAATCCCAGCCCACAGCTCCTGCCTCTTCCCCTCCCTTCTCCCCACTCCCTTCCTGCAGACAGCACTGGAGTGGGGAGGGCTAGGGAAGAGAGGCTACATGCAGAATCCTCTGCTGGATTGTCTACAAAGTGGAGCTCGATTGTAGCCACCCCTCCACCCACCCAGCAGACTAATATCTGTTGGGGGGGAAGGGTGACTCTAACTCATGGTGCTTTATGTGAAGCGCCATGAGTTAGAGCTGGGACCTGCATGTCTGTCAGCACCCACAAAGGCTAACACTGAAATAGGACCCTTAATGATAACCAATACAAAGCAGAGAAGCTGAACTACCCTATCATCCCTCTAGATTTTATTTTTGGCAAGCATCCAGGTATATTGTGGGAAGGTTATTTATTTGTGTTACAGTAAAATCAAGGCCACACTGTCCAGGGCACTATACAAGCACATAGCAAGAGAAAGTTTCTTCCCCAAAACAGTGTAGGAAACTGAAGCACAGGCAGCAGTGAATTGGTCAGCTCCATTTGGTAGGTCAGTAGCAGAGCCAAGAACAGTATGCAAACCTCAGGGCCCTGTATGCTCTTTCAAACCCCTGCTGCCCTTCTGCTCTTTTTTGTCATTCTTTAGCACTGTCCATGCAAAAATGTTAGATTAGCTTAAAAAATTATGTATGAAAAAGACCCTTCTCTGTTGCTGGAGTTTCCTTAGACTCTAAGGAAGCTGACAGCTGTCTAAAATCACATCTACAGAGAGCATCCTACAACAATAGTTGTGATGCTTGGAAGTGCTGAGCACCAAGGGCTTTTGTTGCTTATGGTTAGAGTTGAGCAAGTGCCTCCCCTCTGAATGTCTGATGCATTGTATGGAAACCTGAGAAGCACTGGCTGTTCAAGCAAAGGGATACACATAAGTACATACATATGGGGGTGTGTGCACACATGCATATAAAAATATATGTATATACATGAACTCAATAAATGTGCTTTTCTGAGACCTATGTATATAATTTGAGTATTAACTTGAAATTTTTGCTTTTAGGTAAACAGCCCTTTTAGTGGGGCAGGATGTTCTGCTGTCCCAGTGGCAGATATGGGGATTTATTTTTCTTGGAGGAAGGCAGACAACCAGTGAATACAGTACCTTCTGGCAGCCTCCTGGAGTCATAAGTTATTTTGTTGGTTTCAAAGAAATGTGTCTCTGTAGATTTGAGAACCAAGTTCCATTTTAAGGGACAAATACTGGTCCTCACTTGCAGGCCAAGGAAATGGGGTGTGTGCAGGGGAGCTCCCATCGTTGCCATGGTAGTGCCAAATTTTCTGGAGTGGCAGTTACTGCTGTCACCACTGTCTCATCAGAAATGACATACTGTAAGGTGAAAAGGAATCCTGTAGCGTGCACTCAGAGGCATCCCTGCACAGTTCTGCATCCTGGAAAAAAGCAGTGCATGGGGCAACAGCAGTGGTTGGGATGCTGCCATCACCAGGTCAGCAGTGGTAGAGGCTGCTATTATTGCACAGCTCATAGTTGCACCCTGGGCTGGTTCCCTACTCAACCTCCTTTAGTTTGACTGCTGTGCCCACACACCCCTCGAAAGTATAACCTTGAAAAATCTATACTTCTCCAGCAATAAGGCAGCTTTCACAGGGATAACACCAGGTCTCCCAGCTTGGCAGAACTCAGGGAGTTTTTCCATTTACTTTAGACTGGTGATGACTTGATAGTAAAAGCACCATTTACACTAGTGTATAACACCCGTGTAACAGCAGAAAGTAATATCATGAGTCTATGGCTTTAAGAATAGCTTACTGCTGTAAGCTGTGACCAAAGGGAAATCCATTTCAAGAGGTGAATACCCGCTAGGTGGGGGAAACTGGTAATCCTGAGGACGGTAGTGTTTGTAGTATGTGCATAGTGAAAAGTATTGTTCTGGGACCTTATGGAGGATTCAGTGTAGATTTAATCACCTTTGTTTTCAGCTTAAATCACTGCTTTTGAATTCTCCAGGAACATCTCCCTTTCCTGGACTTAGCAGTGCAGCAAAGCAATTACCAATGAAGCTCAAGTTTCTTAATTTACAGAAAAATGAGGCTTGCAAACTGATTCACATTAACCTGATCTGCCTGCATTACCGCTCCCATTTGGCAAATCACTTGTGGCGTTAAATCTTTATTCTATTAATAGAGATTTACTGAACTTTGACAATGTCAGCTCATAATAAATCTTCCTAGTGCTGCTCAAGCAGGGGAATGGAATTAACCGGGTTTGTTTGCAGTATCGCTCCCAGGCTGCACCTGGTGTTTAGCAGGAGAAATCATCTCATGGTTCCAAATATTATTGGAAAGAAGGGAGAAAAATCATCAAATGTTCAAGTCATCAAGTCATCTGTTGTGCCTTTGAGTCAATGCCTGCACTGGGTAGGGAGAAAAGTGTTGTTATTGAGGGATTACTGTATGGCATATCTTCATTCCATTAAAGCTGAAGGGACTTGTATTAGCATCTCCATTATTTTTATTTAAACACTAGGAAATTGCCCTTCAAGAATGACGGGGGGGAGGGGCAGCAGGGACAAAGCCCCACATCTGGCCCTGCACCCCGCTTCCCCCCCCCCGTTGCTCCTCATCTGGCTCCACTCCATGCCCCCCCCACTTTGGGTCCAACCCAACTCCCTCCCCACCACTGAGTCCAAATTTGTTCCCCCCGGCCACTGCTTTGGGTCCAGCCCCACTCCCCGCTCCCCCCACCTTCAGATCTGACCCCTCTCCTCCCTCCCCTCTCAGCAGCTTCAGGTCCAACCCCATTCCCCACCTCCCCCCTCACCGATTTGGGTCTAACCCCATTCCTCCCCTCCCCCACC
>NW_017728931.1:10028300-10056477 GCF_001723895.1 Crocodylus porosus | reverse complement strand
TCCCCGCTCCCCCCTCCCCACCTCCACTTGAGGTCCAACCCTTCTCCCCCTTCCCTCCCCCTGCCACTTTGGGTCCAACCTTGCTTCCCCCTTCCCTCTCCCCTGTTACTTCAGGTCTGCTCTCACTTCCCCCTTCCTCCCCCATCGCTTCAGGTCCAACCCCACTCCCCCCTCCCTCACCACTTTGGGTCTGACCGCACTCCCCCCTGCCACTTCAGGTCCTGCCCTGCTTCCCCGCTCAGGTCTGACCCCTCTTCCTGCTCCCTCTCCCCCATCCTGTTTTGGGTCCCACCCTGCTTCTCCCCTCCCCTCCCCCTCACTTCAGGTTCAGTCCTGCTCCTCCCCCTCCCCCTGCCACTTCAAGTCTGCCTGGCCTGCATCTACCTGCTTCCCACTCCCCTCCCTCCCTCCCTGCCTGCCACCTCCCCCTCCCTACTGGCTGTTATGGGGGCGTCGCCATCTTAATCCCCCTCCTTCACCCTCAGGCAGGGAGGCAAGGGGGAAGCTCTGCTGCTCAGGCAGCCGGGATGTGTTCCCCACTGCCAAAGTTCCCTGACAGTGGCGTGAAGTTGGTCCTGCGCAGCCTGGGCGGCCCAGCTGGGTGCATGCACACTTGACCAGAAGCATTATGGACAGACAGACAGACTAAGCCTTTTATTATATTAGAATTCCCTGATGCATCAGGGAGTCTGCTATAAGCTTCAGCCTGCCCCTCTCTTCCACAGTTCAGACCCTGCCTGTTCTACTACTCTCTTACATAGTCCGGATCCTGCAACGGACAGTGAACATGATGGTTTTGTGGTCATTGTCAGCCAGGCTATCCTCTATATTCAAGTCGCTCACCAGATCGTCTCCTTTGGCCAAGACCAAGTCTAGGAGAGCCTTACCCCTGGTTGGCCAATGCACTTCCCGAATCAGGTGGAGCTCTTTCATACAGGTCAGGAAGCAAAGTGACTGATCCAACTTAGCCGAGCGTTCCTCCCAAGAAATGTCTGGGTAATTGAAGTCACCCATCACTCTAGATCTAGTTCCTCCCCCTGGTTTGGTGTTCTGTAATATACACCTACAGTTAGGTCTGTCTTGCCATGTCCCCCTCCCCCCACATAGTTTGACCCAGAAGGTTTCAAGCTGCTCTTCTTTGGAGCCAATGTCTGCCTTCAAGGAGATGTATTGCTCCCTCACAGTGAGCTACACCTCCACCTTTCTTCCCTACTTGGTCCCTTCTGTGCAGGGTGTAACCCGTTATGGCTATGCTCCAATCATGTGAGGAATCCCACCAGGTCTCCATAATCCCAACTGGATCATAATGCCCACTGGAGAGCAGGAGAGCTAGCTCCTCCTGCTTGTTCCCCATGGTCCTGGCATTAGTGTAGTGACCTGAGTCCTCCAATTGTGACCCTCAATTTCCTGTCACGCAGAGGGAGAATGATTCTCTCAGCTCTTGCAAGAGTGGCTCTCCTAGTGTCCCCAACTTCGGAGCTTTCCTGTGTGCCAGTTCCTGGGTATGCTCCAGTCAGTGTTTCCCCATCCCCCTGCAATCTTAGTTTAAAGCCTTATCTAAAAGATTGGCTATTCTAGCCAAGAACAGGTACTTACCCCTCCATGTGAGGTGGATGCCATCCCTTTCCAGGAGTATTCTCTCCCTGAAGTGCGCACTGTGGTTGAAGAAACCAAAGCCCTCTCGGTAGCATCACCACTAGAGTTGTCGGTTCACTTCTTCAACACATGCGTTAGGTCTTTGAATGTGGAATTTGTAGGCCTGTCCATGGCAGTGAAGGGACAGCAGGAGACATGGACTTAAATGAGGGCTAGCAACTTGAGTCCCTGACTGTGGTTCCTGGTGGACTGGTACTAAACTCTGTGCTGCCATGTTGACCTTTGCTGCTTATTTTATCCAAACTAATGGGACAAAAGTTGCTTATGTGTGTCTATGGCACTGCCATTTTTACTGAAGCCATTTTTAGATACCTCCCGCTGTCCACCCCAGACTCAACGCCTTGCTTGCCTGGTGAGAGTAAGGGAGCTTCTGGGGTCTTGGTACACTCCAGGACTTGGTACACACAGATATACCTGCCCACCCATGTGTGAGCTCTCTGCTCCAGCAGGACTGTGCTCTGTGGCATCTGGGCCAAGTGACCAACTAGAGCTTGGACAAAGACCTTCAATTTCCAGAATGTCTGAATGAAAACTGGGTGGGTGGCAACCCTACCCCAGATTGCAGCACGATGTACTCTAAGCCAGGAATGTCAGACTCACCCTGGGCCCCAGGCCAGATCTAGACCAGGGGCTCTTCCCGGGCTGGATCCATGGGGCTGCATTTGGGCAGCAGCATATGTCCAGGGGCATGTGGTTACACAGAGCCACATTTGGTCAGTGAGGAGCCAAGAGCACATGTTGGTGAAGAGCCAGGGCATGCAACAGCACAGAGCTCCGGCTGGGCAGCAACATTGAGCCATATTCAGGTAGCAACATGAAGTTGGAACCAGGGGCATGCAACAGTGCAGATATGTATGTGTCTATGGGTGGCAATCCCCCAGCTCCGCACTACTGCCCAAACATAGTTCCGTGCAGCTGCTTGCTCCCAACTCTGTGCTGTTGCCTGGCCAGAGATCCTTGCCACCCCATGCCCCTGGCTCCTTGTTCATGCATTCCCCCTGGGCCCTGTGCTGTCCAAATCCAGCTCTGCACTGCTGCACACCCATAGGCCAATCAGCAGTGCTGAGTTCCATGCCGCAGCAGTGCAGAGCCCTGGCTGGGTAGCGGCACAGAGCTGTGTTCAGGCAGTGACACAGAACCAGGGAGCTGCCCCTAATAGTCGTGTCCACTGAGGTCTAGGGACCCCAAATTCTGCTCTGCTGCACTTCTAGTAGCCCAACAGACTGGAACAGTTCCACGAGCCAGATCCGGCCCACAGGCCGTATCTCTGACACTGCCACTCAAAGCCAGTAGGGACCAACCTCTTTGGCAGACATGCCACAAATTAACCCCCCCACCCTTCCCAAGCGTCACTTTTTTTCCTTTTCTTCTGTCTGATTTGCTGTTCTGCTTTCTGCTCTCTGGCCTGCACTCTCTATCCAATCTACTAATATGAATTCTTCTTGCCCTATCTGCCGCTGTACTGCCTGACCCTTTCTTGATCTGCCCTGTTTCACACACACAGGTTGCCTGTGCCACTTGTGGCATGCATGTTACAGATTGGCCAGCCCCCCTCTAAGCAAACAAAAATGCTGCTTATCTGGAAGAAAACCACTCATGGTATTTTTCATCCAGTCTTCTGTGTACAACGATAGTAATGCAGTCTAGTGATTGCAACAAAACATTAAAGACCAGCAGCTTTCTGGCTTCTTTGCACAGATCAGCCACTTGATCACCAAGCACCCTTTGAAAAACCAGTTGACACCAGCATATCCCCTTGTAATTTGTGTTAATCATTATGCGGGGGGAAAAAACACTAGGGTAAAAGAAAAAAAACCCAGCAAGCAGCTGCTGCAGTAGCTGAGCATACCAACCAAACAACCACAATCTGTGCATAAAACTCAGCTGACAAGCCTCTGCATTCAGAGATTCCTGGTGAAGTTCACAGTTTTAACATATTTGATGAAAACTTAATTTAAAGGGATAAAACCAGAGGGAAAAACCCAATATGCCTATGCAAGACTATGGACCAGATTCTGTTCTTGTACATAGTACAGTATGTCTGGACTACAGTAATTCCACTGGAGTGGAATTCCTCTAAATGGGCTTCTTTTAGATTTACAGTATCTTACTGTAGCTGAAAGCAGAATTTGTCCCTTCACTTTTCTACTGTTCTCTAAGGACTGAGCCTTCTCTCACTTACTTCATCTTAGACTTTAGTAAAGTCACTTTTGATTAATAATTCTGTGAGATCTCGATCAAGTCCCCTTTAAGAGAATGCTCAAGAGCTGCCATCCAATTTTGCATTTGAAAAATGAATATGAGTTATTAAAATCAGCTGCTGTTTGAAACAAGTTTTGATACTGGCTATGAAAGACAAACTTGACCAGATTATCTCCATAGGATGGAGATGCATCATTAAAACTTCACTGTGTGAACATTAAATTAATGTCCTTTGCACTGTCTTTCAGAATTATTTCAATTAGCAAAGTTAATGTTTGCTATAACCTGTAGCCTTTGAATAAGTCTGTCTGATCACTTTTTTTCAATGACCTATAATTGAACAATTGCTGTTGTTTTCTATAAAAATCCTTTATTCCCCTATGTAATTATCTGATTTTTTTATTTGATGTGTTTATATATATATATAAAATAGGTTTTATCTATTAAGTTCTCCATTTAATATATATAGATATGATTAATTGGTTACTTACGTAATATATATATTAAATGGAGAACTTAACAGATAAAACCTAGACCCTCTGTTACATTGTGCTGTTTAAAGACTATGAGGTAAGCATTTTCTCTATTCTGTTGATTGTCATGTTATATGAAAAATTAATCATACATTTTGAAAACATTCATTGGGGAAATTTTAAAGGAGGCCGAGTGCAATTTTAGAGAGAGCTGCTTTCAGGAATACAATGCAAGTAATCATTTTCTGAAAGGACTGAGTTCTGGGCCTTTGCAAAAAACCTGAATAAGTTGGCCTTGAATTGGGGATTTTCATAAGAAGGAAACAGATTGCTTTCACTTCAGGCAGCAGGAGACCAAAATAACTGTTATGGCTGCTGTCTAACTCTTTTCCAACCCCACCCCACATTCACATAGGGACTTTAGTCAATGGATCTACAGAGCTGTACGTTTCTTAGTCAGGCCATACCAGACATGTCCACGTTGTTGAAGGGAAAATGGCTACTATGAAGACAGATGTTAAACACCTGCCACATATTACACTTAAGACATAAGTAACCAATTACCATATTTTTGCATATATAGTCCGCGGGCTATACACGTTTTTACAAACTTGATGGGTGGTGTGGGCTATACAAGGGTGTGGGCTATGCAGAGTCTTTAGAACAGCACAGTCTGTCCCCACCCATGGGCTCCAGCTCTGGCTCTGGCAGCTGTGCCCAGCAGAGTGTGGCTGATGGCGGTGGCGAGGAAAGGGGCTTGCAGCTCCTCATCACTCCCCTCCCCTGCAGAGCCTGCAAGCCCAGCAGAGCCCACACTTGCAGCCATGTCTTGGGGTGCAGGAAATACATGGGTGTGGGGAATACACAGAGTATTTTACAAAAACACAATTTTCTGCGGGTTATACATGGGTGCGGGTTATACATGGGTACGGGTTATATGTTCGAAAATACGGTAACCGTATCTTGAGTTGTAACCTGACCACATATTAAAACAATCAATGTCATCATAAAACAAGGAATAAGCCACAAAGTTATTCCTCCAAAAATGTGTAACAAGTTTTGTGGTTGGCTCCTATCACATCATCAATTCAACATCTGCCCAGGTATGCTCCTGTGGCTGAGAGCCCTATCACCTGATGTGCTCTGTCTCTCTGACTTGTTGCAACACTGAGAGAGCAGAAAGGAAACATTTCAGATTCTCACTTACAAACATGCTCCTTTTGTCTGCTCTGTTCAGTCTCTGGACAGTCATAGGATGAGTTGAGCCTTAAGGAGTGCAAGTCCTAGCTGTTGTCCATGACTGGCATTCACTCTGATTGCTAAGAGAAAGAAGGGGCTGAGCTCTAGATATGCTGAGGTGGTACAAAAGACAGCTTTTCCCTCAAAAGAGGACAAGGATCTGCAGGAAAAGACCCACTTCATGGAGTGGGCAACTAAAAAGCACCAGTTGAGCCCCAGCCCCTTCCATCTGATTGGTTCTAGGTCTGCTCTTAAGGAACCCCTCCGGCACCTAAACCTTGCTGCACAACTTATTGATCTCCAGTCCCTGCTCAACTCCTGTCCTAGTGATTCCTCTGGACTCCCTGATTAACCCTCTGGCTCAGTGTTTGGACTTCAGTTGACCTTGACTTGCTTCCTAACCTCTGATCCTCTGGTTCATTCTGGCCTTTGGCCTCCACCTGTTGGTTTGGAACTCGGGTTGCCTTTGGGTGCTCCTAACCCCCAGTTTGTCGCTGCATGCCTGCCAGTCCTCACTTCTGGCTCCACCCATGAGGCCTCATGCCTGTGAGAACTGTGCACTTAGTAGCTTTAATATTATTTTCACTTAAATCAGTGATAGTTGTTGCCTTATGTCAATATTTTCAATGGAAATAAACTTAGACTCATAAAAATCTGAGAGGCTACCTTTGCACAAAAGGTCTCTGTCAGCTAAATTCAATCTCTGTCAGTACCTGCAGGAGCAAGGTAGAACCTTGCTGGAAGACCCCATGGCAGAACCTTCCTATTAGTATGATGTGGTAATGGTACAAAGTGGCCATGACCTCTTGTCCTCATATGGAGCCTACTAAAGACAGCTTGCACCTGAAAAAATCAATGGTGCTAGCCAGGTGTTTCTAATTTGATTACTTTTGTCTGTAATTTTAATGATTTACACAACTGTTATCAGTTGTTAGTTCTGCCACAACTGGCTCAGATGAAACTTTCATTTTTTGGACCCTGAAAGAATTGAGAATAGCTGTATAGCTATTTAAAGAACTGTCAGAAAAATCTTTATTGAATAACTCAATGTTAAGCTAGAAATCCTATATTGTTATGGTAAAATCAAAGAATAACAAATCACAAAAAGCAATGCATCACTGTAAAATACAGTTCAAGTGAGAGACTCGTGAAACTAGGAAACTCAGGTTGTAAAGTAGCAAACCTTTTTCTACTATTTTATTCCCATTACTTAAGTTACTTGCCCTGTTATATTAAATCTTTCAACATTCATCAATACTCAAAAAAATGAAACTGGAAATAAAACAACCGTTTCAGATCTCTCTTTGTGTATGTAGAGGCAATATCTTTTTCAAGGACACTTCATACTAAACCTGAACCCTCCATGCCCTAAAATCTTTGCTCTACTTTTGCTTTTCATAACCTTGCCTAATTAACAATACTTTTGGCTTTACTGCATACAAGTTCAGTCCTAGCCTGACTTCTAGTTAACCCAACTACTCAGCTTCAATAAAATCTGTAATCTACAATAGGGGTGGGCAGTTATTTGGGCTGGAGGGTCTCTTTTGGAGTTTCGATGAGCTGTTGCAGGCTGAGAGGGTGGAGGGTGGTGCTGACCCACAGGCATGTGGGGGGGTAATTGGTCCAATCTGACCTCATGCTGTTCACCCCACACTCACCACCAGGGGCGCCAGATAGAGCAGGCAGGCAGGGTGTCCATGGAGACTTTACCCAGGCCCCTTGCGGGCAGGGCATGCTCAGCCAGGCAGATGGGATAGGGGTGGGTATCTTCAAAATGACCCCATCTGAACCCACCTTTGCTCATCATAACCAGCAGTAAAATTTTACTAAGATACCTATGTATAGATGTGCCTTTCTACAGCATACAAGTGTATAAACATTAGCCTAAGCAAAAGGCATATATGACATTAATGGAAGAGCCAGAGTCCCTTTTTTTAATCATGTGATTACACTGCCTCTCATTCCTATTCACTTCTTTAATTCTTTCTGCTCTTCTGTTCTATTAACCAGTGCCCTGTGCCTGTCTTTAATCATCCTAATTCATTTCAGCTCTGGGTTTTTTAATGGATGATGCTTTTCAAGCTGAATTGTGCAAGGTATCGCTGGAAAACAGATTCCCTGTTTGTTGGTCATTCAGACTGTTGGCTTTGAATCAACAATCAACACTTCCTCCTATTTTAGCAGTAAACAAAACTGACTTCTGGGTCAGGCATTTTTTGGTAATAAATAACCAGATAGATGTTAGGGGCTGTACAACTCAGCTACCCAGTCACTAACAGCTGAGGAAGGCTGACATTGTTATAAACTACAAAAATCTGTGTCCATAGCATCTTATAATATTTGCATTGCATTTTTTTCAGTACTACCATTTTTGTAATGGTCAGAACAGTAACCAATAGGAAGGCATCTCTTTTCATCAGGTGCAAAAAATCAAACCTGGGGCCTGATATCAGTAGTGATTTCAACATTATTTCAGGCTGGGAGAGACATGGAGGTTGGTAGTAGAAGACCTGAATATGCAAAGGAAATATTTTGTTACCTGCCATATGCAGAGCCAATAACTAGAGAGTGCTAATAAGGTACAAGGTGGCCTTTGGATATTTGCCCTGCCAAGGAATCTCACCAACTCTCGACTTTTTGTGACCAACTCTCCTGTACAAAAATTCTTGAGTATCATCAGCCAGGCACTGGAAAAAAAATTGTGTGAATGTAAACAGGAGCCTGAACATGTAGAAGCTTGCTAACACCAGAGCTGCATCTCCTTATTCCTGGCCCAGACATTGGGTTTGAGCTACAAGCTAAGAGTAAGACTGCAGCAGAGACAAACCCTGTGTAAATTCCACACATCTGGGGCTCTGTAGTTTCAGAAAGTGCAGTGCATGAAGAAGGGCCAGACAGAAGAAAAAGGACACTCTCCACAAAAGTCATTCTGCAATGCTCTTTCTGCTTGCAGCAGTAATGCTACCATAGTGATGAGGAAACAGTGAGGATGTTCTGGGCCTCTGAGTTTCCCAGACCTCCAAGGAAATACCCTTGTCCTCCATAGAGGTTCATAGTTCAGTTGGATTACTATAGGAATCAAGAACATCCCAAAATTGAGTCTGCGCTCAGACCTCACTACTTTACTTCATGATGAATCTATGGTTGAGATGTTACAGCCTGGGAGCCCTGGAGCTCCCAACTAACCTGGATCCTCCCATACATTTTCATACAGGAGTGGTACAAGTGGGTCCTATAACATCTTGCAGCACACAGATCCCTCTTCTGTTTTGGAAGATACATCAAGCAGAGTCTCTTTTGAGTGAACTCTCTTCTTGCCTTTAATTGTCTGTTCCTTTCCTACATGCACCTATTTCTCTACAGCTTTTTTCTCACTTGATGGCATCTCCCTGTCTTCTGGTATTTTCCTAATTTCCAGCTGTCTCCTTGACCTAGCCCTTTCTCCTTGGTGTTAATTATAACAGCTGTCAAGTATTGCTGTTCCTTATGATGAAGTGCTTCTGGAAAGCATGGCCCAGAAGGATGATTTGTTTCATTTTTCACTCTGAACTCTAGGATTTGGCAAAGCTGTTCACTCTGTCATTCCTACTAACATCCTATCTAATGGATTCTCAAATCTCTGAAGTCCTACAGCTTTAGCTACCTCCCTTGGTATCTGCTCTGTGGTGCAGCACCATTACCTTCATCTTTTCCTGTTCCAGTGACAGACCAGCACTCTACATCCCACCTGCCTCTGAGCCTGTGAATTCAAGAATCACATTAGCTTTGTGATTCTTGATACCATTGCATGACAAGCTCACATTTAACCAGCTTTTTTTCAAAGTGGCTGAGCTCATTTAGCTCCTTCCCAGCTTGTATTCATGCTGTTTAATTGTACAATTGTTCTTTGCTACGTAAGAAGGATGATCTAGAGGGTAGAATATCGCATTGGGGTTTGGTAGCCTGGGTTGCCCTCCTGGCTCAATGATCTTATGAGACTGCAGGCAACTCACTGACATTACTGTGTCTCAGGTGTCCCATCTGTGAAATGGGAACTATACCAGAGGCAGATAGGTACATGATTTTATGATTCAGCACCACTGGTACAGACCCTGGCAGATGACCCCTGGTAGCAGAAAGTCCAGGGCAGGGTGTAGTTCCAGAGGATCAAAGTGCCTGGGCATCTGCTGCTGGCCAATGCAGCCCCAAAGTGAATGGCTGTAAATGAGGGAGCTTGCCTGGCCCAGGGATAGAACCTAGAAAGCTACTATAACTTCCCTATAAATACAGATAAAAACTTCCCTCCCTTTGGATCATTTCATGTTGTCTATGCATCAAATTAATTGGCCAACCGCTAAACTTCAGAGCACTGAATCTTTCTACTCTGCAACACAGACCTCCAAGAACTTGATGGCCCATTATGCCACTAGATATCTTGACACCACCTGGAAGACACAGTCCAACCCAAGGTTTTGGTTTGTTATTTAGAACTCTCCTCTGCATTGCCCTAGGTTACCCAGGGAACTATGAGTACCCTTGGGAGGCTGTTCCTACTGATAGTCAATGAAGGTGGGAGTTTTCCTGCAGGTAGCTTTTGCAGCACACCATGGGCAGAAGAGACCATTGCAATCATCTAGTCCAGTGGAGCTTAATCTCTGGTCTGTAGATTGCACCCAGCCCACAGAACCATGTCATCCAGGCTGTTGGTCTCCCTATGGGTCTGGAAATTGGGTAGTGGAGGAGTGATGGCAGGATCCCACCTGCAGCAGTGGAGGAGTGGTGGCTGCCTTAACTGCTGTGGCTTCTAGACCTTTGTGAGTCATGGCACTTAACACTGTCACTGCTCCCCTGATGCCAATTTTCTAGACTTGTGGGGGGGCCTCTTGTGCCAGATAACATGACCCTAAGTGCTAGATGATGCCAACATGCAAGGTCTGTCTGCACTCAGATCCGGTGCACAGGGCTGGGCTGGTGCACTGAGCCAACTCGGAGGACAGATCTGGCATGCGGGGTCAGGCTGGTGCATGGGCTTTCTCTGTTGCTGGATTCCACACACCAAGTTGCACCCACAAACCAACCCCATATTGGATCAGACCTGCAGACAGGCCCCAAGCCACATATGCAGCCCATCGGTCTGGATAAGTTGAACACCACTGGTCTAGCCTGACCTCTTCTATAACAGAGGCCATTGGACTCCACATAATTCATTCACATTCAAAGACGACCGTGTCTTCTAGAACAACACCGAATTTTGACTTAAGAATGGTCAGTGTGGAAGAATCCCTTGTGATCTTTGTCAGATTATTCCAGGGATTAATTACCTTCCTTTTAAAATGTTATGCCTTATCTTAAGTCTGAATTTGCCTAGCTCCAACACCCTGAAGTTGGGTCTTGTTATACCTTTGTCTGATAGACTGAAGAACATTTTATTGTCATATTACTTTTCCTGATTAGGCTGTTACAGACTGCAATTGTCACCTTTTAAGTTTTCCTTTGATATATTAGATTGAGCTCCCTAAGTCTTGTACTATAAAGGCATATTTTCCAGTTCTTTAATTGTTTGCATACCTCTTCCCTGCACCCTCCTCAGTTTCTTCAATATACTTGAAGTGAGGGCACCAGGACTGGACACAGTACTTCCATGGCAGTCACAGCAATGCAAAATACAGAGGACATGTAACCTCTTTATATCTAGTTGATATTCCTCTGTTCATGCTTCCAAGGGCTCTCTTGGTCACAGCATTGTATTGGGAGCTTATGTGCATCCAATGGTTCACTGTGAATCTCAAGTCTTTTTTAGAATCACTGGAAAGAATCTCCCATGCTGTAAGGGTGGCCTGTAATCCTTATTCCTGGATGCGATTGATTCTTATGGAATATTATTGTTGTTGTTTCACGTGCCCTCTAACCCACTTTCCCAAGGGTGGATTATTTTATATTCTATACTGATTTAAAGACTCCAGGTATTACAGCTTCTTATTACAAAAATGTTCACTTTGCCCCCTCCTGCCTCCCCATCAGTGACTGACTTATGATGATCAGCAGCATGATTCAGTCTTGGTCCTGGTCCAGGAAAAGGTTTAATCTTTAACTTTTCTTTTCTTGAGCATTATAGCTAGTAATAAGTGCTTGTTCTTCCCTGTGGTGTAAAACATTTCTTTCTAGCCGTGTTGGACTCCAAGGCTATGTCCAGATGAGTGCAACCATGCAGCCATGCAGTATGTGGCACCACCGACACATCTGCGGCGCTACATACCACACATTCAGTGTTCTCCACGCTGTGACATAGCAGTGCAGGGAGTGGGGGAAGTTCACCTCAGGAGATCCCAGGGTGAAAAAATAAAATGGGGCAGCACACATGGGGACTATGCATGCTGCCCAAAACTGGAGCTGGCCTGCTGGCCAGGCTCCAAGAGGCAGGATCACTGCTGCTGTAGCCCCAGAAGGCCCCCAGAACCCCAGGTAAGGCTCCTGGGGCCAATATAATGCTGACCCCAGCCTCCTCTACCCCACCTGAGGTAACCTGCCACACATCAGCATGCATGTGGCACAAGGTATGCTGCTGCTAGTTGTCCCTGGGAAATCAAATGTCCACGCGCATGTGGACGCAGCCCAAGGAAGCAGGAATTCCTTTAGAAACAAATGGGAACCTCATGTATTTTACTGGACTAACCTCTGCTAGAGAAAGAAACTCGAAGAACAAGATACAGTAAAAGCTGTGTTAACCAGCATTTTACTAACCGGAATACTCTATTAATTGGAATCTCCAATATCCCCCAATACAAATCCTCACTTTAGCAATCAGAATCTTTGCCAAGTCAATCCGGCATACACATCAAGTATTTTTAATGCACAGCTGGGACAGGGTGGGGCACAGGACAGAGCTGCAGTTTATCTGAGGAGCACAGGGAGGGGTGGCAAATCCCACCACTGCATGCATCCTGGGCATAGGGGGTGTGTGCCTCTGGATCTGCACTGGGTAGAGCGGGCTGCTGTTGCGGGCTGGGGCTAGGGCAGCACTGGGCTCTTCCCAGCAGGGGTGGCTGCAATGCACTCCTATAATCCTTGATAGATATAACTCTCAGATAACCAGAAATGTTACATAACTGGCACCCTCCTTACCCCACTCATGCCAGAAAATAAAGCTTTTACTGTACTTGCAAAAAGTGTTATAAACTTTTGAGGTGCCCCAATAGCTGGAGTCCTATCACCTATGCCTAATTCTTGGAAGCTGTGGTTTTACTGGCCCAAAGAGCAGTAAGATTCATTCTCTCATACAAGTGGAGGTGAATTGTCCTTATCATTACTGTATTGATTATAATAAGTCTACCTTTTTTTCCCCCTCCAGAAGAACCATAAAAATCACACTGAATTTATACAAAAGGCTAAATTATGATCTGACAGTCTTTACTTTTTTACTTGGACCATTATTGTGTATGGAATTATTTTTTTTAGTGTAGTTTTAATTTCAGTATTTTTAGTGCATTTAACCTTTTAGGTCCATTCCATAGTTGTTTGATTCTCCTGGGGGATTTTGTAAGGACAGCACAATTCAGGATCTTAGTCTGTAGGTATCTGCTTGTATTCAGAGGAAAAGCTGCTTTTTTCCCTCAAATTGAACCTGAAAATGTTGGGGTGACTTATATACAGGGTCAACTTATAATCAGAACATGTGATATTAACACTAATGCTTATCTCATGCCAGGCAGCCTGCTGCTATGTTCTAAGGGCCTGATTCAAATCCTATTGAAGGCAAGGGAAAACATCTTATTAATCAGACCCATAATCCCTCTGAAGAGTATTATCCAATGAAATCCCAAACTTTGCTCTAGTCCCAAAGCAGTATTTATTTTACTGGTATTTTACTTTGTTTTGTACCAATGCTGGTAAGAGCAAGAACATGTTGAATGATATGTACATTATGAAACTTCTACTGTATGATGCTGTCTTATGTCTGGAAGGAAAAACGTTCCTATTATAAGAATTTTCACTGATGCTTTTTTATTTTTTTGACATAGACTGAAACCTGTTTAATAGCTCTCTCCTTTCTTTCTGGGCTGTGAAATATGCCCTGTTTACAGCACTGCATACATAAGGCTTTCATTTATTCACTGATCAACTTTCTTGCACAGAGTAGTGTAATCTTTTTTCAAATTAAGGTGTCCCTACCTTAACCTTGAGAGGTCATGTTTGGGAATAAGGCAGCTATTTGCTTCCCATGACCATGCCACACTTGACTTTTCCAAAGAAACTGAAAAGAAGGATGCCAGTGTGCTGCTGATACCACCAGGTCAACACTGTTCCCAAAATGAACTAGAGTATGAGCAGTAATAGACTGTATATGGTCCAGTGAACAACCACTAAAATTGGGCTGCAAGCAGCCTAAAATGAATTCCAACCAGCAACCCAAAGGGCATCGATTCCCCCCACCCCCCGCTTTTTTTTTCTTCTCAGCATTTCTCTTTAATCTTGTATGGCTGCATCAAGACATGAAGGGTAAGAGAAATAATGGAAAGCATTTTACAGTTAAGGAGTATGGAGCTAGTAAAAGGAGCAGGGTTTTCAGAATGAATTCCAATAGATCAGGGAAAGATTCAGTGCAGGGGTAGTGGGAGTCAATACTCAGCAGAAACTAATCTGGGATCCAACTCTAGCTGCCACAATCTTTGTTGCTACCTACTATTTATACTTGACTGTCAGTTCAGCTAATCCCTGTCAAGTTATTCCAGAGTGACTGGGATTTGGAGGAAACCTATCCATCCTCTGAGAAAGTTCTAGGCATGATTTATCCAATAAGTTGATGTTTTGGGAGGGTATTTAATAACTTTCAGCTGCTAGTGGCTTGTGTGTATATCCTGGTCATCTTTAAGTTGTCTCTAAATATGAATATTCATTATTGGGGTGATCAAAGCTGATCCTACCCACAGTAAAGGACTAAATGGCATACATGAATACCTAAACACCAGGGAAGGAAAAGGGATCAGGGGCTGGATAAGCACCCAGACTTCTGGATCATAGGTGATGCGCCCCTCGCCCCCCCATATTTCTGTGCCAGCAGTGGGGTGCTAGAGCACAGGGCTGTAGCCTGGTCAGAGCTAGGGCCTGGCAGCAGTGGGAATGGTGGCAGCTGCACAATTTCTGTGCCAACAGCAGGGTGTGAGGCTCCAGCCTGGCAGCAGTGGCAGCTTCAGTGTGGAATTCTGCCCTCCCATTGCAGTGGCAGCATGGAGTCGTTCACCCCCCACCCCTCAGTCAGCATTTATTCTTTGCCTATGTTCTGGATCCTTACTTGTTTTGTGGGATGTTCTCACAGGCCCTAGCTACTGCTCCTTAGTACCTGTAGCTATCTCTTAATTCCTTGCTCCTTCTTCTAATACAGGGGTAGGCATTAGGCAAACTTTCCTCAAGCTCCTAGCTGCAAAGCAAAGTCTTGATATGGTTGAGAGCTGTGGGACACATGACTTTTGAGAAGCACAAACCCCAGAGTCAGGGATCTGTGCCCAGTACTCCAGCTCAAATGATAATCTGCCATCACCGAATTTGTTAGAATAAATAATAAATGAGAACTGGGGAAAATAAAAATGGAAAATAATAAACAGATAAATCAAACCATTCCTTTTCTCTCTGGCTACTAGCTTCCTTCTTTTTGGGAGCCACATTTAACCTACCTGGAGTTTGGCATCCCTGCTCTAATCCCTGCTGATTTTCTGCCTCTTTCAAAAATAGACTGTTCCCCACTTGATTCCTCTAGGTTCTGAGAGAAGAAAACATTTCCTAGGGAGCGCAGATTAGGAGGTTGGAAGGGGGCTGTGTTTAAGGCAACTGATCCACCCACTCTGTGCAGCAAGCTTAGCAACTGAGCTGGGCATAGGGAGCACTCAGCACAGCATCCTCTCATGGCAGGAGGGTTGTCTTACAACATTCACAGAAAAATCTCTACTGCTGCAGAAGGGAAGTGAGAGAGATACTGCCTGGGAATAGACATCTGGCATGGGCTGCCATAAGGAGGGACAGCCTTAACCAGAAATGAGCAACTGGAATCTTTTTTGCTGATATAATCAGTGAAAATTGCAGAGCCAGTGCTGATTATACAGCTGTGTGGAAAATCATTTGTGCAGTCTGTTTCAGTTGTCCCCATGCTAGCATGCAAAGCTCTATCCTCCAGTGTCTACAAGATGACCAGCGGCAGTGCAATAGGAGCCTACCATGGTGGCCTGACCTTACAAGGTGCTAAGTTGTCTCAGCTCCTGTTTAATCCAGTGGAAGCTGAGGATGCACAATGCTTAATCAGAAGTATAATTGCTGGATCTAACCCTACAGGAAGGAAGGAAGGTTGAGGGTGTCACTTACAGGAACCCTTTTTTTTAAGTCCTGGACCTCTATTCTACACCTATTGGGTACATCTACACAAGATGTCTGTTGCAGAGTGGACTAATTTGATCCACAGTAAACATCTCACCATCTGCACATGTGCCTCTACGAGGGCACAGGAAACTAATAAACTCTGCAGTAGGGTAGAACTTATCATTATAAGTCCTAACCTGCTGCAGACCTTTTTTCATGCACAGCAGCACACGTGTAGATGCTGACCCAAATGGCTGGGGCACGAGGGTGCTTCAGTGTGGGGGCTGTAGGCCAGCTAGCCCCACACTGAAGCATCCTCATGCCACAGCCAGGCCCCTCCCCAAGGCCCCTGCCAGCCTGGGCTGCTCCATTCCAACTCAATGTGCTGCAGTTTGGGCGCACATGTAAACAGTGTGCCCAGGAGGTTCCAGGGACCAATACGTTCCAGAGCAATAAGCATTGGAGTATATTGCTGTGCATTAATGGTATGTGTATATGCACCCACTGTGGATTAGAATCCTCCTTCTGAAACTTTGACCCAAAGAGGAAACTATTAAACTTCTGTTATAGCCCAGAAACTTTGTTATACCATCATGAGGTTAGGAGGGTTATCTAGTCCAGCTCCCTGGACAGTTGCAAGAATAGCAGTGTATATTATAATCTATATTGTCCTCATACTTATAACACCCATCTGTTCTCTGGGAGATGGAGGCAGTGTCTTTTCTACAGGTGCTCAATGTCATTCAGTGGAGCTCCGCTTGTACAGCAGATGGAATTTTGAGTTACCAAACCTGAATCAGCATTAGCACATGCACTGGTGGTTATGAACCACCACTTTAAGCTTAGGCAACGCATCTAAATAGGTAAGTTATCAATGGGTCCCTGACAAGTCAATCTGAAATGGTATAGAAGGAATGTATGCTTAGAGCCAAACTTTTCAAGTGAGGCAGAACAGCATCATTTGCACTGCTGGGAGGGTTAACCATGTTTAACAGTGGTAGAAAGCCTAGAGCCCTTTGCTGTATTTAACATTCTGTAGTGTTCTAGTGTTATATTTAGCATCCCTGCTCATCTGCTTGGACATAACACTCTTTTTTCTTTTTGTATACAATGACCCAGTGAAATCCTGTATTGATTGCAAGGTTTTAATCACAGGATTTTAAGGCATTTGGCAGCTGTAGAACAACATATCTGACAGATCTTTTGTCATTACATGTACCTGGGTATTCACTGAGATTGTCAGAAGCAGGTAATATGTAATCATTTTGAGATGGAGTCTGAAGTCCTTGGCATCTGGGATTCTTCCCACCATAGCAGAATTCTTCCTTCCTATTTGGACTGTACTCACAATTTCAGCTATCATTTGTTGTGGCTTCAGATGTCTTAAAAGTCAACATGGATGCACTTAAAATATTTTATTGTAAAGTATTCACCAACTCTGGGGTAGGCAGTGCAGATTTTTTTTTGTAATGGACACTGACAGTTAAGATATTCTCCCAGCCCACATTATGTTCTTCCTTTCTAGATGCTATAGCAGCAGTTCGTTTGTCTGGAGTGGGGGGGAAATAAGTGTACTTTGACTGGCAGCTCTGAATATTCCCTGTCTACTGGAGGCATTGTGGTTTAGTGAAGAGGAAACCAGAGGCTTCTCAGTTCTAATCCTGGCTGTTCTGCAGAGTTGTTGTGACTTAAAGCAAATCACTTTACTTCTCTGCACCTGCAAAATGGGCTGACATATTCTACCTTGCAAAATGTGCTGGGGTTTTGTGGATGAAAAGCACCATAAAAGTCCTAGATTAACTAATTCTTATTATAAAACATATTTTTACCTCTGCTTTCACAGCACACTCTCAAGTCAGTAGGAACACAGGACTGGATTGCATCTCCTAAAGCATTATATTCAGCCCCTATGTTCAAAGGAACCAATTGCTCAAAAATTCCCCAACATTGCCACTTCAAATCCTCACAACACACTTACAAGGTATAAAATCAGAAACACAAGGAAGTGGGAAGATGAAGACAGTGTTACTGCAGTGACAGAGAATAAATGGTTCATGTATGCTACTAGGAGTTAAATGTGTCACTGGGTATATATCTACATATGCAATTAATGTATAAATGAATAAATTCTGGCACAGTTTGCACCAGGTTCTGCAGCATATTGAGCAGCGGCACAGGACCCCCAGCTGGCACAAGGCCCGAAGAGTCAGCTTGCCAGCCCAGGGCTTCTCTGACTCCGGTCAACATGCTACACAGGGGCTGGCTAGGGCATGTAGGGGCTCCAATGTGGGAGTAGCTGGAAAGCAGCCTCAGCGCTGAAGCACCCTCTTGACCCAGCCAGACCCATCAGCATCTACACGTGTTGCTGTGTACTAAATAACTCCACCATAGGATAGTACTTGTGTTTACAGGTACTAACCTATGGCAGCATGTATTAGTTTACTCTGCGGCCTAATAGGGCCACACATGTAGATGCTGAGACTTTACTGCAAAGCTAACTAGGCAACTCCACAGTAAACATCTTGTGCAGACATCCCCACAGAGACTGAAAATTGGTCCACTCGATACAGTACTGTATTGAGTGACTGCTAAGTATTACTATTGCCCTTTACTTGATGGCTGATTTGTGCAGAATCGTTTTCAATACCTCAACCACAACTTAAATGAGACAAAATGTTACTTAGGAAGATTTGTTAAAAATGGGACTTTTTTCCCTCTGTTCCATCTAGCTGTCTTTTCTCTCTCATGATTAGCTATACTTGCCTTTTGCACTTCTTCTCCTGTCCTTTCTCAACACAGCAACAAATCTCTCTCCCTGTCACTTTTGCTACTTGCTAAATCAGTGGTTCTCCACCTTTTTAGACTCAAGGCACCTCTCATTGGATTCAAGGCACCCTGTATTTTTTGTGATTTGAGCAGCATCCCATTTTAAAAACTCATTTATTACAGTGCTTACCTACTTGCAGAGGGGCCAGGTAGTGAGAGGGGGAGAATGGTCAAGCAGGGACTGAGGCTGAGCCTCTGTTTATCTGCTTATCCCCTCACACCTCAAGGTAGCGTTCAGAAGATCTCATGGCACTGTGGTTGAGAATCACTGTGCTGAACCCATAACTTCACAAATATCTATGCTCTGATTTTAGACCTGAAGGGTAGAGGTTCCTTGGCCAGTGGGCTCACAGAAGCCCTTGCCTCAAAGGCAGCATTGACATGAACTGAATAATTAAGATACTGACCTTTTCAAGAGGTCTTTGTCTCAACATCATTCTAGCAAATGGAAGCAGTAATTCAGAGATGCCACAAAGTCCTCTGCATGAACATTAGGTCTTAGCCAAGTAATATGTTAGGGAGGTCCCTCTCTGAGGAACATAACTTAGAGGACTGGAAGCATCCTCCTGGATCATCAGATCCAATCCCCTGCTAATGCAAGCCACTGTTATAATTTTACTCTAGTGCCATATTTCCCCTTCTGGGAATGTCTTCGTTGCAATTGGTGTTTACCAATTACAGGGTCCTGCACAAGATGGCCCTGTTTTTTGAGTAGGGTTGCTAAGCAGTCTTAGCATATGAATAACCACCACCATGGCTGATCTTGCAATATCAACCATTAGCCCCATTTACAACCATTGTGAGGATGTGCCATTCTGCTGCTCACATAATTAACATCCCCTTCTCATAAAAAAAGTCCTAAGCAGGCAGTTTAAAGTACCTGTAAACCCCCTTTGCCCTGCTGTAGTGATAAGAAAGGGACTTTACTGAAGCTATAGATCGGACCCCATGCATTGGTGCTATTTCACTCAAGCCAGTAGTCACATTGGGACTGATTCACATCTCCCTGATACTGCTGTAAGCTGAGAAATGTTTGGTGGAAGCCAATGCAGTTATGCTGATATTTGTAACATGAGGATTCTCAACCAGGGGTCCATGAGATACTTCGAAGGGCGTAATGCAATATCAACACTCTTAGGTGTGCAAACACCCTACACATGAGTCACAAGATAAACTGAGAGATTTCAGATAAGAATTTGAATTTGAAGAAGTGTCAAAAACAGTCTAATCTGTTGTAGCTTTTCTGATTTGTTTGCAGCAGAAGAAATACTCTATCTTTCTGTAGTCAAGAAACAAGTGAAAGGTGAGAGATGTTGTTTACTGAGGGGTGCCTTGAGTCTAACATGGGGTGTCTTGTGTCTAAAATGGTTAAAAACCATTGATGTGAGAGGAGAATTTTGACAATTGACTTCCATGGGGTTAGGGTGGGGGGCAGAGTAGTTGGCTTAATAGCCATGAAAATCAAAGTACACTGGTTTTGGTTCAATTCTTCAGCAATGAGGCAATCATTGAAATCCCTTGTTTCTTTTTCGCATCCACAAAGTAGAATTTCAATCAGATTCTCTACCTCTGGGAATCCCTCTCTTACAAAATTAGCTTATACTAAAGTTAAAACCCTCAGTATCTAGTACAAGAGAAATATCAATAAAGTACCCAATTCCACACACACATGTGCGTACACACACACAAATATGTATATTTGTCTCACTTTAATTTGGAAACCTGGAGCAGACTGGAACAACTTGTGATGTCTCTCAAACAGATGGCTCTGGCAGGAGGATCTGGCAGTGAGGCGGATAGCATCCTTGAATTCCTTTCCCTGGCTGAATACATTGTTCCTTCCCCTCATATAGTTCAGGTGGGCAGTCGAGTCAAGTTGTCATGATGACGTGAATGCCAGGGCAGAGCATGGCTTTGAGAGGGAAAGCAGTATTTATTCCCACACTGGGTTATTTTTAAAATGCACAGTGATCTCAGTGACAGCATCCATATTTGCAAGAAAGGGATTTGTGTATTTAGATCCAGATTCTGACTATACAACTTGACTGCCCATGTTAGAAATAATAAGAAGCTGTAAACCCCAGGGAGAACTCTGGGAGGCACCATGCCTCAGGGAGCAGCACACAGCATGCCTAGTATACCTAGAACACCGTTCCTTTGGAAGATCAGGCACTGTATTTCCATCTGTGGCCAGTCCCAGTACAACCCAATGAGGAGATAGGACTGAGACAATGTCTACTTATTCCCCTCTCCCCTTCCTATTTAATTTAATGGCATTTTTACCATCCTTTCCTCTAAGCAAGTACTAGAAATTGTTACCATGGTTCTTCCCCTTCTTCCATTGTGCTTACCTGCAGAATTTTCTTTCATGTCTTCCAATGGTGTTGCCCTTCTCAATTTTGCATCCTCCCCTCTTTTTTCTCTCTCTCCCCTTTATGCTGTTTGCTTCTGGCACTGGATTGTGTGGCTGGGAGAAAGGTGCATTAGCACAAGGGTGTCAAACATACAGCCTGTGAGCCAAATCTGGGCTGCAGAGCCAGGTCTTTGAGCCCAAAGCCTTGATGTGGGGGGAACCTTCCTGCAGCTGTAGCCAAGTGCCTGGGCAACAGCCACTTTACTGGAGCCCCAGCACCACTGCAGGAAGGAGTATGGAACCACAGCTTGTTCCCATGGTGGTAGCCAAGCAACTGGGATACCAGGCTTCTTTGCTTTGGGTCCTGGACCCGAAGGCAAGGGGGTGGGTCTGTGGACCTAGTCTGGCCTGCAAGGTGGGCCTTGAACCATTCATCTGGCCTGTAGACTGATCCTGCACCATGCCGCTGGCCCACAGGGTCAGACAAATTTGACATCCCTGTATTGGCATCATCCTGAGCAATGCATGTAGACTGCACTTAGGATGGTGTGAATCTGTGTCCCTTCTGACCTTCTTGTTTATTGGAGTAACTTGGCCCTTTATGATTTTAAGCCATTAGGACTGACTGTGTACTGTGTTAAAAGAAGAGCCTTTCAAATATACCTTAACTTCCCAGACTCCACAAGGACTCTAGCACAAAAGATAACAAGGAAAATTCCGGTGAGGTGGGAGAGATTTTTCTCTAAACTTGACAAAAGCTGAGCCATCTGGATGTGACACACTCATCACACTGGTCCTTTCAACACCAGGTACTTCACTCCTTTCAGATTCACGTATACCTCCATCCCACACAAAGCTGGTGTTGTCTCATTATTGCTTGTCTAAAATATCAACATCCCAAATGTGAAATCTGGCCACTCCTGTTATATCAAGCGTTATGCACAGTAAAGAACCTCCCACCTGGCTGCTAACTGCCTTCTCCACCCCCATAATTTGTGCAGTGTTCCCCTTCTCAGTGTGGGCCTTGGCTGTGGAGGCCCTGATAATCCCTTTTTATTAGTGCACAACTGGAATACCTCTGCTGGGGACAATGCAACTACAGCGGTGAAACTGCTCCACAGACCCACCCACTTTGTGGCTGGTATTCACGGCTATTCCTGCATCAGTGCAGGGGGTTGGACTAGATGACTGTTCTAATCCTACAATTCCATAACAAAGCTTCAAGGTAGTAACAGATGTTTAAAATGTTCCTTTTAAGGTGGAAGGGCCAAAGTTTAAAGCACACGGTGACAGTAAGGAAGAATCCAATGTCATGCCAAGTCATTTATGCTCCTTGAACTGCTGGAAGCCCTGTACCCAGCTAAGACTGCCAGTGTGTGAACTGGCCTGGAGAATGGTTATAGGTGACCAGCAGGGATCCTGGTTTTCTCTGATTTAAAAAAAAATTCCCAATCTTCAGTTAAAAAAAAGTAACCCCAAATCCACATTTTTCCATTATTAAAATACCACTAATATATATGTGTGTGTGTCTGTATATTAGAGGTGTTTAATTTAAACCACAGAAAAATGCGGATTTGGGGGGGTTTTTTTAACCAAAAATTGGGAATTTTTTTAAATTAGAGAAAACCAAGATCCCTCGTGACCAGGCAGGAGCTGAGCTCTCAGTGCCTCTGTTGAGCACCCTTTGCTGGTGAGACTTCAAAGGAGCCCAACTGGGTTTTAAAGCTGTGCTTCACAAGTAGAATGGCCCTGCTCTGCTTTTAGCCTCAAATTGCATTATCTTCACCTGTGAGCAGGATGAAATCCTTTAAAAGGAATGAGAAGGAAGGTCCCTGCCTTTTTCTACAGGAAGTTAAATGGGGAAATTGGCAACAGGCCAGCAGAGATGCATCTTACAGACTTGCGTCTGCTCTGGGGTAGACCTGGACTATGGGGTAGCTCTGGCTGTCAGTGCATGCTGCAGCAGATCTAGTTCCCACCACTTGTCATGGCTATGACCCTAACTTCTGGGGACCCATTAGTAGCCTGGCAGGCTAGATATAGCAGTTCCATGGGCCAGATCCGTCCTGTGGCCATGTATTTGACTCCCCTGTTATAGACTAACTAAATCAGACTAATACAGATAACCAACTCTGCTCTTAGGGAAATTGGAGCAGGTATGAGGCCAGATCATAGGATAGAGAGGCTGTTTCCTTCTCTGTTAGAAGAAGGAGCTGTGGTGAGGTTTTGATGTTATGGGTGTGTTATAGTGGCACATTGTATAGAATTGAATGAACAATGATCAAAACTTCAGGGAAATGAAACTACACAGACCGCATGGGGGAAAAAGGCAATGGGGAATTCCATTCTTTGGCTCTGTGGGGTCAATAAAAGTAGGAAACAGCATTTCACTGAAATTTTACTGAACCCCAATTACTTGCCCTAAGGCAGTAGTTCTGTCTTTTAGATTCAAGGCATGCTTTGGAAAGTGCCAACTCTTAATCTTTGCTCATTTTTTGATTACAGAGTAATAATAGGGTAAGTCTTCTGTTGTAAAGAAATCAGAAAGACCACAAAAATTGCAAAGACCACAATACATTTTTTAACACTGTGGATTCCCATTTAAAATATCTGGAAAGATGCTAAAGAGGGAAGCTCTTTCCAAAGAGTATTAGCTTCTGAATCATTTTCATGCCTAACAATGCTAACATTGCATGGCACCCTTGAAAGGATCTCAAGGCACCCCAGGGTGCCATGGCATTCTGGTTGAGAACCACTGCTCTAAAACCACAGATAAGTTCCTTAAAAAGTGTGCACTAACTTTTGTGTTCTGCTAGATTGGTTCTTCCTAGCCTCTTCCATCTGCTGCCTTTGCTCACATATCCTTTATAGCAGTCAGGGAGTTGCTTGGCTGGAGAATTTTTTCTCTGAGCCTTGCTCCCCCTGTAGTGACCTCTTAGGGTGTGTGCAATGGAGCAGAGAGCTTATAGCTTGTCACTTCCCTGCTGCCCACTCATTTACAACTAGCAACCAGACCAGCCATTGTACCCGGTAAGTGCAGTAATTTAGCTGGTCCCTTGCAGCATTTGAAAGGACAGACAAAAGCAGGCCAGAAGCTGTTTCTCTTTCCTCCAGGGAGCCTGGGGTGGAGCAAGTGAATTTTATTTCCCTGCTCAGTCTACTTAGCTGTGGAACAAAATCCTTTACTAAAGTTTCACTGCATGCTCTTACCTGAAGGGGAAGGGGTCAGAGACCTCAGTGGTGGACCCACCTGCAAAGAGGGGACTGTCAGCCTTGGGTCCCTGTTTAGGTAGCTCTTCCAGGAGAGGGAGCAAGCAAGCTGTCTTTTGAAAAGACCTTCCCTCCTTAGCTGCCCCTGAGCAGGATGTAGAGGGTGTGGCGTGAGATTGTGGTGCATGATATACCTATGAAATGATTATGCGAAGTTTTTTGTCTTCCATGTACTATAGTTCATGTGTCTCATGTGCAACTCTCCCTGCGCCTGAGTCTGTTTTTGTATTGTGTCCTATTGACATAGGAGCTGTAAAGTAACCCAAGGTCTATCCCATGCATAAGATCCTATCCTGCCACCCCCCACCCTTCTTGTGTAGGGAGTGAATTAGGAGTGGCGAAGAAAACTGCTGAAGCCCTCTGTTCTGCCTCCGTTTCTGTTTCCCTGGGGAATGGGAAGTAAAAGATAACTTAGAACAGTCATAAAGTTACTCTAATTTGTGCTGGCAATCTCTGGAAAGCCCTAGTTCTACACTACCTTGTGTTGCCTCTAAAACTTTCTTTCATAAACCTGTCACTGTCCAGAGATATTTCTGTGAAGAATGCAGGCCATAGGCAGCATTGCTGGAGTACAAATAAGTGCCGATAATGATGACGCAGAATCTGGTCACTTCCAAGTCCTGAGACCGGCACCTATATAGTCCCCTGAGCTCCAGTGCCAGCAGTGCTTATTGTCCCCTGAGCTCCAGTGCCAGCAGTTCAGTACTGTGCCCTCTCAGGGACACTTTCCTGCCTTGTTCTCTCCGGGCAGGATTCCGCAGTCCTCTACTATCAGTACAGCTACTCTACTCCATCACACTTGTGGTGCCAGTGATCTGGCAAACCTATTAAGCCTCGTCAGGACTCTGACACATTTCTCAAGTAGCATTTGTGCCTCAGAGGAACTGTCCCAAGGTCACCCTTGCCCAACCAGTCAATCTGATATTTCTAGTTCAGCTCATAGTAATTATTCACTCTTTGGTCCTCCAGCTTGGCTAAATGAATCTATTAAACTTAACTGACTTCTAGTTTCCACCTTCAAGCTAGCCTCTTGCAAAAAAAGAGATTTTTTTTGTCAGAAATTTAATTGTGAAGACCACCTTTTTAAAAAAAAAATCTTAATTTCTAAGCAACTTGTTTTGATTTGCTTCAACCATGGGAAAATTCTCCATTGATTGAAAATGGGAATATTCACAGTTATATTTGATAGAGTTAAAAAAAATCAAACTCTTATGCTCTAGGGCAAAAGCCGCTCTCTGTCTGATGAAGGTGAGGTGGAAATTCCCCTTGGAAGCTAGTTCTTTGATCGTTCACTTTGATTGTTGCTTGAGTACTTGAGAGGAAGTTGTAATGTTGGCCAGTGAACCTGTTTTGCAGTGCTCTGTTCCTATTACCCTGTGAAGCAGAAGGCAGGCCAGAGTGACACCTTAGAGCAGTGATTTTAACCTTGTTGGACTCAAGGCACTCCTTGGAAAATGCCAGCTCTTAGCTTGTACTTGTTTTTTGATTATGGAAAAATAATAGAGCAGTTCTGTTGCAAAGAACTTGGGGCCTTGTTACACAGTAGTTTGGGGTGGCTCCTGTAGCTCTTAACCTCTGGATTGTCTGCACAGTAACACCTTAAAGTGGTTTAAAGCAGCGTTTCTCAACCCATGGGTTGCAAGAACATGTGAAAGGGCTGCGAACAAACTTTAAAAATGGAATCTTCTTAAAGGAGAAAAACGTGGGAAACTGGCTTTCTCCTTGCAGGCTGGCAGACTTCCAGCCTTCAAGGGGCTGCTTGGGGTCCCCCATGCCACACACACCCACCACCTGCCCCCACACACCAGGGAGCTAGGGCCTGGGGGCCAGGGGGCAGTGGGTTGACAGTGAGAGGCAATGGATAGGGAGGGACTTGCCATCCGTGTTTAAAAATGGGTCCTGGTACAAAAAAGGTTGAGAACCACTGGTTTAAAGCACTTGTTATGTGGCTCAAAGTTGTGCCTCTCCAGGGCAGGATTATCTCTTGATTGGCACAACCCAGCTCCTGTTCCATTATGGTGTGGCCACTTCCCACAGCTGTGCCATTCAACTTAAAAGGTGTGACTACTCCACTTTTACTAATGCCGGGAACATTTGTGAGGCTCACAGCACAATGTGCAACAAGGCCCTCCAAAAGACTTCAGTGGGGCAGAGTGGTTATGACAGTACAGATTCCTGTTAGAAATTTCTGGGTTTGTCGTGTGAATCATGTATGCGTGTTTGCACAACTAACTGTTAATTTTGTGCACTACCCCTAAAAAGATCCCACAGCACCCGTCAGTGCCATGGCATCCTAGTTATAAACCACTGCCATACAGACTGATTGGGTCAGAGAGGAATGAGTTTAGGCAATAGCTTCCTTAGAGTGGCCTACTGCCTCTCTGCACCAGGCAGGCTTAAAGGTGACCCCCAGTCACACCTTCTACCTGGCTTGACATACAGAGCAGGGCTAACGACCCTGTCAGCCTGTGAGGAGCTCTGCATCCGTGAACCTGGGGAACAGCGGGGAGGGGAGGGGTTGAGAAGGGAGGCACATGTGTGTTGGGGCTGGGAGAAGGGAAGGGTGTATGCATGTGTGAGGAGGAAGGGGAAAGGATGAGTGCGTGTGTTGGGGAGGATGTATTTGGTAGCTGTGTTGGTCTGGCACAAAAAGAAATGCAAAACTGTAGAACTCTTGGTTCAGAGATGATACTTTTTATTAGACCAACTAAGAAATTGCAAAAAAAAAAAATCTTTTTCTGCAAGGTTTCAGGCACACATGCCCTTCTGTGTTGGGGGGGGAAGAAGAAATGTGTGTGTGCGCGTGTGTGTGTCTGTGTCTGTAGAGGAGGAGAGGGAGGGGTGCGTGCCAGTGTCACCAAGTCCACTTATAACTGGAATTATTTTGTGTTTTTTTTAAAGTCGCTTTAAGTTTTTTGACAGTCATGGGTTGATAAGCACTTTCACTCCCCTATCTTTGAAATGAGGTGGGCTTCTTTTGGGCTTGTTTTTAAAGGCACTGTCGCTTTTTTTCTCATGAGGCTTGGCATTACTGGTGTGCACACACACGTGTGTGTGTACGCTGTGGTAAGGAGAAGAGGTATGTGTGCATGGGGCGGGGGGAGAAGAAACACGGTTCCAATTACACTTTGACTCTTGAGAGGGGTCTGCAAAAAAAAAAAAATGAACTAACTGGTTCATTGATTAACAAGTCCAGCTGAGTAAAGGAGCAATCAGATCGGAGACCCCTCCCCAGATTATGATTTTCAAATCTTATAGGGGCACTCAGCCCCCCCTAAGCTCCCTCTTAATTCACACCCTGAGAAAAAAGGTGTGCACCTGTGTTGGGGGAAGAAAAGTGGGGGGGATGTGGGTGTGCGCACGCTGCAGAGAAAGAGGTGTGCTGAGGAAGGGAGAAGAGGGTTATGTGGGGGCAGGAGGAGAAGGGGTGTGCTGGGGAGAAAGAGAAGGGTGTGTGGGTTGGGGAGAAGGCGAAGAGGTGTGTGTGTTGTGTTGGGGGAGGAATGGGGTATGTGTTGGGGAAGAAAAGTGTGTGGGTGTGTGTTGGGGGGAAGCAAGGGCAGGTTGAGGGAAGAAGAGGTGTGTTGAGGGGAAGGAGAGTGGGGTGTGGGAAGAAAAGCTGCGTGTGTGTGTGTTGAGGGAAGGAGAAGAGGTAGGGTGTAGGGGGGAGGGGGAAGAAAAAAGGGAAGGGTGTGTGTCGGAGGAGGAGTAGAGAGATGTGCCGGCCTGCGGAGGGGAGGGCTGCGCCGGGGGAAGAGGAGTGGGTGCGTGTGGCCGTGGTGGCGAAGGGATGAGGTCCTGGGGGAGGAAGGGGAAAGGCGGGTGTGCCGGGGGA
>NW_017728931.1:10002041-10028063 GCF_001723895.1 Crocodylus porosus | reverse complement strand
CATGTGAAAACCCAGCTTGAGCCCGGCACCGTCCTGGCCGCCTTCTCCAGAAGAGCCGTCCCGAAAGCAGTGGCTTGGGGTGATCCAGAAAGGATTTTGTCCCCATGATCGCAGCCTAACCTCAGCTCTTTACTCAGGGCCGAGTGCGCCGTTATTTACATGCGTATTGGCGAAGGCGCAGTTCTGACGAGAGTCCAACGGCTCTCCGGCGTGTCCCAGCCACTGCGAACAGCTGCAAAGCGTGCAAAGGTTAGTGGTGAGGAAGGGACAGGGAATAAGGAACCAAATTCAGCCTCACAGGTCATGTTTACACAAGATGCCCACTGCGCAGTTGTTACTGGGCAGGCATTTAGTGCTTGCATAACAAGTTGCTCTGTATCCAGTGTTATCGCACAGTAGCATCCCAGCATGGTTGCCTGGTGACGCCAAGTGCGCAGTAGCATCGTGTCAGAGTTTGTGCTCGGTGATGCCACTGCACAGTAGTAATGAGCTACTGCGCAATAAGCATCTCATCTAGACACGCTCACAGATAAAGCTAGGAAGCAGGGCCACAAGTCAGGGGTATATACATGAAAGGAATCCATGTACAACCTGCTTTCTATTCCTTCCTCTGAACTGGCTTTGTACTCAAGCTGTGAGCATGCTGACATGAATGGGAAGAAGGACTTTTCAAAGCTTGCCTGGCTTTGAAAAGTCCAAGTGGGGCAGCAGGCTGGCGGTCTGTCTGTCCATGCTTCTTGCTCCCAGCAGACTTTGAAAGGCTGCTGAAACTAATGTTGACTGATGCTTCTAAATAGCCACCTTTTTAAATCCCAGTTCTGGGACTGCTCCTGCACAAGGGTAGAGATAGGTTTGATCAGGTGCATTCCCTGGATCACAGTACTTCAGTCTTCCTGATGATGCTGTGGTAAACATCAACAATAAAGCAGAAATACACACACGGAGGCATTAGACTAAGCCTGAGAATACCTTAGCATTTTGCAGTTTTGGAGGCACAGAAATGGGCACCTGTGCCACTGGTTAGTAGGTTCTTCTGCCCATCTGCAGGGGCATAGGCACTCAGCATTCCACACGTCAAAACAAAAATATTGGGCAGAAGGCAGTGTAAGATGGCAGCTTTATAGACTACTTAAAGGCCTGAACTTTTGTAGGCTACATCCTACTTTTGTCAGTGTCTGTGTATCTCTCAACCCTGGCCCCCAAAACTGGGTCCAACTTTCTACTCTTTTGCACTGGTGATACCCCAGTTACTTAAGCGGAGTTATTTCTGATCCATACCAGCCTCAGAATTGGGATCATACCCTTTTTAAGGACTGGGTTCTCACATCTCATGTGATGTGAATCTAGAGTAATTTTCTTGGAGCTGTGCCTGTAGAAGCTGTGTGTGCATGTGTATGTACTGGAGGTTTATTTCCCACTTCCATAAACACAAATGCATATCAAATGCCATAGCGGTGATTGTCTACATCTAAGGATTTTACACAGAGGCAAATGGGTACTTCCCTAAAACTTCAGTGGTGAAAATGAGCTTGCTTCTTCTGAGAGATATTTTTGAAAGGGGCACTGTCAACATGATTTTTCCTTGAACTAAGTGTTTTCAGAAATCTTTTTGTATTGTGCTTCCTTTAAATAACTAATTTTGATTGAATTTTCAAAGAATCTTTAATGATTCTGCATGTATTTCTGCTTCACTGTTGATGTTTACAGTGCCCTTGTCATTAGGAAGACAAAAGTTCCATAATCCAGTAAAATGCACCTGGTCAAAGCTATCCCCCTTGTGCAGGGGCAGTCCCAGAATTTAGATCTAAATTAGTGGGTATTTAGGAGAATGGCGATGTTGACAATGCACAGAGCTGTGAAATGCACAGAATAAGCCTATTGATTGGGGGGAACTAAAATTATTTTTTTCTGGTTTCTTTCAGTTAAAGCCACTTTTGGTGTTGCTAAGATCTGTAGCAAGCTGAAAAT
The DNA here is from genome assembly GCF_001723895.1 of Crocodylus porosus. Classification (NCBI taxonomy): domain Eukaryota; kingdom Metazoa; phylum Chordata; order Crocodylia; family Crocodylidae; genus Crocodylus; species Crocodylus porosus. The sequence continues at coordinate 10,026,095 of NW_017728931.1, read as the reverse complement.
TTCAGGCTTCATAAGTTGCTGGTGTCCCCTTTACCTTAAGAAAACAGGGCAATTTGATGATAAAAAGATGGTGAATCTTGTCTGCCAAGTACTCCCTCACAGGGCTCCAAATTAAGTTTGTTGGTGACCAATCAAACAAAATAATTCTAGCATTCTCCATTCTACAGCCCTAGAGCACCTGGTGTATTTGCTGTGTAGATAATTCCCATGTACTTCTGGCCAAACCTCTCAGCTGGATGCAGCAATGAAGCACGTTTACATTCAGATGAATTGCTGCTCCACCCTGGGCCAGATGCCCTACTGAGGTGTGTGCATATGTCAGGAGGAATTGCATGAAAATAAAGGGTTGGAGGGAAGCAGTGCATACTCAGTGGACATGGGGGCCATAAAGCGCTCCTTGGCCTGTGGGTCTGCCTGCCTCCTAGTATCTTCTCTTGTATTTCCTTGTCAGCCTGTTCTCAATGAAATTGGTGTGATTTAAAATAAAATAATGGGTTATAATATAGATGGCATGACTCACTAGAAGCAAAGCTTGTTTTATGAAGGACTGTAAACATATTTTTAAGCAGTTTTGAGGCCCTGTATGTTTTTATTTATTTATTTAAATTCAAGCTCTCTGCCTGGCCTTTCAGCAGAGACATTAGAGATTTACCAGTCCTGTTAAAAATGTTGACTGCCCAAAATGTGATGTGATTGTGCTTCTGTACCAGTGCTAAGCTGAAATTCTCCTTCATGCAGGTGGGTTTTACAAAGCCCTCTGTATCGTGTGAGCACACTCAACCAATCTGCTAAGTTGCATTCAAATTGGGTAGATAACCCCCAGCACAGGTGCCAGAGCATGGTGCGCAAAGGCATTTTGCTTGGCATGTGTGCTTTGGGGTGGACAGCAGAGAAGAGGCTGGGGCTGTGCTGCCACAACAAGGATCAGCTCCCTTGTGGTTCCCCTGCCATCTGCCTCTGGCACACCAATATCTCGCAAGTTGAGGTTGCAGGTGTTTTTGGTGCTTTGCTGACTCATGGTTTAAGTGCCTTCATAGCAGAGTTGGGACCTTATTACAGTGGTTCATATGTCTCCCTCTTCTCTTTTCTTGTACAGAAACCTCAGCATCTATAGGGCAGTTAGCTAAAGTTACAGCATGACATATTTATCCAAAGTTCCTTTTCTTTCTTTCTGTAATTCACGGAGTTCTCATTTTAAGGTTAAATTTTCAACCAGCTGTCCCCATCTGGCCTTTGAGTAAATGGCAAAGGATTATCTCTCTAGGTATGCATTTGGATATGCTGTAAATCTTCTGACAGATGGTGTTCAAGAATAACTAAACTATTTGTTTATATGGTCTAAAATGATGGGACAGGGAGTAAGATCCAGGTTTTGCACAACCAATGAGTTGGGTTTTTGTACATCCCACAATCACTGTATAAGGGACCTCACATTGTGCTGAGAGAGCAGTACAAGCCCAATTCAGCAAAAGTATTTAAGGGGTGCATCTGCCCATGCAATTAATACAGTGCAATAAACTGGAGTAGTTCAAGTTGGAGTAAACTGCTCCCAGGAACACCATCTACATGTGTACCCAGGACAGCAGCAATGTGTGTAAGGGCAGAGGATGCTCCTTGCTGGCAGGGCTCACTGGTTGCAATTTATGCCTTCAGTCAGTATTTACATGTACATTTCAGTGCAGTAAACTACTCCCCTGTAGGATAGTACTGTCCCCAGCCATACTATCTCATGGAGTTCATTAGTTCAGCATATCTCAACCCATGGGTTGCAAGAATATATGAAAGGATCACCAACAGACTTTAAAAATGGACTTAAAAATGTGGGAAATTGTGGCTTTCGGAGTTCCAGCCTCCATGCCCCACACACTGGGGGGCTGGGGTGGGGGGTCAGCAGGTCAGGAGTGAGGGGCACTGGGTCAGAACTGGCCATCAATGTTTACAAATTGGTCCTGGTACAACAAAAGTTGAGGACCACTGAATTAGTTTACTGTGCCCTAATACCAACACATGTAAATGGTGATGCTTTACTGCAGAGCTAACTAGTAGATGCACCCAAGGACATACTTACCTTCAAGCACATGAATCACTCTAAATGTTACCACTTGTGTGAGCTAGACAGTATGGTGTATGTAGCTGTGTAAAAGAAAGTATACTGTTTTCTGCACCTTTTAATGTAGCGTCAGTTGCTACTCTCTGTAAAGAAATCTATAAAACTTCCATTTTGCATTTTCATTCTGATTCATGATGTTCCAGGCTTGGCTTCCTCTTGCCGGTGTAATATTTTTCCTTTCTTTCATAATCGCCTTTTCCCCTTCATCTGAAATAAAGTGGATCTACAATGAGAGATGCCTGTTCTGTTCCTTGTTTGTGGAAAGCTTTAGCAGGCACTCAAACCGAGTTGATCAGATGGGGCAAGGTGTTTGTATCACATCTGTGAAAGCCACATCTGGATCTGAGCTTTGCTGCTTATCCCATAAATTTCATGAAAGCAAGTTGAGTCTCTTCAGTGTTTTGTTTCTTTTCCTGATCTGTCATAGCCCAAAATGTAGTTGTGCTCCTGGAGTAAAATTGGATAAGGAGGGAAAAAGCATTATAAAACTGTTGCTTCTCCTTTTACTCCATGTCCTCCACTTCCTGTCCATTTCTGTTACTCCCCATAATTCTCTTCCTCAGCAGTTGGTAGTTGAACTTCCCATGGGGATGTGCTACAAGGCTGCCTTATCAATTCCCTTAGTGCTGTAGCTAGGCTGTGTGGGGAAAGAGCCACTGCTGTTTAAAATCCAGCTTGCTGAGCTTTTCATGCAGAAACATTTCAAAAGGGAAAGCAGCTGTTCCTAGACCAGACCACTTTTGTACTGAACAGCATTGGAAGATTGGGCTTGTTTTGAAGTGGATACTTTATGCAAGAAGCTGAATTAGGAGCTGTATTATGGTTCTGGTTTGAGGTTCTTGGGAGAATGTAGGGACGGGAGAAGGAGGTGGCAGCAGTGGCACGGACAGACAGGCTTGGGTGCGGGAAGTATGGCAATTTTGACCTGTTTGATCTCTCCTCTGCCTCAGTCTCAGCTACCCCATGACCTGAACCGTTGGGAGCCTTTCTCTAGTGTTTTGCCACCAACTAGGAAGTTTTGGGATGATTCTTGTGCTTCTAATCAAGCACATCTCTTCTAGACATGGCTAGATTATCTCTGTCTTAGAGGACTTTACACCAGATTCTTGATTGACAAATGATAGTACAGGCAGCCCCCGCTTATCGCTCTTAATTGGTTCCTGAAACACTGAGCATTAAGCAAAACCGGAAGTATTTGATGACCCAAGATGGCAACCACAATTGTTTTTAATGACACAAGATGGTGACCATAAGTGTTATAATGACATTCACTGAGCACTAAGTGAAATCAGGTATCAATTTAAAATGAGCGTTATAGCAAAATAGCGCAAAGAGAAACAGGATTAAGTGGGGGTTGCCTGTATTGCAATGACTTAAACAACAAAAAAAGATGGGAAAAGGGTTAAAATGATGTTAGGAGAAAAATGTAAGGAATCTTCTTCCTGTTCCCCTGAACTCATTTGATATACTGAGGGACCAAAGGTTGATGGTTCAAGTGTGCAAGATTCTGCAGGCCAAAGTGCACAAATTAGCAATGTGGCTGACATCAAGTCTGTCTGGCTCCCTTTGACTTCCCAGCTTGAATGACAAAGCACCCATTTACACCTGGGGTCAGCTGGGGACAGCCTTCTGTGCAAGCTCATGACTCTGGATTCTCTAGCGAGTTACTTTCCCTGCTTTATTACTGCTGCTCTGGGCTGAGGACTGGATATAAACATTTATTTATTTATTTTTGTTGAAGGGGCCCAATTATGCTCTCCCAGGACTTCCTACTAGCTGGAACAGCAACCAAAATAATAATAAAGCCAGAACATTAGGCATGCTTAGCCAGACTCTACTTGGATTTACTGCACACAGTAGGGAGTAGGCAAAGAAACCATATATGTTTCTGCTCTAAAGGAGCATTAATAAGAAACAAAAGCTTGAAAATTAAAAATGTACTGGGGGAGATGGTAAAATCTGTTAAAGCAGATATGTTCTTAAATAGATGGTCAAGAGACTTCTTAATTAAAAAAGGAATTTGATTTTTTTTCTTCCCTTTTTTCTGTTTTCCCCTAAAAGTAAACAAGTATATGAGACTAGTTTGAGCAGAGGTATAGGATTCCTGGCTTCAATTTCTACTTCCTCTGGTTGATTGATCTCTGGAAATAATCCACTTAATTACTCTGCCTCACTCTACCCATCTGTACTATGATGATGTTACTATACCTCCTAGGTGTGATGAGAAGCTTAAGTAGTTAGTTCCCCCCCGCCCCCCGCAAAGCTTAACAATTCTCACATGGAATAGAGTGCAGATTGTGGTGTCCTTTTGTTATTTATTGTTGATGTTATCCCGCTGTAGATTGTCCTTACTAATTTGCCAGCAAACTGTGTTATAAATGCTTCCAAATCCTAATTTGTACTATGACTTTACATGTGGTGCCTTAGATTTGTGGTAGTTGTGATTTTTCATGGTTAAGGAACCACTTATTTGTAATTGGAATGCTTTGCTTTTTGGTGTTTGTTGTACATTTTTTTAAGAAGGTAAATAAAAATTATGGTTTCAAAACTAAAAAATATACTTCCCTAACACAGAACATAAGTCTCAATATGGGGTCAGTCATCATAAAGCTAGTTAAATAAATGGTTATTGTTTTCTGTTCCCTCTCTTTCCACTGTGAAATGTATATAGTCATATTAATTGAAACAACACAGTAGTGCATATAGCGTTTGCCTGGACTATGCATATACCAAAATATGTGTTTTGCTCTAGATATTTTCCTTGCCCAGTCAGTAGTCAAGTTAGCTTTGGGCCAGGTAACGTGTCTTTCAAAACCTAAAATTAAAAAAAAGTACAAATCTAATACTGCAGAATGTTTTCTGGTCATCTCCAATGTTACTAATAAAATGGAGTTATTCACACAAACAGTAGACATCTAAAAAAATTTAAGAAGCCTTTTTGATAAGCAAATCTAATCTAGGGTTTTTTTTTTATTTAAAAGGGTGTTTTTATTATGTAAGCAAAAGTGCTTTGGAGCTTTTCAGCAGCCAATGTAACTCCTGTTGGCTTTGCTTGTATACTCCTTGTTTAATCTCCCATGTGTTTTTAGCTGTGTGCAGTTTCAGAAACGGACAAAAACCAGTATTCCAGCCTCTGATCATGGCCTCATTCAAGGACCAGTCCTCTGGCTAATTATAACAGCCTCAGCCTCAGCCAGCAGAAAGTCCTCTCCTGCTATGGTAAATAATATCAGAAGGTAATATTTCTAACTGAGCTTCCTTTGGAACAATTGGCCTGATAGATATTTTAATAGATCATCTGTTTTATTTGCACAGTCTTCTTTAATACATTCATTCATATAATCTTTGATGCATTCAATTCTAAATTCATGGATCTGAATGTTTTACACTCCCCATTAGAATGCTTGACTTCAATATTTTTTAAATCAGCCATTTTAAAATATAGAAGAAAGTATTCCAAATTGTGTTTGTGTATTACATCTGAAATGGCAGTGCCTGTCAGTTAATACACACAGTTTTTCTGGCAATCTGTTTGTAACCCATTTATACTTTAAATAGCAGTTATCAGTACCCCTAGTCTTCTCTTGTAATATTTGAGTTTTCCTCAAAGCATGTTTCTGCTCTGATAAATGGGTATGTAAACATGTTATGTTGTTACTACTCAGCCCTGTTGTTCTCTCTGTATTCAGAGATCCATCATTTCCCTTCTGCAATTAAAGTATGTATACCTATGTTTATTTTTTGATTATTTTTCATCCTGTTTGCACTGCAGAGCCAGAACAACTCAAAGGATGCATCTAAACAAGATGCTTTACTGCACAGTAAAGTAGTTGCTTATGTAGTTAGCATGTGTGTTTATATGTGTACATGCTTACTGCACAGTGAACCGTGCTAATCTCAAGTAAATTTGCTACCTGCAAATAAATGCAAGTATCAAATTTACTTGTGATTACTTACTGTGCAGTAGCACTCATGTCGATGCCTGACCAGGACCAGATCTGCTCCCAGTCAGCCAGCCACCAAGGGATGGAAGATTTCTCCTTGCCTCCAGGAGGTGCCTGCTGCCAGTGTGGGCTGTGACACTGGAGCCTGGGTGGGGACTGTGTCCCCCTGTCCCAGCAGCAGGGAGCTCCAGGCCCCTCACTCCGAGGTCACCATCAAGCAGCTGGGAGATCCTTATCTCCTGGCCCTTGCTTCACCTTCAGAGGGTGGGGTGGGCCGGGCTGGAAGATCCTTATCTCCCAGCGCCAGCTCTGCAACAGTAGGGCTAGTACTGGGAGAGCCTTATGTCCCAGGCCAAGCTTTGCAGTTGCAGGGCTGGGAGATCCTTATTTCCCAGCACCATCACTGGGACCACGGTGCCAGTGCTGGGCAATCCTGATCTGGATCTGGATCTGGATCTTTATAAAGATTTCCCAGCAATGGCCCCACTGCCACAGAGCTCAGGTTGGGAGATAAGGATCTCCCAGCACTGGCCCCACTGTTGCGGAGCTGGCACTGGGAAATAAGGATCTCCCAGCATTGGCCCCATGACCGCAGAACTGGCATTGGGAGCTCCCTGCTGGTAGGGGCTGGGGAGCCTGTTCTCTATCCAGCTCTGTGATCACGGAGCTAGGTGGGGAACAGGGGCTGGGAACTGTCCTGGTTAGGGGCAGATCCCAGTCTTGTGGCCCAATCAGGTGATTGGGGCGGGGAGCCGGGATCTACCCCACGCCTGAAGCTCTTTCCAAGGCCTGTGCCTTGATCTGCCAGTGGGGCAGCTAGCAGCAGGCAGACTGGGGCGGGGGGCTGGGACCTCCCCTTCCCTGCAGCTCTTTCCAGTCCCCTGCCCCCAATCAGAGAGACAGGGCCAGGAGTTCCTTGCTGCAGGAGGACATTGTCCCTGCCCTGGCAGCAGGCAGTCCCCTTGGGGGCAGGGTGCAATGTCCCAGTCCTGGCCAGAGCTCCCCCTAGTGGTGGCAGGAGCCCATTGCAGGGCCCCAGGAAGTGGAAGCAGTTTGACTCCATTAGCAGCAAATCTACCCCTGCTTCCCTGCACATATGGATGCCTGCCCGGGAGTGTTTGCTTGCAAGCAGTTTATTCACGAATAAACTGCTCCCAGATCTAAAGCATGTTTAGACACAGCCAAAGAGAATAAGATTTGTTCTGTTCTTGTTCCTTCTGTCAAACTGAATCCTTCATCTTAAGGCCTGGCTTCTGGAGTACTTAATACCTGGATTTTTTGCATTTTAGCACCTCTGAGTGGTTTAAGACACTCGTTATACGGCTCAAAGTTACACCACTTTGAGATGTAAGATCATTTCTTTGTAACAGGGCACCTGATATGGGGCCTGTTATTGGGAGGCGGGGGGGCAGGAGACGTTTCACCCTGACTGCCAAGAAGGGAACTTGCCTGTGGTCAGACCATGGTGGGGAAAGCGGAACAATGTGCACTTGGAACCTAGGTGTTCCCAGTGAAGTCCTATACAGGCTTCAGCGGAGGTGCATGTGGGAAGAGGGCCAGGGCAGATTGGCTCCTGGGGGAGGAGCCAGCGCATAAGAGGGATGCGGGGAGAGAAGGGACATTGCCTTAGGGCAAGGTTCAGGTGAAGAGACTGGAACTGAGACAAGAGGAGAGACCAGAGTGGTGACCCAACAAACCCCGGAGGGGTACCTACCAGGTATTGAGACGGGGAAGCAATGCCCGGGAGGAGCTGTATGGGCTAGTGCTTCATATTTGGGAAATGAAGTCAGGAGAACCTGGAGTGAGGAGCTGCAGGGGAGGGATGACAAGTTTTCCCCTGTTCAGAGGGAACCCAGGAAAGGGGACTCCATACTAGAGAGCCAAAGCTGTGAGATCTACAGAGACTGGGGCCCTGAGGTGACAAAGGCCAGTCATTAAGGATGGTTACCAGCAGATTGCTCCTTAACCATTACAGGTTGTGAAGGTAACAGCTCAAACCAAAGGAGGGCAGGGGAATGTTATCCCACTAGAAATAACCAAACCAAGACAGGGAAGGGACAGCGGAGTGCTCATGACCATGAGAACAATCCGAAAAGAGAGGGAAGGAGTACCCGAAATCACATCAAAGTCTGGGGAACTACAGGTAGGGTCAGGACAGGGTGAAGGGGAGGTAGGATCCCTGAGAAGAGACCCTGGTTATTACCCCAACATGTATTAAGAAGGCCACCTCCCCAACTCAGTGTTCTTTCTCAAGATATTTATTTTCCATTTAGGTGTGGCAGGCGAGTACAAGAAGGACATTGAGACCAGGTACTGGGTAATGACTGCAACACCCGCGGTAACAGCATGACATCCACACCTTTGATTTGTATTACCCAGCTTCTGTTCCGCATAATCCAGCTACTCCCCACAGATGTGCCACTCAAGTTGAAGGTGTAACTGCAAGATAGCCCGAAGCTGATTAACATTTGTGCTGCTCACAGTGTAAGCTGTTACAAAGCCCTTAGTCAGTGGTCAGTTACAGTAGTGGAAACCCACGTAAATCAGTAGGATTGCCAGGGCATCACAAAGGGCATACACTTAAGGTAGATATGCTACTAAGAACTGAAGTTGCCCTGCAAAATCTGTTACTGGTGATAATGGAAAGGAAGTGCTCAGGATAACTCCTGGATTCCAGGTTAAGTGTGAAGAAGTGGCAGTTGAGGGGAAACAACAACATGCTTATAAATACAGCACCTTTTGATATGGTTTCACTGAGTGTGTCTAGTTTACATGAGAAGTTTACTGCATAGTTGACTAATTAACTGTGCAGGAAACATCTTGGCATCTACATGTGCGCTCCTATTAGGGCTCATGAAAATATTAACTCCTCAGCAAGGCAGTATTGTAAAATATAAGTACTATCCTTCTGCATGGTTTTCTTATGTGCAGCAGTGCATGTGTAGACACTGCCCCAGCTGGCTGGGGCACAGGGTGCTTCAGTGTAGGGCTAGCTGGCAGGCAGCCCCCACGCTGAGGCACACACTGCACCAGCCAGCCATGGGGTGGCATGTGGAGACAGAGGAGCAGCTGCAAATTCAGGGCTACTCCCCTGTCTCTGCGTTCTGCAGAGCCCGCATCTCCACATGCCACTCTGTGGCTGGCTGGATCTCAGTTTACCTCCGCATAGAGGCTGCCTCATGGCTAGCGTCATGCTGAGGCACCCAGTGCCCCAGCCAGCCCCCGTGCAGTACATGGAGCCCAGTTGGAGCAGCCCTAGGCTGACAGGCTAACCCCCTGGGTCCCTTGCCAGCCTGGACACAGGGACCTAGCAGGCTCTCTGTACCTCACAAAGGAAACAGTCATCCTGCAAAAGGGTCAGTGAATTGACAGATTTGCCACCTGTTGTCCACAGCTATTGGCACCAGAAACCTTAGGAATCCCTTTACTTTCTGGAGTGATCTGTGAACTCTGTATGTCTGACATAAAGTTGCAGGGCATAAAATAAGGACACAATGGTAGGTTTCAGGATTCCAACCACAACTGAGTACAAAGGGGTCATGCTAATCCTATGCCACAGTTGCAGGAGAGGGAAAGACCCTTTCCTTCTTCCTCTACCAGACTTGCCACATGTTTGTATCTATTAGCTAGACACAAACATGCATTAATGATGCTAGCCAAGTAAGTTGCCCAGGTGTGGGATGGATCTTACGTTGGCTGCTCCTGGATAACCATATAGTAACACAGACAAGGAACCTTTACCTTTAGTTAGCTTGGATATTTTTCTTCTCAGATTCAGGCCTAGCTGTTGTAAGTGTCTCATCTCTCAGCTAGGATACAGGAACAATCTTGACCTCTTCTCACTGGGAAAAGCTACCTTTGACTCTGTATACTGAAGCTTTTACTGCTGCTCCTGGTTTATATCAGCTCCTTATCTGCTTCCATATCCATTTCAAGGGCTTGATTGTGAAGTTGTTTTCTGAAGGCTTAGTGAAAAGTATCTTGGACATCTCTCCTACTGCAGTCCACTAAAGTAACAATACTGTATTTACTTGTATATAAGATGAGTGCCCCCCCTTCCCAATCAACATGGGGAAACAGCCCTTTGTCTTAAATTTGTATACAAAGAAGCCTCATTAAATACATTATCTACTATTAAACTGCTGCCAAAAGTAGCATGTACTCAGTAATGGAAACCAACTATAAAGTTGATTAAATGCAGTCAACTCTGAGTATGACTATAAAACACATGGCCCATATGGGGCAAACATACTGGTGGGAACTTTTTGCTGTGTTGCACTTACAACAAAAACAAACCGACTCCCAAAAAAGCAAAACAAGCAGTTGCTTTCCCAGGAGGGAATGTGCACTGGGTCTGGAGGTACTGCAATACCAGACCAGCACTCGGACAAGCTGGAACAAGCTTTTACACCTTTCCCGGTGCCAAAAATGTTTATGGGAACCCACTACAAGCCCAGGTTAGTGCCACTCATGTGAATAAGATGCATGGTAGTACCCCTTGTGCTCAGTGCCACTCTGCACTACTTTTCAAGTCATGGTGAGCCATTGCATTGAATACATTTTTATTTCTTTTTCTTTTTCATTCCCACAGGTGAGCTGCATCTTTTTTCCCACTTCCATTTTTAATGATTCCTGTTTCTTTACCAGCTTTAAATGTCTGGCAGACATCAGTGAATGGGGCTTCAAATAGCTTACCCAGAATCTCTCTCTTGACCTCTCTCTTAGCCTGTCATATATTATTAATGTGGCCCTGCCTCCCATGAGATGGAACTGGAGCAAGTTGCCCTGGTCCTCATCTGCATATGATTCCAGTCATAAGTAGTGGACCAGTTAGCACATGGATCCTTTGTAGGGGCCAAGTGGAATATACACACATACTTAAAATGCTGTTGTCTCTGCTGGGGCCCAGCCCAATGAGAGTAAATCATGAGCCTTTTGGTCCTGAATTAATATTATGCGTTGATTATGCTCTATATAAGTAGGTGCCCAAGTGCTACTTTAAAGTATGTTTGTGGAGTACCTGTGCTAAACTTTGCAGCAGTTTCAAAAGAGGCATGCTGCATTAATTTTCGATGAATTAAGTCTATGGGTACTTGTAGTACAGGCTTCCATCACCAGCCGCATGGGTTAGGTTCCAGAAAGTTCCTGTGGTTGGCAAAACCACGGCTGGTAAAACTAAAGGCTTAGGGAAGGTGGGGGTAAGGGACTTGAATACTGTACAGTATAGAGTATAAATATAATTTTACTTGCCTTTAATACTGTACACGGTGGGGGTCAACAGGGCGGGAAGGGAAGGGGAAGGGAGGGATGCGCCAGCCAGCTCTGCACAGCATACCCTGGTGCTTCCCTGCCCCCACCCATATGAATGGGCAAAACTACCCGTGGTCCCAGGTGGCTGCAGACCCGTTCCCCACCCCCGCACCTGTGGGATGCTCCATCCACCCCACCAGTCTCAGAGTTCACCAGCCATGGGACCCTGGCTGGGCCGGGTTGTGGGACTATCCAAGCCTGGTGGCAGTGGGAGCCACCTTTCTACACCCCTGGATGAGCCACTGGATTCAGATCTCCTCACCTGCCACTGCCCCAGCAACGTACCTCCTGCGCATGGTGCTGCACTGAGGGCAGTGGCCCTCCCCTCCCCCAGATGAGCCATCCACGTCCCTGCCACCCACGTCAATATTTTCAGATTTGTTTCTTTTTTCCTATGCGGTGAGGGAGAAGAGGGTCTGATAGTAAAGAAGGTGGGGGCGGCTTGTAGGGGAAAGAAGTTGGGGAGGACAAGAGATCTACCTTTCCCTTCCCCCCCAATTTATTTTCACTGCTGTAGCAGGGAAGGTTGATAAATTCAAGGCAAACCTCCAATAATTAGGTTCTATATCTGGAAAATTATAACAATTTAAAATTTTTTCCATATATAGAATCTAAGTATGGTGTGCATGTGTGTGGGCGGGGTCATCTTGTATTTGAGTAAATATGGTAATTTGCAGGAACACTGCAGTTGATAGTCCCCAGCATGGTATTTGATGGAGAGGGAGAGAACACCTGCAGGTGGACAGCATGTGGTTGCGGAATATATCATTATTAGACGAGCTGAACATGAGTTTTTCTCAGGGTTTTTTTTTTTAAAGGCTCAGTACAAGTCTTTAAGAAGTTTCCCCAATGGATATCCTGTAAGATGGGGACTTATGTGAGAACAGTGGTTCCCAAGCTTCTTCCAGTCATTATCCTAAATCAGGGATTGTGAACCAGGGGTACATATACCCCTGGGGTACTTTGAAAGGTCCCAGGGAGTACGCAGGGGTGGGAGGGGACAGAGCTTACAGCAGCAAGGCCAGGGTGGGGTGAGAGCAGGGCTGTGCAGACACTGCGCTGCTGCCGCTCTGTCCCTTGCCATGCCTACGCTCTGCATCTGGCTGCTTGTCACGTACCATGGGATAGGAGTGGACACATAAGCAGATGTCCTGGAGAAGCTAAGGTGCAGTAAGTACTTATGTCTTGTGTATTGCAGTTATACAGACTGTTTGTATGCTGGCATCAGCCTTTAGTAACTGAAACCCCATGTGGGACACTTTTAGCTCTCTTTCATTCAGGGTTAAACTGCTGTTGTTTAGCTCTTGTGGGGCAAGGTAATTGGGAGCATTGATACACTTACTACAGAACATCTGAGGTGTAGGAAGTTTTTTCCCCCCACCCTTGCACTCTGTTAATTAAAGGACCAGAACAGTAGGAACTGTGCACCAACAGTAAAAAGGAGGCAGGGCTTTCACTTCATATCACTTCATAACACCTACTCTACATTTTGTGTTCCTGTGTCTACTTCTGTGCCATAGTGGATGCATCTACATGTTCAATTACTGTGAAACAATAAACTCCAGTGCAGTTTGCACTGGAATCAGCTGCTCCTGGGTGCAGCTTTTACATGTGTGCCTGGGATCACAGCAATTCAAGCCAGGAAGGAGCAGCCCCAGGCTGGCAGGCAGCCCCCACACTATAGCACCCTCATGCCCCAGCCAACCCCAGTCAGCATCTGCATGTGCATTGTGGTGGAGTAAATAACTCCACTGTAGGATGGTACTTGTGTTGGGCAGTAGTGTCCTGCAGTGGAATTCATTACTTTACTCTGGCCTAATTGTTCCACATATGTATACAGTGACACTTTATTGCAGAGCTAACTAGTCAACTCAGCAGTAAAGCACATATGTAGGTTCCCCCAGTGGGTGTGTCTACATGAGACATTTAATGCACAGTTGAATAATTAGCTGTGCAGTAAACGTCTCGGCATCTATGAGTGTGCTCCTATTAGGCTGGAGTAAACTAATTTACTCTGCAGCAGGATAGTACTTATAAATATAAGTAATAGCACATATAGATGCTCAGTGGGCATGTGCACGTGCAAATCCTCTGGGGTGCAAATGCATTCTAGGCTGGTGTCTATACATGCAGGGACACGGGAGAAGATTTGCTGCTTATGACAGTAGTCTGCTCCTGTCCCTGCTGGCCATGCACTGGCCCCCTGCAGCAGCCAAGGGGAGCTCCGCCTAGGTGCTAGTTCAGAGGCTGGCAGGGAGCATGGGGCCAGGAGACAGCTGTCTCCTGATGTAGGCTGGGATATTGCTGTCTGCCCCCAGGAGCTGCTTGCTGCCAGGGCGGGCTCTAGCACTGGAGCCCAGGTGGGGAGAATGTCCCCTGCTCTGGCTTTACGATTGTGGAGCTGGGGATGGGAAATTCTTATCAACCAGTCTAAGCTCCATGGTCATAGGGCCTGAGCTGGGACATAAGAATCTCCCAACCCTCACTTCCCAATCACGGTTGTGAAGTGGGAGCTTGGAGCTCCATGCTGGGGCAGGGAGGACATTGTCCCAACCCAAGCTCTGATGGCAGAGCCCACCCCAGCAGCAGGCAGATCCCAGGTGTAGGGTGCCCCCCTGCTGTCCAACAGACTGGGAGAACATTTGATCCTGGTTGGCTGTCTACACGTGCCATACTGCACAATAAGTAATTGGGAGTAAATTTGCTCCTTGTACTTGCAGGCAGCAAATTTACTCGCGATTAGAACAAATTACTGCACAGTAAGCATCTGAACGTGTAGACAGTGTGCTTATTGTGCAGTAATTGGCTCTAAAATTGAGTAAAGCATCTTGTGAAGATTCATGCAGTGAGAAGTAAACCAGGGCAGCTTAGCCTTGGAAGAGATGAGGCAAAACTGCTAGAGGTAGATTTGACTTACTGTCGGGTAATTCTGGGCACTGGGCAGTTAGTGCAGAACATTTGAGGCACAGTAAAGCTCCTCTCTTCGTTTAAATACCAGAATTGTGGTCTTTGGGCAATTGGTAGCATGGTGTGGCTTATGACCCTACTTGGGGTTGCTACCTCTGCACTGGTTCTTTTATAGTAGACCATAATTAATTTAATAATGTTGTATAGTGGAGCTCAACCATTTCATAGTGGCCACATCTACACAAGATGCTGACTGTGGAGTTGTTACTGTGCAGTCATTTAGTACTTGAAGTAAATGACTGCACAGTAGGTCTGTGCGAAGCGGCAAGTATTCGATTTGGATTCAGATTCGACTGATTCAGAGGGACAGTGATTCAGTTTGGTGATTTGAGTCACTGTCCCGATTTGCTTTTGCTGAATCAGATTCAGAAATTCGGTTGTTGAATTAGCCAATTCAGTGATTCAGCCATAGACTATAATGGGGAATCACTAAAATACCTGTAACTGTCATTTTTTGCAGATTTGGGTGAAAACAGCAAGGATGGTAGCCTCTTCTGATGGCATGAAACCTGCCAGGTTTCAAGGAGATAGGTGCAGGGGCTTCTGTAAAAGGGCACCTCAAATTGTTGAAAGCAAAACTTGTGTCACTTGTACATGTTATTTCTGGTTGTAGCTGTGTTGTTCTAAGGAACTGGCTGTCAGAGTTCTTTGAGTAGATGTGATATCTTTTATTAGACCAACTGAGTAGTTGGAGAAATATATCTTAGGAAGCTTTTGGGTTTAAAAACCCTTCGTCAGGCTGAGGAAGCATCTGCAGTTGGTGTGTGTGCTCTTCCTGGATGGACTGAATAGTAGAGAAGCCAGAGGCAGGTATGCAGGCAAGAAAGCCAGTCAGTGAAAATGTAAATTCAGGTGTCAGGGGCTGAGAGACAAGCTGGGTAGGGGGAATGTAGCAGGTAAAAGTGGAGAGATACCTGGGGAGTCAGATGTCAGGCGGGTCATAAATCCAATGTCTCTGAATTGAATTGGCTACAGAAGCTTAATACAGCCCTACTGCGCAGGAACCAGAGTTACTGCACAGTAGTGTTTTCAAACAGCTTTTAAATTACACTGACTGTGCAGTAGCTCATTAAAACTCACCATGCGACGCTACTGCGCAGTCAGCATCTCATGTAGATGCGGCTAGTCGTTATGCTGCAAATGCATGTAATGGTTTATAGAGAGTTAATATTTATCAACGGTTAACTACACATTGCTAGGAGAGATACTTAATCTATTTCCTGTTGGAAATCAAGGGGAAAATTGCTATAACTCAGTGTCATTCTATAACAACCGTTGTCCATTGTGTTCTTGATAACAGGGACTGTTATATTGAGATTGCAAGGCAGTTAAGAGCTGTGCTGTACAGAGCTTGATTTTGATACCAAAAAGGAAGGGAACCTGGAAGAAATGACAGAGATTCTGGAGAATGACTATTTTAGATGTTGTGTTTGTTTGATTGAAAGAGGAACTTACAGTAGTTGAAGCATGACAACAGTTTGGATGTCTGGGCAAGATTTAAAGGTCCCAAGTCTACTGAAGACTATGAAAAGTATCGTATTGTCTTCAGTGGGTGTGAAACAGTTTCTAAGAGCTGGAATGGAATGGAAGGGCAAGAACGGATTTTAGATGTGTTTTGTTTTGGGCAGCTACAGGATTTGGGAGCAAAAAGATTTACAGGTTGTCAAGATAAATGGAGAAGAGCATAGTTCCAGAATGTAGTTTTTGTTTTTAAAAAATGGAGAGGGAGTATGTTCTCAAACCCTGACATAAAGTAATATTTTAATCTAATAGAAAACATTGTTTTAGTTTTAAATCTCTCCCTGCAGTGTTGCAATCCCGAATTCACCAGCATTGGGCTAGTCAGTGATCACTGAACATGAAATCATCTGGCTGATTTCATTGCTCAAGCTGAGTGAAATGCCAAAAGTAATCAAGCAGCATCAACAGTAGAGAAATAAATTAGATATATTTTTTAAATTAAGTCAGTTTTAATATCTAACTAATTTAAGGGTTACCTTTTACCCCTTCCAGTTCAAATTTTGATTAAGTTTCAGAGGGATGGTTTTTGTTTTTCCTCCCTTTTTCTTTCAGTCTTCCTATCCCATGGTAGTTACTGGCCTTAAATATCGCTGGCATAATTTATGGTGCAAGATTGTGAGATAATGTAGCTGTGCTGCCTTGTGGACTTTGAGTGTAATTATATATTGAAATATCTTCTGCATTTATAAATGGAAAACAGACCAGATCCTCAGCAGTGCTTTGCTAGTTTTACCAGCTGATGCTTTGGTCCACAGTGTTTGAGAAACATAACAGTTTTAGGCTTATTTTTAGGTTTATTTGAAGGTGACATTCAAATTAGTTAGGTTTTTACATCAGGGCCTCTAAGTACTAGGAACTCATTTCCACGCATCCAGACCCATCTGATCTAATTTCTTAATGGATAAGATCCAGATGTCTAAAATTCTTTTCAAGAGCATTACAAGATGGATATGTTCTGCTTCAGTAATTTGGCTAGATGCACCATTGCTTACCATGTGTCTCTGTAAATTATTTTTATTTCTCAGAGCAGGGAATGGAGATTTTTATTTTTTCCTGGGAATCAAACAACTCTATACTTTTATCCCTTGGATACTTTTAATATAGAAATCTACAGGTAAGCAGACTTATTTTCTTTTTATCTTCTAAATGTTCATTTATACATGTTCAATTTAAAATATATTTCTAGTAAAGCAGTACCAGTTCAGAGCTAGTAAAGGAACTGGTGGAAGCTGGTGGGTGTTCCATGGATGTTAACTGGAACAAAATTTCAAGAGCTGGACAGTATCTTTCTCAAACTGCTGAGTTCAAATGAATGACTCCTAAGTCACCACAGTGACAGTGCTTTGTTAGGGCCCTATATGCCTATTTATCCAAGCTGTTATTGCATGCCACTGGGCCTGTCTATACGTGCATTTGATCTGGGAGAAGTTTACTTGCGAGTAAAGACCCCCAGGCAGGCATCTACAAGTTCAGGGTTTTGGGATCAGATTTGGTGCTCATGGCAGCAGTTTGCTCCTGGCCCTGATAGCCCTGCACCAGTCTCTTGCAGCAGTGAGGGGGAGATCTAGGCTCCCCCTGGGTGCTAACCCAGGGGCTGGCAGGGAGCACAGGGCCAGGAGACAGTACTGGCAAGGGCTGGGACATTGTGTCCTGCTCCCAGGGGGCTAACTGCTGCTGCAGCAGGGCCCCAGCAGCAGGGAGCTCCTCCCCAGTTAGGGGCAGAGGACTTGAAAAAACTGAAGGAGAGAGCCAGGTCCCAGCCCTCTGCCTTGATCCACCAGTGGGGCAGCTAACAGCGGTTTCAGGGCCAGCAATGGGGGTTCTTTATCTTCCAGTGCCAACTCTGTGGTTGTGGGACCAGCGCTGGGAGATCCTTCTCTCCTAGCCCCACAGTGGCAGAACCCAGGCTGGGAGATCTTTATCTCCCAACGCCAGCTCTACAGACACGGGATTGGTGCTGGGGAATCTCCCAGCACCAGCCCTGCTACCACAGAGCTGGCACTGGGGGATAACGATCTTCTAGCCTGGGCTCAGCATCATGGGGCTTGCATTGAGAGATGCAGATCTCCCAGTGCCGGCCCCACGATTGCAGAGCAGGTGCTGGGAGCTCTTGCTGCTGCCAGGGCACGGGGACAATGTCCCCATGCCCTGGCAGTGGAATGCTCCACCAGAAGCACATTTGCTCCCAGTCAGGGGTCTACATGTGTGCTACTGTACTATTCTCAAGTAAGTTTGTTGCTTGCATTTGCTGGTAGCAGATTTACTCATGATTGGAGCCAGGTACTGTGCAGTAAGCATCTGGATGTGTAGACACAGATACTTACTGCCTAGTAATTAGTTGTAGTGCACAGTAAAGCATCTCGTGTAGATGCTTGGAATGGGTAATGCATTAAACAAAATTATATAAAGAAGGGAGTTTAAAAAGAGATAAAGTGTATTCCTTTCACATAAGTGTTTGATCCTCAGTTGTAAGAGGAAGGAAGAGCTTAATTAGGCCAAAGTTTTCTGTTGTCCAGTTCATTGATGGCACGCTCTTATTACACTTGTGTAGTTCTATTGATTTTATTGGGTCTTATCCTGATTCAGAGTGGTGTAAGAGAAAAAATGGACCCATTGCTACAAGACAGGACTGCTCCTTAATTAAAACATGTAAATGATGACCTCTGAAATCCATTGGGCAATTAGGACTTCCTGGAGTTATGTGCTGAACTCCCCAGAAACAAAGAAAAAAAGAGGCACTTGTCATTACATTGATTTTTACAGTTAATTGTCATCTCTGGTAATGTCCCTCAAGTCCTTTGATGAGCTTTCTCAGTAGTTTGCCTGTGCTACTGCAATTTGTTCTTTGTGCAAATCCCATTAAGCCTGAACCTTTTTTTAGGCAGTTCCCAGAAGCACTGCTCTGCTCAACACTTACACTTCCAGTATTTAATTTAAGTACACGTGCTGAAATTCTTTGATGAAACGAGGTCTGTATCTTGGTTGTCTATCTAACTTGTAAAACTGGAGGCACTAGACAAGCAGAGGTTTGGTTTCTCTTATTCAGACCTCGGGTTAGAGGGAGAGACAGACAGCAGTGAAACCAAGGCTAAGTACAGACGATCAAAAAGTCCAAGGCTGAATCAATTCAGTCTTCATAGGTTAGTCTAAGCTGCATAGACTGAACTGATAAGCAAGTGAACAGATGTTCACTTTTGATTCTGCAAATGCAACCACGTGTCTGCAGTGGCCCAGGCCACAAACCAGGGCTTGCTAGAGCATGCCTTCCTGCTAGTCAAAGCAAGTCTACCCACCCTGCGTAGCGGCTTACAGGGGAGGGGTTTATGGGGGAGGTGCAAAGCATCCTCAGATGCTGGGGGACTGTGAGTTAACTTGAATCTGGATGGGATCTGGGACAGGAGTTCAATAAACCAATTTAACCTGAATAATTAAGTCTGATACTACATCCATCTAGATTTATCGTAACCGGTTTGGGCTATTTAGAAGGTGGTTTGTGTGCACTGAACTTCTGTTATGTTACAGATTTGAACTGGTTTCTGATCACTTAGTTAACGTGTAACTTCTGTCCCCGACCCAGAAGCTGAGAAATGTGGATGAGGGTTTAAGAACCTGATCCAAAGTCCATTGAAGTCAGTGGAAAAATGTATTCTGTTCTACAGACTTGATGCAGGGTATAAAGTGTTGGAAGGAGTGGAAAACTAAGATGAGGTCTTTTGGTGGGTTATGTAGGGAAGCTACACAGTGAGACTCTGGATCTGAGGTGTCAAGAGGGAGACTCCAAACTTGTAGATGTGGTTGGAGGAAAGAAGTTCTGCAGTCTTTAGTTCCCACAATGAAATAACACTAATGCTAATGAAGGTAGTCTGGATATATGCTTTTGTAAGAAAGAGCTGAATTTGGTATGCTGGTAGTTTGTCTTTTTCAGCCCCTTGATTTTTCAATGTTTTCCTTGCCAGATACTGTAGGAATTCTCAGAGTTGGCATCTAGTGGTGCTCCAAGCCTCTTGTCTGTTCCCTATCTGAACCCAGACTAGAATCATTGTGGACATTTTGAATACCTCTTCCTCACTGAGTGAGGAAATACAGCAGTTTAATTTTCTGGGTGGAGCTGCACCTTCATGAAAGCTTTTATTTTATCTCTCAAAAGATATTCCCTCTGGCTAGGAGGGATATATTGAGTTCTATAAGAACAAGCATCTAGTATGAATGGCTATACTGATGAGACAATGTTTTCTTAATGTGGGAGTGACTATGTTAATGGCTTTGTTGAACTTCTTGGTATACCCAAAAGGAACTGATTTTGTCTAGAGAACATTCTAGATGTTTCTACACCATAGTCACAACAATGACTGCAGCTCATGGAGACATAACTGATCTAGTTTTAAGCAGGCTGACTTGTGTGCTAATAGCTGTCTAACTGCAGCAGCACACTGAGGCCACCTGGGAAGCATGTGGGATTAGCACTTACTTAGCAATATGGTTTCAAAGCTCCATGGCACCACAGCTAATTATTTTAAACCTAACGAGTATCTGTATGCTGTACTGTGGTCAGTGTGTATAGGTATGCCGTCACTGAGCTGAGTAGGTACACAGTTAAGTGCTGTGATTTTTATCTAGCCAAGTAGCCCCTTGAGTGCTTATTTCATATGCCAAGATCAGTGTCCATCGGTGCTGGTATAAATCACTTTACAGAGGGTAAGGAGACTTCTAGGGCCAGATCCTCAAGACAGGGTTCCCATTTCCTCTCCCTTTTGAAGTAAGATTTACCTTTTACATGCTGCCTCTCATCCTAATACCTGATTTAGCAACCAGCTTTTATTTGGAGCTCAACAGCACTGCAGATCACCAGCCAACCACCATTTTGCTTTCAGCATCTTACTCTAAAAATAGACCAAGAACTTACACTTGTTTTTGCAGCTCCCATAAGCCTTCAAGAGCTGGTGCTAACTCATCAGTTCCCTGCCCCTTGCATAGCCCAGCAATACTCTTTATCCCCTCAGGATATCATGACTGACTTGTCTTTCAGGTTCTCCAGGGCATTGATTATGTTTTGTGTTTCATCTGGTATTTAGTCCATCTTTGAGTATCACTAGAAAGATGATGATGTTCCTAGCTACCTGTGGGGAGACTCGACTGTCTTCGTGGGGGATTAGGTCAGTGGAAGTGTAAAGCATCACTGCTTCTCCATTTCTGGACAGCATTTACACATGCATAAGTCCATACCTATTCAGGAAAGAATTCAAGCACATGTGTAACTTTTTAGGATGCCCTTGTGTTCCACTGAAGCTAAGGAGACTTGAACATTGTGCACATCCATTGTTGGATGCAGATGGTCTGCTGAGGTGGAACATAGGTGTAGAGCAGGGTTGGGCAAAATGCAGCCCACACAAACCCCACACACACCGCCCCCCACACCCCACCATATACACACACCCACTCCCAACACCACCCTACACTCAATACACAAGAATACGACTTTATTTTTGAGTTATTATGCAATCACCTCTATATACAGTACGCAAACACAAATCGTGACAAGAATATTTTTTGTAATAAAATTAAAATACATTATAGCAGGGGTTTGACTTTTAGTATACAATTTGGGATTTTTTTCTGGTTCCAAAATGGCAACCCTCCCCTCCCAAAAGGCATATTTCTGGGGGGCAAGGGGAGGGACTTCCAGTGGCAAAGGTCAGGGGTTAGGGGCAGAACTTTGACTCCAAGATGGAAACCAAGGGGCCAGGGCATCTGTCAAAGGGTGGGGGTATCTTTGCGGCCCTTGACAGCTTACCCAAACTCATTAAGTGGCCTTCCAGCTGAAAAAATTGCCCACCACTGGTGTAGAATAAGAATTTACTGAGATCCCAAGCTATATCAGTGGGCTTTCACTTCCCCATAACGTTGCAATATTTGTGCTGAGGGATTAAGAAAACTAGAACATAGCAATACATATTCAATCCTAAAATGGATTCCTTGGTTAAACTGGAGATGACCCATTCACAAGCTAAGCTCTACACCACATTAAAATATAGTTTGTAAATGTCCTACATGTTTTTGGTTTTTCTCCCCCCTTTTTTTTCCTCCCCCTTTTTCCTTGGAGACATTCCCCTGCCCACCATCATTTTCCCTATCATTCTTTTAGGAAAGGCTCAAGTGCATTTTTTTGCTTTGGAAAAAACAATGTGACAAAAATTTGAAAAAATTGTCTTCAGAGAGATTTCTCTATTCAGAAGTTTTCCTCCTTGGCACATCACAGTTAGTTTTGCTTTGAAAACTTTGGGCCCCATCTGATACCTACTTTGAAGGCTTTTTCCTGCTCTTCTTAGGGTACAAACACACAGTATGTTCAGAAGGGTTAGTTGCATTAATCTGAAGGCAAGCAGAAGATAGGCAGAGTTGTACCTTAGACCATCTGGCTAAGAGAGATGTGAACTTTAGGCAACAACCTGCTTAGTCAGATGCTGTGGTGAAGTAGATTGTTGCCTACCAAAGCTCATGCTTCTCTGAGCCAATTGGTATCTAAGGTATCATCCTACCCCACTTTCTGTCCAACAGCATGTTCATTACGTAGTGAAAGTGGAGTAGGCGTGGAAAACCAATTTTAAATGACGTTACCTCTTGAAAATAGCGTGTAACTATTACATGGAAACATTACAGTGTGGAGCCTGTTGTGTGTCTGTATATGTCATTATTTTCATCCTTCATTGGCAGTTTGCTTTGTAGTAATCATGATATACATATTTGTGCTTATGAGGCATCTTTGTTACTGCACTTTTGCACCAAAGATGACCATTCTGCATGGCCTTCAAATTAGGTATGGGTTGTCATGGTCTGACCTGAGGGACAACAGTGTACAAGGGCCCTAACAGCAAAGAACAGGATGTTTTTGGGATGGACCCTTGCCTTTAACCAAAGGGCTTAATATACAAGATAGCAGGCACTTACCATAGGTGACAACTAAAATTCACAGAGACCAATATACGGCCTACACAGCACCATATAAACCCTATTCTGAAGTGATTGATGGTTCACATGCCTTATGTGGCACATCTCACCAAGTGAAAAAAGGCAGCTTTTTATTTCTATAGCACTGTACTCTGTTGATGTTATTCTCTTAAAAAAGGATGCCTTTCTTAGTTTAAAAATATTTTCAGTGTTAGGGTGATCTTGGACTTTATTTGGACATAGTTGAAAGGAGCAACCTAGTTTGCATTTTTTAAAATGGAAATCAAACCCAAACTAACTGTTTTTCTCCCGAAGTTTAGAAAACCTCACAGTTTATTAATAAACTTCAAGTGGCAGATGGACAAGGTTTTAAGGGACCATGACCCCAGGGAGAGGGGAGTTCAGGAAGAGTGGTTGCTCCTCAAGGGAGTGATCCTCAGTGCACAAGCTAATTCTATTCCATCTCAAAGAAAAGGCAGCAAGAGGGCACAGCAGCCCCCCACAGCAGACCTCCTGAGGCTAAAAAGAAAGGCCTACAAGGGATGGAGGATGGGATTCACTTCCAAGGAGGAATATTCTGCACTGGTCCAGTCCTTCAGGGAGGAAACCAGGAAAGCCAAGGCTGC
This sequence comes from Crocodylus porosus, assembly GCF_001723895.1. Classification (NCBI taxonomy): domain Eukaryota; kingdom Metazoa; phylum Chordata; order Crocodylia; family Crocodylidae; genus Crocodylus; species Crocodylus porosus. Next base: position 10,002,672 of record NW_017728931.1, on the reverse strand, counting down.
AACTGAACTCAAACTAGCTTTGAGTATCAAGGACAATAAAAAGTTCTTTTTCAGATATGTGGGGAGCTGAAGGAAAAGCAAGGGCAACATTGGACCCCTGCTAAACCAGATGGGGCAACTGACAACTGACGCCCAGGAAAAAGCCAAACTGTTATATAGGTACTTTGTGTCAGTCTTTCATCAGTCCCATGGGATGCCCATGCCTAGTGCAGGACAGGGAGGTCCGGGTGAGGGAGTTCCCTTGCCCTCCATCAGTGCTGACCTCGTGAAGGAACACCTTGAGAGGCTGGATACCTTCAAGTCATCTGGCCCTGACAGTCTATACCCCAGGGTACTCAAGGAGCTGGCGAGCATCATAGCCCAGCCTCTGGCACAGAACTTTGAAAACTCCTGGCGCTCTGGTGTAGTGCCCAAAGACTGGACGAAGGCCAATGTAGTGCCTATCTTCAGGAAAGGGAGGAAAGTGGATCTGGCGAACTATAGGCCCATCAGCCTGACTTCTATCCTGGGGAAGGTCTTAGAAAAGTTTATTAAAGAGGCCATCCTTAATGGACTGGCTGATGCCAACATCCTGAGGGATAGGTAGCATGGGTTTGTTGCGGGTAGGTCTTGCTTGACCAATCTCATTTCC
>NW_017728931.1:9984937-10001301 GCF_001723895.1 Crocodylus porosus | reverse complement strand
AGCTGACTTCCTGCCCTTTGGGCAGGGGGCTGGACTCAATGATCTTCCGAGGTCCCTTCCAGCCCTAATGTCTATGAAATCTATCAAATAGATAGAAAAAAGTGTTGCATTTATTTGGAATAAATTACTGCAGGGACTGAAGTTTTCTCTTTATAGAAAATGTTTACCTCTATGGAAGAGTAATGAAGCGTATTGAGAACTGCTAGGGGAATATATCATTAGCAACTACAGTGATAACCAAGGGTTTTAATTTTCATTTGCCACAGATCAGTTGGAATATTGAGGTGTCAAATGATGGAAAATTAATGCATTATATTAAATTAGTAGAAGATCAGTTTTTATATCCATTTAAGTAAATGACAACTGTAGAGAGTAACATTTTTAGATATTTTCACCTGATAAGAGAATATACTGGAACTGTGCAGTTCAAAGCATCCAGCAACTTTAACCTCAATTTTTCCATCTGTAAACTGGTAGAGATTTGAGGGCTTGTAGTAAGATGACGTTATTTCCCAGTTATTGTCAGTAACATTTTTGGGAGGGGAGGGGGGGCAGGGTTAAGGCTAAATTCTGCTTTTGGGAACACCTATGCAACTCTGTTTTCAGGTTTTTCCCTCTGTGACACACTTGTACATGATTTTTCAAAGAGATCTTATAAAACTTGTAACATGAGTTCTTGGACCCAATGAAGTCATCAACAGAAATCCCATTGACAAGAGCTTATTTATGGCTTTTAAGGCCAGAAGGGACCATATGCTTACCTTTTTTGACCTCCTGTATAAAATAGGCTATAGAACTTTGCTTAGTAATTCTTGCAGCAGGTTGAAGTTCTAATTAGTTGCACAGGTGTAACTGGCTGAAGCTTACTAAACAGTTTTGTTGGTGCACAAAAGCTACAGCATCATCCAGGCTCTGTTCTCAATTGTGTGGGCTCTGCAAGGAGAACAAGAATAAAAAGTTGTAAAAACTTATTTTTGTCTTCTGAAGTAAATAGAACTGACTCTGAATATACGCAGGGACCAGATCTGTTGAGTAGGAAGGTGCAAGTTTTACATAGTCACTTTCAGAATAGAACTTACCACATTCCATATAGTTATCCTATTTTTGCTTACCTACATTAATACTTGATTCCACTACTTTAGTGAAATGTCCATTCTAGCTGTTCTCTTGTTAAAAGAAGTGGCTCTGTACATTTGTATTGACATACATTTCTCCTTAATATAAATCCTTATATTCTCTGCTCCCTGGTCATTGTCCTCATCAGCAAGTTCAATTAAAAATAACTTTTTGAGAGTTTAACTTCTTTCATCCTGTCAACATGTAATAGTCATTCTCCCTCAAAAGTAACTATTCCCACTTTCCTACAGTTTTATCCAATGTATAAATCCTTCTTTTACATCTCTCAAATTATTTGGCTTGTGATTATTATCTGTCTTTTATTTTGGATCCCAGAAATGGAGACTGTCTTTCACAATCATTCAAACTGGAGGTGTGTAATATGATGGCCTATCAGTATGAGAACAATACCCTTTGATTTATCTATTACGCTTTTCTTGGTAGCCCTCCTTACTGCTAATATGCACTGGAACAAAGTCTATCGATTTTTTTCCCCCCAGGGATCACTGCTTGGCCCATGCTTTTTAACATCATTATCAATGACTTGGATGACGGGGTGGAAAGCACAGTGATTAAGTTTGCAGATGACACTAAGCTGTGGAGAAATGTGGGCACATCTGACACTAGGGTGAGCATCCAGGATGACCCTGACAGACTGGTCCTATGGACTGAACATAATCGGATAGGGGCAAGTGCCAGGTCCTTCATCTGGGAAGGAAGAGCCTTCATTACAGCTATATGATGGGTGGTGATCTGGCACTGCCAGACCTGGGGGTAACAATCAACCAGAAGATGAATATGAATCAACACTGTGATGAAGTCGCCAGCAGGGCAAATAGAACTTTGGCGTGTATCAACCAGTGTGTTGTGGACAGATCCAGAGAGGTGCTCTTCTCCTCTATTTGGCATTGATGAGGCCACAGCTGGAGTACTGTGTCCAGTTCAGGGCACCACAGTTCAGGAAGGATGTGGATAAGCTCAAAAGGGTACAGAGAAGGGCCACCCATATGATTAGGGGCCTGGAGGATAGGCCCTATAAGGAGAGGCTCCGGGAACTGGGTTTGTTCAATCTGAGCAAGAGAAGACTGAGAAGTGACTTGATAGCTGCCTACAATATGCCAAGGGTGAACACCAAGATCTAGGGAAGCAACCCTTCAGAAAGGCATCCCCAGGGAGGACAAGTACCAATGGGCACAATTTAATTGAGGAAAAATTTAGGTTGGACACTAGGAAAAACTTCTTGTCTGTAAGGGTAACTAGAATCTGGAACACGCTCCAAGCAGAGGTGGTGCAGGTCAGTTTGGGCCCACCAGCTGGATTCAGCCTACAGAGGAACCTTGTCTATCCAGCCCATGGGGCAAAAAGTTTGAGCACCACTAACCTGATCAATCCCATGAAATTTTAACTGCTTTTTTCAACTTGGTAGCTCTGGGAAAGTTAAAGATTTTTGCCTCTTTTGTATTTTTGCTTGAATTGTTAACAGTTGTCTTATAGCTCATCAAATTAAACAAAGACCATCCTTTTTTGCTTTCTGCCTATTAGTCAGACCCCACCCTATTTTAATAATTTACTACCTGACCCATGGGTTAATATGCAGCAAAGTTTCATGTGAAACTCTCATGTGCATTTTCAGACAGCTTTCATTATTGGAGAAAAAAAAAAATTTCTTTTACCATTTATAGCCAAAGTCAGCTTCTTTAAATTAAGCCTTTTGACATTGCCAAAACCAGACTAATCTCCCCAGTTTCTCATGTCCTATCTCATTTCAGAGTAGAGTTCTTTCTTTCTTTGTTTTTGTTGTTGGTTTTGGGGGGGGAGGGGAGAGTTGGGTTTTTTTGCACATTTGGTTCAAACTGCATCATGAGTTCCAGAGAGATTCAGTTTTAAAATTGCCTTTAAAATCGATCATTTATTTTTAGTAAACCCTCCCAAAAATATGCTTGTTTTTTGACTTGAGAGATTCTTGAGATGAGATGAATCAATGTGAAGATTGGCACAGCCAGATTTAGCTTTCTATTGGGGAAGGAGGGAAAAGGCAATGTTCTGGTCGGTTTATAAAGTTTAAACTTCTCTCAATATTTTGAAATGTTAACATTTTTGAGAACTCTGAAATACATTTTCATGGTAAGTTGATGGGTTTGATTGGTTCTTTGATCCCTAACTGCATTATAGCAAAGTTTGTACCTGGAAATTTTGAACAAAAGGAAGCAGTACATTTAAGATGGGATGAAAATTGGGCAGGGTGGCATTTTAGAGATTGGTTCAGTACACTTGTAGAGATGGAGCTGGATTGTTTTTCTTCTTGGCTACTGTCAACAAAAATTAGTGACGTCGAATAGTTGTGGTTCAAATAGGTACCCTTGTTTGCTGTGGGGAGTTTACATAGGTCATAGGAGGCAGGAACTGAGGACAGTGGGGGACACTGAGGACATGTATTTGCTTGCAGAATGATTTTGTGAGTTGGTAATGTTTGAAACATTAAAAGAACCCTGTTGAGAGTTTGACTCTAATTTGCAGTGCTGGAAGTTCTTATTTGCAAATTAGAACATATTTGTTACAGAAATCACTGAAAAATAAGTAGGGACCTCCACAGTGCCACTTTTAGCTGCTTTTCAATGTTCCAAGACATATCCTCCTCTTCTAAAGAAAATCAAATTGTTTGAAAATACCTGTGAATATTTTACCTTATATATTTTCTCCTAGGGACTCAACAATGTCCCATTACAGCAAAGCTGAACAAGATGACTGGCTGACGATATATCTGAAGTATTTGTTGTTCGTGTTTAATTTCTTCTTCTGGGTAAGTCTTCTTGGTAATTCTATGACATAAAATTGCTATAAAGTTACTACCTTTTCCAATGAGAATATAGCTGTTTTGCTCTTCATAGGGGTGACTGTGGAGTGATAAGAGGGCATGGAGCCTGGCAGAGGTCCCACCAACATGCTCAGTAATGCTGTATAACTAACTCCATTAAGGTTTGACATGAGCTAGGTAGGGGAGGTGTTTATGGTGTGGTAACAGTGTTTCTTTAATTCATAAGCCCATCTCTATTCAGCAAAGCATTTAAACGTGTTTAACTTCAGGCTGAAGTGACGCTCCATGTATAAGTTCCTTGCACCGTGGTTGTTTCCAGTGGAATGTACACTTGCCAAAAAAAAAAAAAAAGGTCTTGATTACACTGGGAGGTTTGTGCACTGTGAGCTAGGGTGGGAATTTCCAGTGGTTTGGTGCCTTGTCACACATTCACTTGCAACAGTTGCAAAACATTCAAGTGTGGTAACCTATTGAAGTCAGTACATTTTAGGAGATAACCCCCTCCTGAAATGGAACACTTTGCAGTGTTATGACAGCAGGTGCTGAACTGCTTGAATGTGCATCTGCTCACATTTTAACTGTACTGAGGGTGAAGTTGCACATTATACTTAGATCACACTAAAAGCACATAAGATGCAAGTGACTGCATGTTCATGTTCATTTACTTGTGTTAAGTGCCCCCTGAGCATCTCAAAATTAAGCCACTTCAGGTGAGAATTAACTTTGAGCTGTGCAACCTAGCTCATGTTAAGGTAACTTAAATTTGCTCCGCAGAGTTAAAACATGCAATTTGCAGTCCTCCAGCATCCCAGGATGCACCATTCCTAGACCTTCACACCAGCCCTCCTCCCAAGAGCAGGGATGGAGCCCAAGTGTCCTGGCTTCTGGCCACACCCCTGTTTACTAGCTCTCTAGTGGCAAGTCACATCTGTGCAGGCAAGAAATGGCATTAACCCTTAATGTGAGACTGCTCACAGCATGTTCTCACTTTAACACCACTTTACATTCTGCAGATTTAGTGTGGTCAAAGTGTAACATGTAATTTCATCCTAAGTATTCTTGTGACACTACTTTTAGGGCTTTGTTACATGTTACTCTTAGGCTTTGCTAAATATGCGTAGTGTTATGTAGTATTACAAGTTAGAATGTTCTGTGAAAAGTTACATGTTAAAGATTGACGGTCTCTGACCTGCCCAGCCCCAGTGGCAGGGTGTTGCTGCCCAGCACTGCCTGGCTACCCTTTGCAGTGCTGATGGCAGCCAGCAGGGGCTGTAGCTTGGCCTCCAGTCATAGCAAGTCAGTCATGGTGAAGCTTGACATGCGAACTGGGGCTCCCCAGCCACTGGGGCTCCCCAGCCACGCTGCCTCTGCACTGGGCACCACTGCCTTGTCCTTGGTCTGGCCCTTGGTGCCCTCCTCCCAGTCTGTCATGCTGCCTGGCAGCACCCACCACCACTACTGCCCAGAGGTGGCTTTTTATCTAACTGCCCTCGCCAACCAGCTACAATCAGTTCTGGGTAGGGCTGCAAGGTGGGGAGGTAAGGGAGGGGAAGGGATGGGCCCTGCTGCCCAGCTCCTGGGATTAGTTGCCACTGAAATCCCGCTGATGGCTCCTGCCAGGTGTAACCTGAGCAGTACTCCAAGATATACTCCTTCTCCAATTGAAGGGATCAAAGCAGTGCACAAGCACTGTGGGAAGTGAAGGTACCCTCCTTCCCCTATAGAGCAGAACTAGATCACCAATGGGGACTTAACCATATACCTTCTAATGAGAAGACAGTAGTTGGAACATAACATGTATAAACCAGGGGGTGTAGGGGACACAACAATGCCCCGAGGGGGCAGGATTCAGTAAAGGTTAGGTATTTACATTTGTAGATATATTCATCTGGTTGACAAAAGACAGGTTTAACCAAATATAAAACACAAACAGCAGAACAAACAATACTGATTGGCAAAATATAAAATGCACAAAATATAAAATGTCAAATAACAAGAAATGTAGGGCCTAGGTACCTGGAGAGGGGAAACACAATGACCCCTTTCCACTGCAACAAGAATTTCTCCCTGTCACATCATTCACTGCAACTCAACCCAGCTGACACTTGAACTATGATCTCCCATGTAGTAGGCAGAAACTCTGTCACACAGCCACCAGTACTGGCACTGCTCTAAGCTGCTAGGGTTTTTGACCTTCCAGGGGCCTGGCTTCACACTGAGTTTCCTGGCCCCTTGCTGGAGGAGCTGGAAGCAGAGCTGGGAACCTCTCAGGTCACTGCTCTGCTTCTTGCTGGAGCTGGGGAACCTTTCCTGCTGGCTGCAGTGTCTTGTAGGGGGATCCTGGAGCCCAGCAGGGAGCCTCTTCTGCTGGCCACATGCTGTGCTGCTGAGGGTCCGACTGCTGCCTGCAGGTCCCACTCCTTCAGGCTCTTCTGGGCAACTGCTCCCGCTCCACTGGCCCAGCTCTTTGAAACTCCTTCCTTAAGGTCCCTCACTGGTCTCCCCTGAGTCAGCTGTGCTGCCCCTTGTATCCCCGTCTGGGTGACCTGAGGGGCCAATCAGGGGACATGGAAGGTGAGTCTCTGGGGACTGATTGGTGAAGAAAAGGAATCCCAAGCCCTCCAATCATTTCTTACCCTTTCAAAACCCCTGGGCCAAATCACCACCAGCTAGCCCGTCACACAGGTATAAGCGGTGGGGTGGGGTGGGGTGGGGTGGGGTGAGATGAGATGAGATAGGGCAGTGCAGGGTGTGCGTGTGCATGTGTGTGGGGTGCCCCCGACCATGGCACTCTGGGCAGTTTCCCATGCTGTTCACCTGTAAACCTGGCTCTGCACCTAATACATTGTTGTAGTTAATCTCAAGAGTTGTTTGAACTTTACAATCTTGTTTTGATCTGTTTGGCTTTAAATTGGAATTGGTAGTTCTAGAAGTAAAATCTTTGGAAAAAAGACGTTAAAAAGCTACATGAAAAAACTAATGAGCTGCAAATTACTTCTTATAGTTTGAAGACTATTGGGTATGCTAATATATAACAATGTACACCACAAGAAAGAAGAGGTTTGTGAAGACCATACTCAGGCTCCTAGTATTAGAATGATTGATTTGTTAGAAAGTTTAAACAATTTGGAGATTCATATTAAGTTCCTGCTTGTTTCTGGGAACAATATCGGAGCATGCGTTTGAACCCTCATTGCAGATTGTTAATTTATTTCACGACATACTGTATTTTTTTCATGACATTCTGTTCAAACTTTGCAATTCTAAGTCAGTTTTATGTCTTACCTATGTAACAAATCTTGCATAAATAATTCATAGGAAGAGGGAAAGGTGCTTTAACCAACATATAAGACACCCCAGATAAAAGGTCATGTTTGAAAGGGGCTACACACAATTGAAGAAAACAGCTACGCATAAGAATCTGTCCTTGCATTAGCTTGTTTTGTATGCATGCTTGTTACTGCAGAATTTAAACTGCAGATAGAAAGAGACATCCTCTTCTACTGCAATGATGAGTAAACCTTTCTGGGTCTCTCCTGAATATTGAAATCAAAATAGCTAGTGACAAAAGCTTAGATGGGCTAAAAACAATCTTGTAATCTATAATTTTTTATTTCAATAGTAATACTGGTCTTTGAGCTAGTTCAGCATTGAACTCAACCTTGTTTATAAGCTAGTGTGGTCAGTGTTGCTTCTCCTGTAGCATGGTTTGCTTTGTGCTGTTTTAAGATCTTATCGCTAGGGTTTACACTGGATTTCCCTGAGTATTTTTGGAAATATGCGTAGAGAAACCTTATTTTTTGCTGCGTGTCTTTTCCTTCCTTCCTTTCTTTTCAGCTTCTCTTATCACCAATTTTCTAGTTTAATTGCAGATTGACTGGATGCTCTATGCTACCTCTACTCCCTTTGGCAAGTACTTACTGATCTGGGTAAAACCCTTGAAGACACTGGACAACTTAAGTGACAAATCCTTCCTAGAATAAGTAAAGGAATGCCTCATTGACCCCTGGAGGTCTGATGAGGCCCTCTCAGCCTACCTGGGGGGCCTACCTTGCTTGCATGGATTTCCCTCTCCTTTATAAAGGTATGGGGAGAGGAGTTGGCCCTGTACAAGTGTGGAACTCCATGGAGCAGGAGGAGATGGGCAACTCCCAGGTTGAAGCAAGGCCAAAGTCAATGTTTAGTCCTTTTCTGTGGATAGATACCAGATGTGTTAAGATTCAGTAGCTGGATTCAATCACATGTACTTTTGGGTAGCAGCTGGTCACTATACTTAGCTCTGAGTCTATCAAATATACCCCACCCCCCCATGTCAACATCTGGTATTGAATGTCTTTCTTGGGTAGGTGGACCCTGTGGTCCACCCACCTATTCCCTGAACCAGGACTTCAGCCCTCTTAGGTATTTAGTTGTTTAGAGTAATTTCTTCCTAGGGTCCACCAGCCTGTGGTAACTCTGGGTTCCTACTCACTCCCTCAGGGACAACATGGCTAGATTAAAGGGATTGTGAACTTAGGAAAGGAATTTCTTATATGCCTGCTTTTACAGAGTCCTAATTCTGTGGCACACAGTAGACCTTTGAACATAATCCTCCTCAACCCTTGTCAATGCTTCATTTGAGTCTTGTACCCAGGTACCCTGTTCTGGTCTGTCTTGCTTCAGGCCTTGCAATGTCTTCTTTGTTTGAAGAAAAATCCCCCACCCCCTTTTAAAAAAAACTCTGACCTTTTTTGATCAGGTGATTGAACGGAAAAACAGTCTTCCTCCCACCTATTCATCACACTTTCCTCATACATGTTTTGTCCATTCAAAATTAAAGGCTGCTGGTGGTGGAAACCCTATTCCTACAGCAGGGGAGAGGAGTTAAGTGGTAATGGCCATTAATTACTTTTAAGTCTTAGGTGGAGCTAGTCAGGATGTCAGATCCTGGCTCCAAATTGCCCTCGTTAGCAATCATAAAGCGTCCCATAAAACCAAAATGGAGCTCATAAGTGAACACAAATGTATACCTCATGCTCTCATATCAGCATATGCCATTGGAACATTAGGGAACCTGGCATAGCACAATACCATGCAGCGAGACAATAAGATGCTACAGGTAGGGTGGATAAAAATCAACAATTTTTTAAAATAAAAACCCCAGATTTTTTAATCAGATTTTTTTGATTTATTTGTTTTTAAATTGTTGTTGTTAAGATGCTTTTAAAAAATAAACCTATATAAAGATATTTTAATTTAATATAAGTTAAAGCTCAAAGATATTATAATGGAATAGGGATTATAACTTCTAATTATATACTATTTGAGGCAATATATTCATGTAACCTTTCTAGAAAAGTTTTATCAATAGGTCACAACAGGCCATGGACTATATTAGGGGCCCAATGTTATGGGGTTCCCCGAGGCTCCTTTACAGATTAGTAAAGATTAAAGAAATCCACTCTACACAATAGAACTCAGTGCTAAGTCTAGAAGACACCATTAAGCATCTGTGTAATGCTTAGTTTCAGTTTATACAACAAACTCTCCTTTCCATTTTGTTGAGAACACACACTTCATTGACTTGGTTCAGTCATGACCAGGATACAGTCCACCCAGCGGAGCAGATGTACCAGGCAAATTGCTAGATAAAGTGTATGAGAGAGATATTGAACAGTGTTCAAAAAGTCTATGGGGGAAAATTGTTAATCTGAGTCTTGCTGGGTGGAGCAATGTCCACAATGATCCAGTAGCGTGTACTTGTATGATAACAGACGAAGGGATTTATCTACCTTACAGAAACAATTGATACATCAGGAAATACACACGCCGCAGAATACTTACAAGAAGTAGCAGTAAAAGCTATAACAAACTGAAAAAAAATCATATGTCTCGTACACTGCTGTAAATGCATCAAAGATGAGAACAGAGGTGTAGGTTGTAGCCGTGTTGGTCTAAGGACACAGGCAGACAAGGTTCTTTGGGTGAATCTGATATCTTTTATTAGATCAACTAAATAGTTGGAGAGCAATTTTTAAGCAAGCTTTCGGGTTCAAAAACCCTTCGTCAGGCTAAGGAAGTTTCAGGAGTTGATGTGTGCTCTTCCTGGATGGAATGAAAAGTAAAAAAGCCAGAGGCTGTGCTGGTATGCGTACAAGACAGGCAGTCCGTGAAAATGTAGATTGAGGAGTCAATGGGTGAGAGACAGGCTGGGTGGGGTGGAGAAAAGGGGGATGAATTGTGGAGAAGTACCTGATATCTTCTCAAAGATGAGAAGAAATCTAGAAGAAAGTGAAGAAAGCCCCAAGCTAATAACATATGGCTGCAGTATTCATTTGATGCATCTCTTAGCCAAAGACCGTGCTGTAGAAATAAAGACTGATGTAAAATTTGAAGAATACTTCTGTAATAACTGCTTTGCAGCAGTAGCTGCTCTGAAGAAAGCAGAAGGAACCAAACTAACTCTGCCATAAGACGTGTGATGGAACTCAGTAGTGGACCTGTTTTGAGTGATATATTGAGAACTGGCCTAATCTGATGACAATTTGTGAACAAAATTGTGACAAAAAAATGGAACTGTCACAGCCAAAGTTCTCAACATTAGGGTAAAGAGTAGTGTAGAGAGTATGCTGACTACCCTGAAGCATTTTTCCATAGCCTTGAACAAAGTGCAAGGATATTGCTGTTTTATTTCTGATGCTGTTGAAATTTGGAAGGAACTGAGTGAGACCTTGAAAAGAGAAATACACAATAACAAAGTTAAATTACAGGCATTAAAAAAACAAATGGAACAAGCACTATCTCCAACTCATTTTCTTGCCAATATTCTCAATACCAAGGTCAATCCTTAACTGCTGAAGAAGAGGAAGTAGCTATAACATGGGCATCCAGTAATCATCCTTCCATAATACCAACTACAGTAAAAGCTTTGTTATCCGGCACCCACAGGGAATGGAGGGCGCTGGATAACAAAATATGCCGGATAACTGAGCGGCCCGAACAGGCATCTTTGCCTGTTCAGGCTGCTATTTGTCCCGTTGCGTCTGGGGTGTTGCCACCCCTCCTGCCATGTTGCTGCCCCTCCTGCTGCATCGTGGGCCCCATGGGCCCTGAGGAACAGGGAGGGGGGATCCGTGCAGCCTGCTATGTCCCCAGGCCATGGGGGCTTGGCAGAGCAGGCTGCTTTCCCTTGGGCCATGGGGGCTCTGCAAAACCGGAAGTGCCACAGTGGCCACTTCCGGTTTCCATTTTCCCTTACAAGCTAGCATGCCAGTTAACAGAGCATGCCGGCTTGTAAGGTGCCGCTTAACACAGCTTTTGCTGTATAATAAATTTCAGGGCTATGGGTGAACCATTCAAGAAATATATGTTTGCTGATGAGGTTTTAAAGAAAGTCACACCAGTGAACTGGTGGAAGTCACTTAAGCACTTGGATCCATCAGAGACTATGGAAGGCTGCAGAAGGGGGGAATCCATGGGCTCCTCTTCTAAAAGGGAAAATCCGTGTTTTCTCTGATAAAAATGAGAAATCCGTGGCTTTCTCTGTTTTTCCATGGGAAATAGAAAACCCGGATCCCTGGTGATAATCCAGCTTTTAACAGCAGTAGCCTCTTCTGCAGGTGTAGAAAGACTATTTTCTTCCTTTGGACTAATTCATTTTAAATTGAGAAATTCATTGGGAACTGAAAAAGCAGGACAGCTTATCCTTTTTTTCCAGTCTATGAATAAACAGGGAGAGGAAGGTAAAGACTGAGTTTGCTGCATAACCCTGTATTTTAAGTTTCTCATGCTGACCTGGCTGAAATAATCTACTTAATTTTTGTTAAAAACACATTTAACATTTATAACTAAAATAGTTAAAAATTTAAAAATGCATATGCTTATTTTGTTAAATTAATTATAAATGTTGTTGAAGAAAAATATCCAAAATACATAAGCTTGTTGTTTTAGTTAAATAAAAGAATTTAAATACTGTTGTTTTTGGCAATGGTTGTTGTCCTCCTAATACAGTGTGGCAGAAATATCTCCCAAATATCCATGATTAATCTAGTGAGTTGGAGATGGTTCACTTCCTGATGATGACTTCACAAGTATCCGCTTCAGTTAGCTTTGGAAAATAAAATAACCAAATCATAATTCAGTTTTCTGATGTAGCTGCTAAATTAATATGAAAAAATATCAAAATCACTGCTTTAAACTGTATAGTGTGTACCTCCTAAAAATGAATCCGACATCTATGTTGGAGTTGTGAATAATATGTATTAAGGTTATATCAAACAACAAGAATGCACTTTTTGTAGAAAACAGTGATTAAATCGAGGATTCCTGACCAGTGATTTTAAATCATGATTTAAATCAATTTGATTTCAATCAAATCCTCCCTGGCTACAGGGAAATGTTTTCCTGTGCTAAGACACCTTTGCTGTTTCTAGAGAACATTAGTTAGTTTTCGAAAACCTGTAACTTGTTACACATTGCAGGCCAAGTATATAAATGTGGTGTTTGTCACTTTACCTCTCTTCCATATTGAGAGAAGGATAGAACAACAGAATGTGACACAGTCTTGGAGTTATGCCAGAAATTAATTTGTCCAGTTGGCTCCATTTTTTACTAATCTGCACTAATGTTGTTATGAATTTGTATTGCTGCTTAGTTGAGAGACCCCGACCAAATCTGAATGCCATTGCATTAAGTAGTGTACAAATGCTTAGTCAGGTGCATTTACACATGTGCTTTAATGCACAGTAGCTTATTTTACTGCATGTTAAAGTGTCAAAAAACATGCAGTTATGCTAATATGCAGTAAAATAGGCTACTGCACATTATTAATTGTCACTTTAAAACTGTGAGCATTCGTTACTGTGCGTGAAGGCGGCCTAATGCACATTTCTTTAGTGCCTTACCTTGGAGGTAGTAAATTTAATGTGCATTCGAAAAAGCACCTTGATGCACATGTAGGAGCACCCAGTAATGAATAACCCTAATCTCAAAGAGTTTACAATATAACTAAACAAGAGAAGGTGAGAAGACATGCAGTAGATAAGCCCTAGAGCAGGGAATAAAGCCCCCAAGTTCCAGTTCATTACTCTGTGCTTTAGGCTAAACAGCTTTTCAGTAATATTATATTCTTAGCTCTGTATTCCCCAGAAATCAAATCTGGAAGTCTTATAGTTAATTCTAACTTTTAATTGATGGAAGTTTTTCCTCAGCGGAAAGCAAAATAAGGACCTCAAGTTCTGGCCTGTTGCATTCTTAAATAAAGCCAGTTTACTCTAGTGGATTGCTCTTGAATAGATTGTTTGAAATTGTGAACTGTGAAAGAGTTGGCAACGATGGTGACTTAGTGATATTTTAAATGCGTTTTGCTTTTTTAAAAGCACTGCTAAAATAAATTTGATATTGATTTTCCACAGAGTGGTGGACTTGACTCATTACTGAGGCTTTTTACTTGGCACCCAGTGGATTTTAAGAGCAGAAATTTTGAAATCAAAAGATTAAAAAAAAAAAAGAGGGGGGGAAGGCAGAGGGAAAGGAGGAGAACTGATTTTTTTATAAATCTAGCAGGAATTTTAACAATTCAGTCTGTTCAGTGTTCAGCATGTGCAACAGCTGACTGAATTAATGAATGAATAAGCTGGTTTTGAAAAGCATTTTTTAATTTCAACTGTTTGCATTTTTTTAGGTACTCAGCTTGGGACCCATAGACCTGATTTTCCAGAAGGACTGAGCACCCAAAGCTACTCTGGCCTTTATTTGGAATTGTGGGTGCTCAGTCCTGAAAATCAGGCTTTGTGTGGAACACCCCAAATGAGCTGAATTCTTTGAAAGATGTTTTGTCTTATCTTCATTTTGCAGGTGAAGAAGCGATGCTCTCTTTGTAAAGTACTTTGAAGCCATATGAGAAAAAATTATTTTTAGGTTGCTTTGTCCTTCTTTCAGGTTTGTTTGGTACATTACACTTGCTCAGATTGTAACCCAAAATTATACTAATGACAAAGTCAGTTTCTTTTCATTGGGGTAGTTTATTGCTAAGGGTATTGGGGAGTTATACACTTATTAGAGACCATTAACTCATTAGAAATTGCATTACCCTACCATACACACACTCACTCATATATACATTCTTGCAGATGACACACTTACATAATCAGTCCCAAGGGCGTTGTAGATAGGGATGGCCAGTCCCTGTCTGTTGATCGAGTGGGGTTTCTGACCTGGTATGCGTAAGCACAGGCTCTGGTGGTGAGGCAGGTTCTTCCCCCCCATCATCCTTTCTCTGGCCCCTTTTTATACAGTTTGTTGCTGGGCAAAGTTTCTCAAACCCTTTCTCCAAGGCAGGCGCTGTTTGGTTGTCATGTAGAAAGATTTCCCTTATCTAGCCAGCCTGAACTGGTCTTCCTGCCAAGGATGTTGCACAGGCATTTGGCCTTCAACACTCTGCTTCTAGTTGCTGACAAAACAACTTCTCGTTTCTTAGCTGTTGCATTTTTTTCATGTCATCTGCTTCTTCTTTGTTAGTCATGTACACCACATTTATATACTCTATTGCTTACTTGACCTAATAGTGGTACATTTTCTAACCTACTGGCTACAATATTGCCTGAGGAAGACAAGACGTGAGTTCTCTATGTGCAAATATGAGGTGGGTGATGGCAACTTGCACTAGTCCATTGCCATTAGGCTCTTTGAAATTTCTTTTGTGACTGTGGCTCACAGGTGGTTCCTCGGATTAGGGGTGTGTGAAGCAGGCAGTATTCGATTTGGATTCGGCTCAGTTCAGGGGTCAGTGATTGGATTCACTGATTCAGATCGCTGTCCTGATTCAATTCGGCTGAATCTTGATTCTGATTCAGCGAATCAGCAATTTGGCCATAGACCCAGCTTTATATGTTTTTTCTACGCATCTCAAGGTACCAGGCATGGCTCATGAATGGTGAGATGGTGGGGCAGTTGGAGCATCCTACCATCTCAGCATTCATGAGATGTACCTGGTACCTTGAGGTACATAGAAAAAACATAAAAGCCCTGTCTATGGCCGAATCGTTGAATCTGTCCAAATTGAAGTGGAGGCTTCTGACTCAATTCAGAGAGATTAATGGGTCTCCTGATATAATTTGGATTTGGAGATTCAGCTGCCGAATTGGGCTGAATCTCCTCTGAATCGAATCAGCGATCGAAGCATCACACTGCCCTACCTTGGCGAGCTACAGCTGCCTTCTATCAGAGTACCCATGTTTACACTCCATGGGCATGTCCACACATGCAGGCATGTGCACTTGCAGCAGCTCAAATAGAACTGGTGCAAATTTGAGCCGGGGCTGTATGCCTCAAAGCATGTGCCTGGACGTGCACTTTGGTGTGGTATAAGTTGTGCCACTTGAGGCAAAATAACCCTGCCTGGCTCTTCCCGGATCTGCAGCCAGGGGGGAGATAGAGCCTGGGGCCAGCACCTGTGCTTGCTCCAGCAGTGTGAAAAGCTGCCCTGTCTTGACCCCATCAGTATAAAAACTACCCTGGCAACTAGCTCAGGGCTACTTGCTCTCAGGAACTTCTAGGGGTCCACCGGCTCCTTGGATGCCTTTGAGGACTGGTGGGTATGGCCTGGGGGTTCTGCCTGGTGTCCCCCTCAGGTGCATTTATTTTCACATTTTGACCTTTGACCCGCACAACACTCCTATCCTGTTTTATTCATTAGTTGTTCCAGGAATTTAATTATATCGCTCACTCATCAGCCCCACACAGGGTGACTAGTTAGCCAGGTGGCCCTTAGGGCCCACGGTCTGAGTGTTACAAACAGACAGGCACTTCTGGGGCCTGGCCAGTTGGTACCTGTGGATACTACCCCTTCTGCCAGTCAGACTGCTGAAGCAGCCCTAAGAGTTCCCTGCATCCTGTACCCACTGCAGCAGTCTGGCAGTGGGGGCTGCTGCCTGACTGTGAACTGCTGTGCACCTGCCAGACCTGGATGGGGACTACATGGCCAGTAGAGGCATGTGAACCTCTGGGCCTGCTGCCAGTGGGCTCTGGCTGCAGAGTTGGCTTCAGTGTGGCACTACTGCTATGTGTGCCCTGTATGACCATCTGGGCAGCTGAAAGAAGAAGTTCCCAGCCTGGTGGCCTGCTTTGAACTGTGATAGCATGTCCTCCTGGCCCCAACTGGCTAGGAGGTCAGCCACCTCCAGCTGGGTCCAAGGTGCCAGCTCTGAGCAGGCTTCTCTGCCTGGGTCCTGCCAGTTGCCTCCATAGCAGGAAGTGTGGTGTTCCCTGTTTGAAAACTGAAGAATCTCTGATAAAAAAAAATCCCAAAGTCACTCTGTAAAATATTCTGAAATCCATGTTCCTCCACAGTTAAAACAAAAGCCTATATAGAGAGCCAGAGAGTGGATGGGGCCTGGTGGGGCCACGATCGGCAGGGGAAGGTGGGGGGTGAGGCAGTGATCAGGATGGTTTGGGG
>NW_017728931.1:9976855-9984837 GCF_001723895.1 Crocodylus porosus | reverse complement strand
TCCAGCCCCCCCACCCCTATTTACTGGCACGGAGCCTGGGTCCAGCTCCCTGCACAGGCAGGCAGTGTGTTTCAGCACAAGAGTGAGGGCCAGCCATAGAGATGCTCTGGCTGACTACCAAAGCGTCTTTATGGAGGACGTGAGCCTCCAGTTGTCTGCCCTGCTTTTTTCACCCCGGATATTTTTTAACCCCTGGATATCCAGGGGTATAATTTTGCCTTTGCACTGAAAATTTGCAGTGCAGGGAACGTTTTTTGTTCGTGCATGTGCCTCTTGCAGTATCTCAAAGGGCTTTGAGATACTGCAAGAGGCATGTGCAAGCTCGTCTGGACGCGCCTCATGTTTTGGGGCACAGGACTAATCTCATGGTTCTTTCAGCTGGATAAGAAATTTATTTTCAGCACAGTTGGGAAGGGTGGGTTGAAGTAAATTAACTTTATCTTGATTTTTATTTCTTTATTTTATTTTGAGAAGCTCTGCCCCAGATAGTAGCAGCATCTGAGAGGAGGATAATAGAATATTCTTACAATTAAACTTTCTGATTGGGTCTGACAGCCCAGAGGCAGAGCTGGTGATGTTGACAGGAAGCAAAGGTCATTTTTTAAGAGCTTGGAATGTTGTCAACAACCCAGAAAAAAAAGCAAAAAAATTAAATTTCATAGACTCAGCATGATAAAAATTAAGAATTTCTCATTAGTATCAGAGAAGGTCACGCTGAGTACAGAACAAAAATGCGTTTGCGCACGCTCAGAGAGTAAAAGAGCAAAATACAAACGTGTATTTAACACCAAAGAACAGTGTTTTAAATATGTAAAATTCAGTCTAAGTAAATTACAGTGATGTAAAATAAAACCCAAACTTCAGCAGGTAAGAGGTAAACTGGGAGCAAGAGGAGATTTGAAGCAGAACTATCAAAAGATGTATAAAAATGAATAATTTGACATTTTTAAGTATCAGGAAGAAGAAGCCTATAGGAGATCAGCGAATTTGCTAGCTTGCTAGGAGGAAAAAGCTGCAATCAAAAAGAATAAAGAGATTACAGAAAAGTTAAATGATTTCTTTGCATTGGCCTTCACAACAGAACATTGTGGGGAAATACCTTCCCTAGGGTTATTCTTTGCAAGTTTAAAGAAATGAGAGAGCAACTTGAGAAATTAAATTGCATTAACTCTCCAGGACTGGATTCTATTCATCTGAACATTCTTAAGGAAACAAAGGATGAAGCATGCTGAGATACTAACAAAAACATGTAATAATATTGTTTTTTTTAAAAAAGCTACTAGGCAGGAGGCCAAGAAAGTAGTCCATTTTAGACCTAACTTTTAAGGGCTCCCCTCTGTGAGGTGCTGAACTGTGTCAAGGCCCACTGCAGCAGGTAGGAGTTGTAGGCACTGAGTAGCTTGAAGGAATATGCTTCAGAAGAAGCAAGAATAATAATGTGTAGCTCTTGTGCAAGACGCCCTTCATCTATAGGTCTCTGAAAGATTCAGAAAGGTTCATAAAGTCACCCAGCAGGACAGTGGCAGAGCAGAGATAGAGCCTGAGTCCATCCTTGGGACAGCAGATCCAGGTTAGTGCACTAAACACTGGAACAAGTTACATTCCAAGTGGCGTCCTGGTCACTAGAACAGTGATTCTCAACCATGGTGCCGTTAGTACATTACTAACACTGTTAGGTATGGAAACAACTATACGTTTCACAAGATAAACCCAGAAATTTCAAGCAGGAAGCTGTTATGTTGAAAACATTCTACTGTGATGGGAGTTTTTTGAGTTCTTTGCAACAGAAGAATTGCCTTATTTTTCTGTCCTTTATTTTTTTTATTTTTTGAAGTGGGATCTTGCTAAATTTGGGGGAATTATGGAAGGATGCTGTGAGTCTAAAATGATTTGGAACCACTGCACTAGAATCTATCAACCAGTACAGGCAAAAATGGTTGAGAAAACGAATGGTTATAAAGCAGTGGTGCCAAGTTGTCTGGACCCATGAGCTGGATTTGGAGCGCAGCCATAGCATGTGGCCCATGGGGCTAGAATTTGGTGTAGTATTAACTGCTGCAGCTCCCAGAGTTGTGGCAGCTGCCACTCCTCTCTCCACCAAATTTCCAGCCCTGTGGATCCGATGAACCAGCTCTGCGCTCTGAATCTGACCTGCAGGGCTCCCCATGTGTCTGGAAATTTGGCAGCAGGACAAGTAGAAATAAAATTAATTGCCACAGCTCTAGGAGTAGCTCCATGGGCTGGATCTTGGACACCCTTGTTATAAAACATTTTGATGAGGAATTCTTGTTAAGGTCAAACCATTCATTGTTTTAATAAATCATTTTTTCCTCTGCCTTATTAGAACAATTAACTGCATGAGAAAGTGTCTTGGGTACCCAAAAAACTTCTAAAAAGACAACTGGAAAAAAAAAGTTAAAGATTTGTTAGGGATTTTAAAACAACTGGTTAAAAATTTTAGGCATTAAAATGTGTGAATAATTGGCCTGTTTCCTCTCTGCAGAGGGGTTCATGAAAGGCTGCCCCAGAAAGGAACACTGGGAAGTGTATTTTTGCAAGGTACAAATGATTTGTACCTTGCGAATCAGAAGATAGTATTTTTTTTTCCTTTTTTGCAGCATGGGACGAGAGTTAAATTTAGGCAAACAACAGTAGTCCATTGGGCAGTACCATGGCAGTTGAAATTCAATTGAAGCATCTACTTGTATACAAGCTATTTCTTATAATGTTCATTATCCTTTTACCCTGGTGGAATATAAATTAGCATTAACTTCTGAATAAATCTAAATGTAATGGCAAGTATTTAGTGAAAGCATCTCGCTGCACAGGGGTATCACATTGTGCATTAGGTTATTGAGGCTAATACAGAAAGCATAATGCATACATCACATCTTGTACAGCGACAAGTAATGAAGTATAATGTCCCAAATATGTATGCTTCGCTCATCTCATGAAAAACACCAGAAAAAGAAAATTTCTAGAGATGTGCAGTAGAAATAACTAAGCCCTAAATCCTGTTTCATTTCTAAAACATTTAAGTGGTACTTAAGTGTCTTAGTTTTAAGGCTGAAGTGAAGGCACATTATACAAGTTCAGCATGGATGGTTTTTCAGAGACTTGAGTGGGGTGAAATAGGATCACACTAAGTCACAAAAATAACGAGGAGGAGAACCCTTCTAGTTTTTGTGTTAATGGTTTTTCAGGGACATGAACAGTGTGGAATAGGATCACAGTTGGGGGGCATAGAGATAAAAGAGAATTTAGGCCTCAGAGTGTAGAGTGGATACTTCTGTACAAAGAGATTAAAACATTGGTATCACATGACTTAGAACAAAGAAGAATCAATGGAGATTTGGTAGTTAGAGTGCTTAACTCCTATGTGTGCAAAAAAAATAGACACCCAGAGATTGCTGTTTACTTGAGTTGGGTAATTCAACAAAACAAAATTGTCAATAGTAAAGCCACTTGATTCCATCTGCCAGTATCCATTTTATTCATAAATATTCAGTACAAGAGGAGTTGTAGAAAACAATGTATGAACAATAGTGAAAATAAACATTAATGAGGAAACTTTTTACAATAAATGCTTCTGTAAGCATTTTTTTTAATTCTGCATTCCTTGAAACCAGTTGTACTTAAACTCCATCATAGAGTCATGTCTTCCAGCTTGCATGACTTGCCTCGGCTCTGGAAGTTTGGTAGTGGTGGAGTGGTGGCAACTAATACTAGCACTCCCCAGCCACCAAATTTCCAAGTCCTGCAGGGCACATAACCATGGAGGGTTGGGGTCAGGGCTGCAGGCATAATCTGATGCAGTACTGGAGCTGGACCCCTGGGTCAGATCCAGCGCATGGACTAATTTAGCCTGTAGGCCTGAAAGGTTGGGCACCAATGTAAGCTATTCATGAAATATCTTTATGTAGCAAATGTTAGGGGTACACCAATAGAGATTTTGCAGCTGATACCGTGAGCCAATTTTTAAGGAGGCATATTAGCTGATACCAATCCAATTTCTGATACCAGTCCAGCAGCCTGGAGAGCTGCCTCCAGCTGGAAAGTGTGGTGTGGTGGAAGGGGAAGGCTGAATGGGGAGGGGGGTACAGATCAAGGCCCCAGTGAGGAGAGGGGGCTGGGGCTGGGGCTGGCCAGCCGGGGTAGGGCAGGCGTGGTATGGAATGGCGACTGGGTGGGCAGCTCCTGCCGCTGTGTGCTGCTTGCCTGGAAGCTGCTGGTCCTGCAGGTCATCTGGTGCTTGTCTCGTGTCTCACGCCACTCGTCTGGAAGGGCAGAGGGGAGGGGCATGTGCTTCTGGATCTGTGTGGGGTGGGCTGGGGCTGGGGCTGGGAATGTGCCAAGGTCTTCCTGGCAAGGTGGGGCTGAACTGGGAAGGAGGTATGGAGGGGGCTGCAGTCACAAATTCGCCATAACCCCTTCCCAGCACAGCTCTGCCTGGCCAGGAAGAGCTTGGCACAGCTCTGGCCCAGCCCGCCCCACGCAGACCTGGGGGCACACCCCCCCCTCTCCCTACATGCCCTCCCCGATGAGCGGTGGGAACTGCTGGACAAACCACCAGACCAGCAGCTCCTGACCGAGTGGTACACAGCTATGGGAGCTGTCCCCCACCCCCTCCCCATGCTCCCTGGACAAGTTGCCACTCCAACCTGCGCTTGTCCTACCCCGGCTGGGCAGCCTCTGCTCCAGCCCCAGACCATGTCTCTCTCCCCACAGGGGCCTTGATCTGCTCGCTCCCCCGCCCATTCCCTCCATCCTCCCCTTCCACCACACCAGACTTACCAGCTGCTGGGCTGTGCCTCTCGCCACCTGTGCTGTGCTGCAGCTGTGCACATGCACAGGCCATTTAATCAGCCAAATTATTGACCTGATATGGACGATTTTCAATATATTAAATTTTCTGTATATTGGTGCTGATCTGATATCGGACCAATGTATCAGTGCACCTTTAGCAAACATTTATAACTGTCTGTTATATGGCCGTTCTCCAAAGGTGAAATGCACCCACATACAAAGGGCTACTACTAGGACATACGTGGTACCTAGATAGAGTGCAGATATTCTACACATGGAAGAATTACCTCAAAGCAGAACAGGAGGCTTAATTTACCCTGAACATAATCCAATGCTTGTTGAAGTTAAGGGGGGCTGTTCAGGTGACCTCTGTGTTCTTTGGATCAGAATTCAAATAAATAGTTGCCAATTTATGCTTTTCCAGAATACTGGAATAGGAGAGTATTTATTCAAATGTAAAGGTAAAATTTAATATACCTTCTGTGTAATGAGACTTAATCTGTAAAATACTTTGCCTCAGGATATTAATTGTGGCAGACAGTTTAGGAGACAGGAAAACATTAATGTAGTCATATCAATGTGACTCTTGAGTTACAATAAGTTGTAGAAGTTTAAGCCTCAGGACCTAGCATGCTCTGTGTCAGGAAGGACACAAATGCCTTACTCTGTGGTACAGGCATGCAGGAGTAGGGGGGTATTCTCTGTGTGTTGTTCTCTGTAACATTTTATATTGTTCATTTCCAGAGCCAGGATTCTGAACTAGATAGGCTAGTTGCCTTTTAAAAAATGGTGCTTCCAATGTTCTTTGCTTTTTCTTGTCTGAAAAGCTTGTGGCTGGAAACTCTTCCAAACTGATAATATGCAAACTTCATATTGTGTGATTTCCATATTCTTAATGAGAAACACTTCTCTTCTCCCAGCAGTTGTCAGATCTCTTGCTGCCACTTGCAAATAATCCAAGAATCATTTTGCTTATTGGCGTATCCCGGTGTCAGACCTCCAAAACTAACCCAGAGGTCTCAGGCTATGTCAGGAGTTCTGCTTTCAATCCTGATTTCAGTGTCTGTCTAATTTCTACCTTCCTTTGAAACGGGAACTGGGATTATAACAGCAGCAGGTGGCACAGGAGAACCAGCTAAAAGCTTTATCAGCTTTCTGACAAAACTGCTCAGCATCACCTGCTTTGTCAATATTGGTTCTGACTCCTCTCCTGTAACACTCCTGCAGCATAATGTGAATATGTAGGCATCAGGACAGCTGCATCAGCAAGTGTCTTACATGGGCTAGATTCTGATCTTGTGCACACACATTCCAGAGACCTGTATTCTAAGCAGAATTACAGAAGGCCAGATAAGTGATGAGTTCATCAGTCCTTTAGCTGTACTTAACTGTAAGCCCATGATTCCTCAGTGGGGTTGTGCTGGTGCTTAAACTTAAGTATATGCTAAAGTGCCGCGCAGGAGCAGGTCCTTTGATGCATAGCAGCTCCTGAGTCTGTGGAATAATGCTTTGGAACATGCAGCTCAATACCACACTGCGTTCTCAGCTCCCATATCTTGTTTCACGCTCACATCTAATTTGCTGTCCACTTTGCCCCTTAGGTGTCATTTCATGTTATTGCTTTCCTAGTTTCTTCTTCCCATTGAGTATCTATAATCATTATAATTTTATTTACAAAGTGCCCCTAACCCTATCAGAGTGCTTGGGAATTGAACAGTTTAGTAACAGCATAATAAGACCAGTCCTTATTAAAATTCAAGGAAATAACACCAGCTAAATATCTCAGCTTCTGATAATTTTTTCTCAGCTTGAATTTTTCAAGTTCTAATCTTGTTTTGCTCTCTTGACATCCAGCTTTATCCAGTTTTTATGTATTGCTCTTCTATTGCTCTTCTGTCATTTGTTTCTGTAAAATAACCTCTTTTGTGACTTTCATGTACATGCTGTTTATCCCCTCTTTCAGGTCATGAATAAGCATGGTAAATAAAACAGGACCTCGTTAAATTCTGAATCAGCACACTGGGGACACTTCCTTTATGAGATGTATAATTATTGATCATTTTCTTATGCCTGACTGACTGACTACCATATTTTCTTGCATACCCTACTCTCCAAGTAAAACATGCAACTTGTTTTTGAAAGGCAGAACGTAGAAAAAAAAAGATGTTTCCAGTCATGGCCAACACTTTAACTTTTTGAAATGAGTTAAAAGCAGTCTGTAGGGCTGTGATATAAGAGTTGCATTTACCAGGAGCAGCTAACAGCAGAATTGCAAAAGAAGGAATAGCTTGATTAGTGAAACATCAAGATCATTAAAAAAGAGAGGGCATCATCATCATCTGTGGGTGAAGAATTTAGAAGGAATCAAGGTAGACCAGAGGTGGGCAGTTATTTCAGCTTGAGGTCCACTTACTGAGTTTTGGCAAGCTGTTGAGGGCCACATAGGTAGCCCCGCCCCTTGACTGGTGCTCCACCCCCTGGTGACCATCTTGTGACCAGAAGTACTGTCCCCTAATCCCTGACCTTTGCCAACAGAAGTCCCTCCCCTTGTTCCCAGAAGTACTCCTTTCAGCAAAGGATTTTGCTACCTTAGAACCAGAAATATACCAAATTATATTCTAAAAATCAAACTTCTATGACATAAATTAATTTTATTTAAAAAAATATTTATGTCCTGATTTATATATATTTGTGTACTGTACATAGAGGTGATTATAAAATAGCTTAAAATTAAGTCTTGCTCTTGTATATTGTAGGGAGATGGGGAAATGGGGGGGTGGGTATAGGTTTGTTCGGGGGGCTGTGGGTATGTGGAGTGTGGAGGAGGGTGTGGATGTGTCTGTGGGAGGTTTGGTGGATGGGTGTGGGGTGAGGGAGCATGTAGGTGTGTGTGTGTGGATATATGGGGTTTGTGGGAGGATGTATGTGGGGGAGGGTGGCTGAGGTGTGTGAGGGGGTTTGGAGGTCTGCGTGACCCCCCTCTGGACAACTCCTGCTGGATAAGGGCCCCTTTCCAGCCTGGATAGGTAGCTGTCACCCCCACCCTCTCTTCAACCAAGGACTTGGACTCTGCTTCTCTTCCCTACCTGGACTCCAACCCTTCCACTGGGTCTCTTTCTCCTGCTGCTCGTGTGTGTGTGTGTGTGTGTGTGTGTGTGTGTGTGTGTGTGTGTGTG
>NW_017728931.1:9972639-9976755 GCF_001723895.1 Crocodylus porosus | reverse complement strand
TACCTGGACTCCAACCCTTCCACTGGGTCTCTTTGTGTGTGTGTGTGTGTGTGTGTGTGTGTGTGTGTGTGTGTGTGTGTGTGTGTGTGTGTGAACCAATAACTTGATGGGGCTGTGTAGTGCGTTGTCTGTTTAGTAAACCTGTTATTTTGAAACCTCAAGTTGGGTTTTTGTCTGTTTCCTAACTGTTTCCTCCTTGCCACCATTTATCTGCCCCCCACAATTGCTAAGCTGTCAACCTGTTTCCAGCCCCAAGCTCCCAGGTTTCTGCCTTTCTCTCTCTTTCCTGGCTGTCTCCTCCTTGCCACCACTTATCTGTCCCACCCCCCACCCAATATCTCATCTGTCTGCCTCAGTTTCCAGCCCCAATTTACCTTAAGTAACCCCAAGTCTCAGTTCCTCAGCCAGCTTCTCTCTAGTCAACCGGTGTGCATGATGTACAAATTAGTGATCTGTGTATGTGTACTGTGTACTGAGTGTGCGAGTATGGACAATTGATTTTTGTCTAACTTTTGAGGTGTGTAGTGTACGTGCTTGAATTGGTGATAGGTATGCATGTGCCTAGGCTAGTTTGGATGTGCATGTGTGTGTATGGACCTAATTGATTTGTGTGTTTGTATATGTGCAATTGTGTCACACTCTCCTGCCCAACAGCGTAATATTGAGATCCTGAGAGTTGGCCTGACCCCACAGAGCAACAGGGTGTGCATGTAGGACTCACTGTATGAACACACATGCACACAAACTCTGTCCCTTGCGTGCGCACACGCACACAGACACACACACCTCCCTCCTGCTCCTGGCCCTGTGATCCCGCCCAGCTGTTGCTGCACTCCTATGCGCCTGCTTGTCTCTCACCTGCTGCTGCTTTCCCCACTTTCCTGCCTGCTGTCACGGTGCTCCAATACCATGTGGTTCCCAGCTGCATGGCCACGACTACAGGACTCAGCAGGAGCCAGTCTGGACTGGCCCGGAGGACTGAGGCGATCACCAGTCCTCCCCTGCCTCCCCCCTCCCTTCTTATCTGAATTTCCCCCTCAGGCAGAGGGAGGCAGGACCAGCCCCAGGGGCCCAGGCCAGAAGCCTCTGCTAGGCACCAGCTTCTGGCTGCAGGCTGAGACTGGGGGTGGGGGCAGAGCCACGTGGGACTTGCTGCTGTGGCTGCTGGGTCTTGCTGCCGGCTCCATCTGGCTCCTACTGCCCCTGGTGCCTTGTTCTCTTTGGCAGGAAGCCGGGGCAGATAAATGTTAATTTTCTAGATTTTTCAGGGGCCCTGTGGGCAGATAGAACAGCATGGCAGGCTGGATTCAGCTCATGGGCCGTATTTTGCCTGCCCTTGAAGAACATTATGATGAACCATGCAGTCACTTGACTTACACACTGCCTCCTGAATGGAAATGCTGCTACCACTTACACTGTTTTAAATTTTGGGTGGACCAGGGATCAAAGGTGGGGAGTACCCCCTCTGGTTCCACCCCTGGCCATATTGTTTTATTTATGGTGGTAGTGCTATAGCAGCTGGGTCCCTAGTGTGCATATAGCTCTGCCAGCATTAGGAGTCTTTTGTCTGCCTAGGTCACACCTAGTCCCTTGAATGACAAAGATTTGTTGGCTGAGGAGTGTTGATATACACATGCATGCACTAACTTACATAGCTTTGCTGGCAGAATTTTATAACACAGGCAGGTATTCTTAGCCAGATATTCTTATTGTTTGTTTGTATTGTAGCAGTCTAAGAACCCTAGGTAACATTAGGGTCCCATTGTGCCAGGTGCTGTACAAACACACAGAGAGATGTTTTCTGTCCCACAGAGTTTACAATCACAATTAATAATGTGGAGTCAGAGAGGAAGCAGAGGCACAAAGGTCCCACAGCAATTCAGTGCCTGAGAACTCAGGTTCTAGTCCACAGTCCTATTCACTGTATCACGCTGTTATGCATAAGGGCCCGTCTTGTATTCTGTTCTCCTACCTGAGTTAACTGGTTTGTCAGGTAGTTGTCCATCCACATACCAAAGGTTATATCAAAGCCTATCTAAATATTGGCCATCCACAGTGTATGAGACAGAAAATTTCTCAGTCAGTCCAAGCACAGTGCATGTGGACTTCTCTGGGTTTTATAGGATACTGTCATTCCAATTACTTGGTAATACATTTCTCCACATCAGAATGGGTTGCCAAGTAGCAAATTTGTTTTTTTTGTTTTTAAAGTGGACACCAATACTGTATCTGACATTTGTAAATGCTGACCTGTTTATTTAGCTATGAGGCACTGATAAAAGCCTCAGGCAGATTAGGTTTTGTTGCAAAATGCGTTTAGCTGAAATGCAAGTGGTAGCAATTGAGTCCATGGTTGTTGTAAATGTATATTTTTCTGGTATGAGGAAAAGGACTGTCAGTGCTTACGCCTTGACAGTTAAGTAGGCTTATGAAGTAAGGAAATCTAACCAGCAGCAGGGTAAACAGCTATTTTTTTTTAGTTCTCACTAATAAGAAGACAACATCTTCATCAAAGTTAACAGCACTCAGTCATTTGAATTTTCTTCTTCTTCTTGTTATTATTTAAGCTGAATTTCAAGCACTGAAATACACTGCCATGTGACAGGTTTCAGTGTGAGCATGACAGGCTGATCCCTAGACACTCTCCAGAATCCTGACAGCATCTATCGATGTATGATCTTCTTTGGGAACATATGACCATTTCACCATTTCAGCCTGATCCAGACCCCCCAATGTCAATTAAAAAACTTTCTTTAATTTCAGGAGACTTTTTGATCAGGTCCTCAGTTCAGTACTGATTTTTTTTTGTGCAAAATCTAAAGAACATCTCTTTGTATGCTAATGGCTAGAGTCTGTAACATCACCCTGCCCTGAAAAGCTGTTTAATTAGGGGAATGACCTTTAAGTGGAAACTCTAAATGTGATGTCAAGCGTAAGATGGAGATGTGATGATATCCTGATGGGCGGAATCTTGTGTCAGTACCATCAGAAGGAAATGCTTAGTGAAACCCAACTCAAACTGTCGGGAATGCTATAAGTTCATTACTGAGGCATGTGTAAATTCCTCACTGAACTTTTAAATCCACTAGATAAAATTCGCTTCAGCGTAATCAACTGTAAGGAGAAATTAATTGGATTTTTTTTCTGGCCCTGAGTAATTCATTGTAACCCTGAATTCTGTTTTGCTACCTGTCTGCCAGAGCATTCATGTTTCCATTCATTGTAACTTACTCTAGGACAGTATATTCCACGTACTTTTTCTTCTTCATAAAGCCCAGGCCTCTTGGGTCAAGTCTTTCACTAATACACCATTTATGATCAGACTGCTTTGTACACCCTGTACTACTGCAGTGGTTTATGGAGACATTTGCTTAACTTTTGGCAGCACAAACTTTTGACTATATAACTCATGCGTGCCTTTACTCTGGTGTTTCCCCACATTTATCATGCGGGTTGTCTTTGAATTTTTTCCTACTGAAATGCAACGTGTTATTACTGGGCCCTTTTCACTTCCATAATTGTAGATCAAACTGAAAAAAAAATGCCTTGGAATATTGGGTGACAGCTGGAACTGGACTAGGGTGGTGCTGCAGTTCCTTGTGAGGCTCCACTGCCTTGCTAATGTCAGCTCGTAGGCAGCTGAAAACAGAGATGGGTGAATAGCCATTGATTTATAACTTTGTCAAATATGTAATGAAACTACAGATAAATTCAGCCTTTTTTCTAGAGCAAGTAAATTCAATTCCTTCATCTTCTCAAAACTTGTGGTTTTTAAAAATTTTATAACATTTGTTGCTCTGGTCAACACAGTTTTCCTACATCCCAAAAATGCACAAATAGGACACAGTTGTCCAAGTGAAGCCTAGCCAGTGTTGACAAGAGAGAATCTTTCCTTTCTTATGTCCTTGTGGTAAGGTATTTAGCAGAATTTGCAGATTTGTTGCAATCTAACAAGGCCATGCTGTGAGCACTTCTGTTGTGGCCTTGAACATGTGAACTCTGAGCTATCAACCATGCACCATAGCGCCTACACCACTCCAGCCCTTGAGATGAGAGAATAATAAACTCTGATGTCATATATGTGCCACTCCTATTAATACATCTAAGAATGAGCCT
>NW_017728931.1:9955985-9972204 GCF_001723895.1 Crocodylus porosus | reverse complement strand
TCATGTTGTCCACATCCCTCTTGAAGTGTGGCGCCCAGAACTGGGTGCAGTACTCCAAAACTGGATGCAGTACTCCACAAATGTTATACTTCACACTTGTCTTCATTGAATTTTATCTTTCTGTTTTTCAAATCGTTTCTCTAGTGTATCAAGATCATTTTGAATT
Organism: Crocodylus porosus; assembly: GCF_001723895.1. NCBI lineage: Eukaryota > Metazoa > Chordata > Crocodylia > Crocodylidae > Crocodylus > Crocodylus porosus. The sequence goes on along the minus strand of NW_017728931.1, from coordinate 9,972,038 downwards.
TTAACTTTGATCTTTGTTTGTAGAGGACTTGAAAAGGGCTTTGGAGGATTGGGGGAACAAGGAGGTTCTGGGGGGGTTGGGGAGCAGAGTGGATAGGCAGGATCTGTAGGGTGGACCAAGGTGGTGGGGGCAGGCAAGGTCCATGGGGGCATTGGTGGGGTCTGGGAGGGTTTAGCAGGATATGGAGAGGATCATGGGGTCCATCGGGGAGGCAGACTTCAGAGAGTGGTGGGGGCTGTCCCCAGGGACCAGGTTCTCTTTTGGCCCCCCAACCTCCACCACCCTGAGACAAATACCCACTCTGGCAAACTAGCCCCCCATCCCACCTGCCTTTCCCCCCACCATGATTTACTTCCTCAGCTTCCAGCACTGGCAAATGCTGGTAAAACTGGCACCAGGAGTGGCTTGTGAGATGGTGTTGAGGTTTGGGGGTTTAGTAGGTGTGGTGGGGGGAACTGGCTGGTCTGTGGCAGGGAGCTAAAAATAGCCTGGTGCCAGGGAGGGGGTCAGAAAAGTGCAGTCCTGGGACTGGGGCCAGCAGCTGGGCTTTCCCAGCCCTGGGCCTGTGCTGGAAACTCTATAGAAGTTGGAGGCAAGGTTTAACTTATATTTGTTCAGCCATTTTTAGACCAATCTAACTGTCTTGAACTTCTGTACAGTTCGCACTTAGATTGACCTAACTAAAGATCGAAGTGCAAAGTCTGTACCTCAGTGAACTAAGTTGGATCAAGTGGCCATTTGTAAGGTGATCGATCCCTGTGCATCTCTGTGCACTCATAAGGAAGTCAGTTTGTAAACAGCTTGGTATCCCCTGCAGATTTTATGGGTGCACCTTCTATTAAATTATCCAGGTCATTGAAAATGTGCAGGACCTCACTTGTAATGCTCTCTGACACCAGAAAAAATGCTAGGTTTGAATGTTGAAATAGCTCTCTGGGCTGTATGTTTGATACCTCTGATTTGGGCCACATTTCTGTAGTGTCAAGTTTTATTCTCAGTTGGTTTATTTTATTAAAGACAAGATTTTTCAAATCTATCTCAAATCTCAGCAGTGACTTTAAAAAGTGCCTTTGTGCACCCACATTGGGTATTTAAACACAGTATTACTCTGATTTGCAAATGCCTTGCTGCTTGTAGGAATGAATATTTATGCACATGATGGAATGGGGGAGCGAGCCCAGCAGCATTGCACATATTTAAATACTGCTTTGAACATGTTACCTGAAACTTAACAATGGTAAGACTTGAATACATGAGAAGACTTCTTAAATGTATGAGATTTTTTGCAAATGTTTCTGGTGTAATTGCTGACTGACTAGGGTTAATTTGTCAAATGTAGCACCTACAAGTAAATTAAATCTGCCTATTATGCATTCACATAAAAACAAATAGTCCCACGTGCTAAAAAAGTAACACGTTAGCACACAGGTGATACTTACCCCTCCAAACATATATGTGTGTGTGTGTGTGTGTGTGTGTGTGTGTGTTGGTACTGTTGAAGTGATGCAGCTGTGATGGTGCAAAAAATAGATGAGAGGAAAGAGTTTTTGTGGGTGATATCTTTTATTGAATCAACTGCATAGTTGGGATAGATTTAAATGACCTTTCTGGTATCGCATTGTTCTGTGACAAGCTTTCAGGTATTCAGAGTACTATGATACTCCAAAGCTTGGCTAAGTCTCTCCCAACCATGCAGTTGGTCCAATAAAAGATGTCACCCCCAAAACTTCCCATCCCCCCAACCACCTTATTTAATTGTCTGTGCAGGTAACCATGTGTTTTCCAGGTATAATGCAGGTGCTTGTGGTCTTTTCATTACTTAAACAGTGGCAGGCTGTGGGGAACTACTATCCTGTTAGAGTTCTCATGTTCCCTCAGGTCTGCCTTCTGGAGGGAGGATGTTATTGCGAGGCCTCACTGCATCATTTTAAGGTCATCCTGCACATTCAAAGTATTTCATCATTCTGATAATTCCTCCCTTTATGTTCTAATGAGTTTAATCAAAACATACTTTTAAATAGGACTAATATGGCAGCAGCTGCTGCATAAGAGATAAGAATATCATTCTGTAAGTGTGGTATTGTGGTTTTATTGTGTATTGTATTAACTGCTCAGAATCTCATCAAAATGCATAGAATACTTGCATTGGCTTTAATGGGGCATTGTGCAGTAAGAGTAATTGGCAGTAATATTGCAGTATATCCATCACTTAAACAACATTTCATCATAAATATGGGTAACACTGGAAAAAATAAATTATGTAGCAAAACTCAGCACAGTGGCTTTTGTGAATACGCGTTCTTATTTTTGTAAGATGGTAGCTGAGAGAGCAGAACTTTTGTTTGGGGGCTGTTATGTGTTTTAATAGCCCACACCTTTTGAAGCACATCTTATTAGATTGCAAATTAGAGGGAAAGGCTCCAACAGGCTTTCCATTCATGTTTGTGCAGCCCTCCTGTGGTAACTGCAGCACGTGTTTACCCAGAGGAATAATGGTAGGAAAGTAATGATGAGCCAGATTCTGATCTCTTGCACAAGAATAAGGCCACTGAGGTCAGAGGGTTGCTCTGAATTTACATGGGTGTATCTTAGACTGCAATATGACCCCATTGTGTGTGGTTTTTCTTTTAATGGTCTTTAGTGTAATACATAATTTGCCCTTTGAAAAAGGTGCAAAGAGCCAATTTTCACAAGCAGAAGGAAGCAGTGCCTTTACCATGTGACCTGACAGCTCTGAAGATGGCCACAGAACGTCCTGTTTTTCCACAGCTACACTTTTAATCCCTTTGGAACATAAACTTCTCCAATAATTGGAGAACTTGCTCAGGCTTCTTGAGGCTGTGTGTTAAACCTTTTTAAATATTTTTTTTATTTAAAAACTACTAAGGGGACATGCTAGCCTCTGCGTAGTTAAGGTGGAAGCTAGTTTGCCATTTTAAACTGAATTTTGATCCCTTCTAAGCCTTGCTGGTATTCACGAGAGAGCAATTTCATTCTAAGGGGAGAGGCTGCGTGGATTGTTATAGATAGGAGTGGTGTTTGACTGTTCTTCAGTCATTTTCACCATCTGTAAACATCCTGTGTGGTCTATTCCTTTGGCCTATTCCCTAGCCTATATCCTCTTTGACTAACTGCTGCCATTGCTTCCATCTCCATCCCTCTTCTCCCCCAGGTGAATGCATCCACACATGCATTCACACACACTCCCAGACTGAGTGACTTACTGGAGTTGTTTCCCTCAGATGTTTTCCAGATAAACACATACAGTGAACTCTAAGTAATGGACCAAAGTAGCCCAAGGAACACATCCTATTCCACCTGTTAAGCATCATAGGGTGCGTCTGCACAAGACATTTACTGCACAGTAGACTAATTAACTCCGAAGTAAACATCACACATCTACACATGTGCCCCTGTTAGGGTGGAGTAAACTGTTTAGCTCTGTAGTGGGTTAGTACTTGTAAATACAAGTATTAACCTGCTGCAAAGTAAAAAACTGCAGCAGCTCACATGTAGATGCTGCCCCAGCTGTCTGAAGCACAAGGGTGCTTCAATGCAGGGGCTGCCTATCAGGTAGCTTTACCTTGAAGCACCCTTCAGCCCCAGCTAGCCCCTTCGCAGCACATTTGAGCTGGGAGGAGCAGCCCCTGGCTGGCAGACTGACTCCCTGGGTCCCCTGCCAGCCAGGGCTGCTCTGACCTGGCTCAACATGCTGTGGTGCTGGACACACATGTAAACGTGGCATCCAGGAGCAATAAAGTCTGATGCAGCAAGTACTGGAGTTTATTGCATTGCATTAATATGCATGTTTAGACATACCCACTGTGTCAACAAACAGTGCTTCTCCACTCTGCTTGAGTCCCTGAGAAAATCACGACTTCTGTAATATGCCTTCATCCACAGCTTCTCAAGTGAATCACAGCAAAGAGCAAAAAAGGAGAATTATTCACTTTTGGCATAAAAGGTTTGGTGGAACTGGATCTCACTTAGGGTTTGTCTGTACTGCTCCTGAACATACCTTGGTCACCAGCATGCTTGGGAGTGGCCTCTAGGGACAAACCAGGAGCAGGCTCCTTGGCATGTTTCCAGGCTTGGAGCATGCAAATGGGAGTAAGTAGGCAGAGTATGTCTGTGACTGTCTCAGCTGAGGCGTGTTCAGTCTAGACATACCGTTTTTTACATCACTGCCATTCTAGGGACCTCAAAGGTAGAACTGGATCTGGCCCATAGTCTTACTAATGTGCAGTTGAATGCACAACCACTGTACACCCAAATACTTACTGTAGAACCTGAGTCACAGGGTAAAATGTGGACTGAGTGTTTTAATTCTCTGCTTTTGAACATTTTTAGAATCTAGATTATATTTTGGGGCTTTCTGACACTGTTGGTATTGCGTAAACTATCCCACTAATTTACATGAATTAATGCACAACTGTTCTTTCTTCCTTCAGTTACATAGCTCACAAAAAATAAATTAGCCGTAGGCATTGCACTTGAAAAGCAGAGTTAATATTCTGGAAAGTCTTTTAATCTATGTTGAATCAACTATAATATTGTTATTGGGAAAAGGGGAGAGAAATTAGGAGGTGGTTTGACTGTCTGGATAGACTGTTGTCAATAGTGTTGTTTTTCCCTTGTCTGCATCCAGATGCTACATCATAATGGATGCACAATCGATAACAATACAAATCCTTGCTGAAGTAAATCCAGCGGCTTGTCTTCCCTTGCCAAGTTGTTGTGTTCCAGGTTTTGTTCAAAATATATATTTACTTGTGTTCATCCCTTCTGGGTTCATGATATTACTTTCCTTATGGGTGCCTAGTTGTGGAGGTACATTGTACGTGTGTGGGAGGGGGGAGGGTAGTTGCATGTAAGCATCTATAAAACATCTTGTGAGGTTTCTGCTTCTTTACAAGTTAACAGTTTTGTTCTGGGTAACTAAAATTTAAATTCCTCAGTGTTCTGCCTGGACTTGCTAAAAAATCATCAGCCTAAGCTGATGGGTGGGGGGGCAGCAGGTGTTGGGGTAGGATGGAAAAATTTGATTTTGTTTGTGTGTGTATTTTGTTTTTTGTTTAAGGGTAGCTACACTGAGGTCAGTAATGGGAGGTCCTGGGATGTTCAGATCTTCTGCCATGACCTTTTGTACGATGGTGGAATTCTTACTGAATTTGTGTTAGTTCGAATTTTTACGTAGGAATTGTCTCATCTGGCACATATGGACAGTAGAGAGGGCACTGTAAGCAGGTGATGGCAGATACGACATTTGTTGGAGAAGCAGGTAAATTAACCTGGATGTTATAATTTGTATTGCTTGGTGCAGTGAAGACACAGGCAGTGTTGAAGGAATACAGCTGGAATTTGAGTCTGTAGCAAGGTCTAGAGGCTTGACGTGAATGGGAGTTAGGTAATCCTTTGCTTCAGAGTCATTGTTTGTGGTTGGGGCTGCTGTTTGTAAGCCAAAATAGGCCTGTCCCAGGCCTGTATAGAACTCTAATGAGGTGGTTCTTCAGTTTCTTAGATAGGGTAAGACGCATCTTTTTCTGAATAGGTTATGTAGTATGTAGAACAAAGTGGATAACCTTAGATGTGATAGTCATTTGTTGCATCTAGTTAGAAAGAAGATACCTGAATATACATGAACAAGTGCTTTGTGTAGGTTTGATACAGCCAAATGAAATAGACTGTCCAGTGTCACTCCAAGTATTAAATGTCATATTTCTCTTACTTATGGAGTTGGCAGCCTGTGGCCCATGGGCTTGAATGCCCCATGGAGCCATTGGATCTGGTCTGTGGAGCAAGGGCTTCAGCAGCATTTGGCAATCAGGAATTTTACTTATGCTGTGCTGTGGCTAGGTGGTTGCGTACTTTTCCCATGCCATGCCACAACTAGGTGGAAGGGACCAAGTACCAGCAGAAGCAGCTGGGTACTCACAGGCCTGTCTTGGATCTAAGCTGGGTCATTCCAGCCTACCACCAGAAAACATTGCAGACCTCTGTCTTAATTGATTTTATTAATGCCCCTGATTACCTCTCTTAACAGTCTCCCTTTCCCTTCTGGAAAATGTTTTTGTCTGCCAGTCTATTTCCAGCATTGTAGGTTATTGCCTAGGGAAGTTCATACCTCTCAGGAGCCGGTTAGTCTCTAGTGGATCACATTGCTCTTAGGGCAAGAAGATAATAGAGCAGTAATGGACTTCAGTACTGAGTGGGATGTGGAAGGTAGGCAATAGCCTTTCTGGGAAAGTGAATTCTTGACACATTTATAGAGACACAGATATCTCTGCATAGTTTATGGTAGGGCCATCCAACTAGGGCAGCTGCATAGGTGTTGGGTGTGGCAGTGGGGGGGGTAGCATTCCTGGGATATGCGGTTCTGGGGAAGCTTTTTTGTTTATTTGCCTTTCCCCCATCAGTTCCAGTCTGACATTTTTGAAGTACAGTCCTTACTTAAAGGCTGTGAGCAAGGCAAAGCTCTTTCGTCCCTATGCGTTGGCAAGCAGCTATCTTACGTGTTCTTGCTAAGACAGGGAGTACTTTGTTACCAGAATGTTCATCTTTTTTTAAACTCCAATCCTAGAGCATCTGTTCCCTCCCCCTAGTTATCTCATTTTGTTTGTAAAAATGCATAAGTAGAAATCAAACATCATTCTTGTGGCCATTGCTCCTATGGAATTTTGCTCTTATTTCCCGATAAAATTCCAGTTCTACTCTGTTTTAGAGGAAAATGATTGTGGCCACTGGTCTTGGATGCAGTTTTACTTATCTTTTCAAAAATAGGGACACAGCATGGAAAAAGTAGATTGACAGAAGCATCCTTCATCTATCACAACTACTCCACAAAAATGGTTTTAACCATCTGATCAACTGCAGAGTTTCTCTAATCTAAGAAAGATCCTTTGGGCAATGGTAGCATTGAAACATTATGGAAAACCTGTTTGTAAACTATGGAAGGCCCTGAAGATTCAGTCCTACATAAAGGAAACTTAAGGAGTTGGTAATTATGAGAAATTATGAAGTATGAGTAGAAAATGGCTGCTAACACTATATCAAAGAATCTTCTGTCAGAAATAAATATGATTTGGGAGCTGATATAAAGACCATTTCAGTTATTGGAGCGATTTGCATCAATGATTTCTTAGCTTGCCTCAGTGGCTGCACTGAACTCTCTCATACTTAAAGTAAGCATTAAAAGTGGTCTTGAGTACTGGAAGTGTGGAGAGACCACTGAGGCCATCATGTGGAATTCTTTCAAGAAATAGGACTTTTGGAGGCATAAGTGCACTAGACTCAACATGGCTTTAAATATAGCCCAGTCTGGTTAATTAGTCAGTGGGCTAACACATCACCAGGGTATAATCAGTTGGTATATTGAATCCCTGCCACCGTTTCTGTTTATACACAAAAAACTCTAGCTAATTCACTGTCTTTTAAAGCGTAATAGGTTATTTCCAAATTATGCATAAACTAAATCACAATAGACTTTGCTCGTGATAATTAGTCAGCTTAAAAACGAGTAACTTATGCATTCTGTAGCACCTGTCAAGCTAGCTGATGCTTGCAAAGGACTGGATACTCTTCAGCATTTCATGGCTCAATAAGACAGAGACTATCATCTTCCATTTTCCAGAATCATCTTATGTTTTAGCGATGAGTATGAAGGAAGTATGTTTGATTATTTTACTCCCATCATAATTATGTAATTCTTATTGAGTGAACACTGAATTTTTGTAGTAAGAAATGGGACATGAAGGATTTATCTGTATAATTGTATAATTCACATGTAGAAAACCACAGTATGTACAGTTTGCACTTAGGTTTTTTCCCCCTTTATAATAAGTGAAAAAATCATTCTTTACTGGGTCTTCCTATCATAAAAAAATACATCTAATGAATAGCTGAAAATAGCTAACTCAGGGATTCTCAACCTTTTTAGACTCAAGGGACCTCCCAGAAAATTCCAGCTCTTAGTTTTTACATAATTTTTTTACTACAGAAAAATAATAGGGCATTTCTTCTGTTGCTGAGAACTCAGAGGCTAAGGACAGACATTACACATAAACCAGTTTAAGTGATCAGAAACTGGTTTAAACCTGTAACAGAACAGAAGCTCAGTGTACATAAACCCGTTTGAAAATGTCTGAAACCATTTTGAGATAAACCTGGTTGAATGTAGTATCAGGCTTAACTGATTTGGGTCAAACCGGTTTATACAATGTCTGTCCCAGACCCCTTGCTCGTTTAAATTAAATCAGATGCCCCCAGCATCCCAGCATGCTCTCTGGGCTGGGCTCTCCTCCACAGCAAGGCTGGCCCCTCTCCTCTGCTCCCTGGCTGCAGCTTCAGCAGAGACTTGCAGGTACAGCAACATCTGCCTGGTTTCCTTCTGTTTTCCCCCTCCCCTCTCCACTCGCTGCTAAGCATCTCAGCATTAGCTAGCAGACCACATGCTAGCTCTGGCCTATGCTGTGGCAGAGAGCAGTGTCTGCTCAGGGCTTTTTGGAGCTAATCAAAGCTCAGCTTGTAATGCCCCTCTGTTCCTTTTTTGTTTAAGAAGAGTTGGAACTAATGAGAGAGAATGTTTGTTTTCCAATGGAATGATAAATGCTGATAACAGAGCTGATAAATGCTGTGTTATCAAGGGGGGAGGTGGGGAAGAAACCCCTCTGTAATCCTGCCGGGGCCTAGCCACACCTCCCTCAGCTCAGCTCTCTGGAAGGGAAGGGAGGGCTGCTCTGTCACTCCCTGGCTTCTAGCCTGAGCCACTGCAGGCATGTGCCTGTACATCTGGGATGTCTGTGCAGTTACAAAGTGATTCAGCCTGGCCAGGTTAGACTAACCTGCTAAGACTGAATCAATTCAGTCTTAGGCTTTTTGAATGTCTGTCCCTAGCCAGAAAGACTACAACAGATCAGAATGCTTTTAACACTCTGAATTCTTATTTGAAATCTCTGGGTTTATTTTGTGAATCATATCTGCAGACCTAACAGTGCGTTGTGTGACATGCTGTGGCACTCTTGAAAGGATCTCAGATGATCTTAAAGCATTCCAGGGTGCTCTGGCATCTTGGTTCTGGCACCTGCCAGCCAGGCCCAGTGCGGGACTTACCATGTGTCCGGGGGTGGCAAGGCTGGCAGCTCGGTGTGGGACGACCCATTGGTATGGGCAAGCAGCTGGACCTGGTATCTGTGACCCACAGTGGTCAGTGGGACAGTGCCAGCCAGAGGTACCTCCTACCCTGGGAGGAGCTGGCATTGCTGGTGGCTGACGGCTCTTCGTGGCAGGGTAGGGGGTGCAGAGCTGGTAAGGCAGCTGCTGGCCAGGACTCCTCAAACCGATAGTGGGTGTAGCAGCTGGGGAGGTGGGTGGGGCAGGATGCTGAGTACCTAAGGGCCCCGCCTCTGGGAAGGTGTCATGCCCAGAGGGGTCAAGGTGGGGCCAGGGCTCTGCTAGGCTGCCCCTCCTGGTGAAAACCTCAGGGTTGCAGTGTAGGTGCCAGGGCACCAAAATGTTGGTCAGTTCATGCATAAAGGTCATGGTCTTGTAGACATGACCAGACCAATAGTTATGGTTGGTCATGGCCACCCACTGTGCACACAAGTCCTTGACCTTTATGTGGAACTGCCGTGCAAACTGGTTATGGCCTCTGTCATGCATCCCACCCAACAGGTCCTCATAAATATGGGCGGTTGAGCACCTGCCCCATGCAAACTGCCTCTGTACTTCTCTGTCCCCCCTGAGGGCCACAAGATCACACACCTCATCCTGGGTCCAGTTGGGGCCCCAGGTGCTCAGTTCAGGTATGTGCATATGGGCAGGGCCAGGCAGTGGTGGTGGTGGCAGTGGCAGCTGGATTAGAAGGGCTGGACTGCCTTGGACTGAGCTGGGTTATTTTGGCTCACGGCTCCTGAAATATTGCCAAAACCTGCCAAGTCTCACTGTTTGAACAACAGAGGCCAAGTCATTTGACATATACTGATTGCAAAGCTCACACAGTCCAGAACAAGAATTTGTTCACAAGTTCTATCAAACAATTTTGGATATTGAACACAGTGTGGAAGGGCTGGATCTTTCCATGGCCAAGTCATAAATAGGATAAGAGGCAACATTCACTGAACAAATTGTTTTTAGTGAATGATTCACCACCCAGTTCTCCTAACACAGAAGCTGCTACCATAGGTTGAGTTGAAGGTATTTACCTCTTTTATTTACTGAGGTACTTCAGTCACTTGTATTACAGCTTAAAAACACTTCCAGCACTATGATGTGTTTGAGAGCCTTATATAATAGGTTACAAATTCCACAGTGCTTGTTTGTTGGGAATAGATAAGTACTTTGGCCTTCAGTCTCAGAGTTTGATTAGTTTGAGTTATTTCTTGTTACTTGAGTCACTAGAAGCACTCTCAAGCTATCAGTGTAACAAGCAAAACTATAGCAAGTATCTATCTGTGTACTATTTTACAAGTATCTGAGTAATGGCTTAGTAACAAACATAGTGATTTAAAAAACAGCTGCAGATATTTCTCAGATTTTTGATGTATTCCAGAGGATACTATTTTAAATAGCTTTAATCTACCTGAATGCACTCTGGCAAAGTGGTGAGGTTTGTTGCATTACCATAATCAATAGCACTTTTCTGTTCACAGTAGGTTTTTGTTTCCAAGTATCACAGAAGTGCCATGCATTTTCCTAGTAGATCCTGCCATTTATTATTTTCTGTTTAGATTAATTTTTGGAGGGGGGATCAGGCAGAGGGGAAGGGAGAAAAGCTTCTCAATCAATGAAAGAGACTTCTGTTTTGGTCTGCATTTATAAAGGTTAAAGATCACTGCAATGGAAATTGTTGCATTAAGCCACTTGGGCTATTTTATAAAATATACATCATTTTACTCCATGAATAATGGCTGTGACCTTGTCAGGTACTTAAGCAACTACACCATCTTAACCCTGTAAGAAACCCCATTGATTTTAGTAAGTTTATGGAATAACAGCTGTTCATACCAGTGGACGATTTAGTCGATAATACAATTCCTTCTCTGGGCAAAAGATAATGGAATACGACTCTTTAAAAGTACTGTTAACAGAGTAAATTATGCCTTTTCTTTCAGCTAAACCCCCCCACCGTGGTGTAGTTCCACTCTACGAAAGGAAAGGGTAAGATTCAGAGTGCTTCCAAGGGCTGCAGTATAACTTTTTATAACAGAATTGTGTTCCTTCCCAACTTCTTGTGCATTGTTCTACAGGGAGCAGTCTGGTTAGGAAATTTGCAAAGCCAAATGATCTAGTACATTTTTTGGATCATCAGGTCTGTGCTTCTGCATAGGCAGGATATTGGCACAATGAGGCCATTGAAGTCTATGTGAACTGTTGTGTTAAAACAGTCCCACAAAGCCATGACATAACATGCAGCAGAGGATCCATTCTCAGCCCCTTCCTCCTGCATCCAGCTGCTCATGCCAAGGGCTGTGGATTTGACATCTAGTGCACTTGCATTTTAAGAAACTGTGGATTACAAATGCTTTTATGAGCCATTAATAGGTGATGTTTAAGTTTTGACCTTCAGCTGGCTTGACATTCCAACGCCCTGGGCAGGCACTGAAAGAGATCCGTAATCTGAACGCATAATGGCTCGAGGCCCCAGAGACTTGAGATGAAGAAGGCAGACCCACTGAAAGAACAGACTCAGCAGATCTCAGGGTGCATTAGTCACAGAGACATTAAGGAAGCCAGGATGACACCAGTCAAGAGACCATGAAAGTTCTTGTACAGGGGAAGCATGACAAACATTATCAAATATGTGGTTTGCAAGGGAAACAGCATAGAACTCCCAGTACCTGGGGTAAATTGCTCTGAATGCTTGATGTATGAGGTCAGTTCCAGCTCAAGCTACTGAAGCTTGTATAACGCTCTTTTGGGAAACTTGTGATGAGCTATATTTAGAAGAAAGGTTATAATGGTTAATTATTTTTAAGATTAGACATTGCACCAGGTGTGAGTAGAATTCCAAGGCAAGAAGAGGAGAGACAGTGATTAATACAATCAGTGAATTTTCTTTTGCTGGCACAGGATATAAGTCCCATTGAGATTAGTTTGATATTTGAGGCAGAGACAGTCTTTTTGTTACAGAAAATAATTAATAAGAGTAATCTCTGGGTGTCAGGAAAACCAATAGCTTTTCTTCTGGCTAAAGACTGCTCCTGAGACTCAGTTAAACTTGATCCCATGGAAGAACCTAGAGGGAATAACAGTCATGAGAGAGACAGTAGTTTTTTTTTTCTCTGCCCCAAGCTTCCAATCTTGTAAATCTCTGCTTGAAACCACCTTCCTTGTGTTCCACTGCAGACTCCAACTCCTGTGCTTTTATTTTTCCTCTCCTTGAAAGATGAACATTTATAGGAATCACTGACTTAGTACCAAAGTTTGTCATCTTGGTCATGCTGGGGGATGGGGAAATACTAACTGAAGCATGCCAAGGAACCAACATACAAGAAAGCTGTGAAGATGGGGACACTAGGAGAGCCACTCTTGCAGGAGCTGAGGGAATAGTTCTCCTTCAGTGTGACAGTTAGTCAAGGGTCTCAATAGAAGACTCAGGTGCCTGTATACTAATGCCAGGAGCATGGGGACAAATGGGAGGAGCCTCCTATTCTCCAGTGGGCATTACAATTTAGTAGGGATTACGGAGACCTGGTGGGACTTCTCACATGATTGGAATGTAGCCACAGAGGGTTACACCACGCACAGAAGGGACCAAGTAGGGAAGAAAGGTGGAGGTATAGCTCTCCATGTAAGGGAGAAGTACATCTCCTTGAAGGCCTACTTCAGCTCAAAAGAAGAATGGCTTGAAACCCTCAGGGTCAAACTGTGGGGTGAGGGGAGGGGGTCTGAGAGAGACCTAACTGTAGGTGTATACTACAGACCACCAAAGCAGGGGGAGGAGCTTGATCTGGATTCTCTTGAGAACTGGCAGAGGCCACAAGTGCAAGGGACATGGTCATCATGGGCAACTTCAATTATCCAGACATCTCTTGGGAGAAACACTTGGCCAAGTTGGATCAGTCACGTTCCTTCCTGACCTGCATCGAAGAGCTCTTCCTGATGCCAGAAGTGCACAGGCCAACCAGAGATAATGCTGTTCTAGACTTAGTCTTTGCCAAAGGAGACAATCTGGTGACAGACTTAAACATAGAGGGCAATCTGGGTAACAGCGACCATGGAACCATTGCATTCACTGTCCATCGCAAGGCAGGCAAATTAGATAGTAAGACTGAAGTTTGGACTTAAAAAATGCAAATTTCAACAAGCTCAGGACAATAGTAGGGGAAGTGCTGCAGGACTAGGGACCAAAGGCAGAAGGAATGCACAAAGAGTTGTTAAAGATACGATCCTTGAAGCACAAAGGCATTCCATTCCCATGCAGAGGAAAGATACCAGAAAGGCTAGGAATCCCTCGTGGCTAAACAAGGAAATCATGGTCATGTTAAAAAAGAAGAAAGAGGCATACAAACAATGGAAGCTTGAGATAGCCCCCAAAGAGGACTGTACAACAACACCCCACACTTGTAGGGAGCAGATTAGAAAGGCTAAGGCAGCGACTGAATTTCAATCAGAAATGGGAATCAAGGACAACAAGAAGTCCTTATTTAGGTACGTAGGGAACAGGAGGAAAACAAATGGGGGTGTGGGGCCATTGCTCAACAACTCAGGATAGCTGGTTACTGACACTTGAGAGAAGACTGAAGTCCTGAATGATTACGTTGCTTCGGTATTTTACTGGACCAAGGGGAAAATCATGCCAGATAGGGCACAGAATAGGCATAGTGGGAATGACCGCCTTCCTACTATTGACATTGAACTGGTGTATGATCTGTTAAAAAAATTAGACATATATAAGTCAGCAGAACCAGATGAACTTCATCTGAGAGTGCTGAAAGAGCTGGCTAAAGTTATTGCAGAACCCCTGGCGAAACTCTTCCAAAACTCATGGCAGTCCAGGGAAGTCCCTGAGGACTGGAAAAGGACCAATGTTGTGCCCATCTTGAAGAAGGGGAAGAGAGGTGACCTGGGTAACTATAGGCCAATTTCTATCCTAAACTGCAAGGGAAAGGAAGGGAAAATCCTGGAAAAATTCATTCAGGAATCTATGTGCAATAGGCTTGCAGAAGGTAGGATTCTGAACGATAGCCAGCATGGCTTTGTCGTGGTCAGGTCTTGTCTTAACAATCTCATCTTCTATGACCAGGTAACTCACCACCTGAGTCAGAGAGAGGGATCGACATTGTATACCTTGACTTCCAAAAGGTCTTTGATCTGGTGTCCCACAGTGTCCTCATGGGAAAATTGGAGGATTGTGGGCTTAACTGCATAATAGTTAGGTGGGTAGGAAGCTAGCTGTGAGATAGGACCCAGAGAGTCCTGATGAATGGATCTGTATCAGTGTCCCACAGGGGTTTGTGTTTGGTCCAGTACTCTTCAACATCTTTATCAATGATTTGGATGTTGGGGTGAAGAGCTCACTGGCCAAGTTTGCAGATGACACCAAGTTATGGGGGGCATGGTCATGCTTGAAGATAGGCTACAGATACAGGCTAGCAAGTTGGGCAGATCGGAACCAGATGAAGTTCAACATTGAGAAATGTAAAGTGCTCCACCTGAGCATGAACAATCCCCAACATATCTACAGGCTCAGCATCACCAAACTGACCAGCACCATGACTGAAAGGGAACTAGGGGTAATAATAGGCAACAGTATAAATATGAGCCAGCAGTGCAATGTTGGAGCCAGCAGAGCAAATAATACTCTGGCATGCATCAATCGATACATCTCCAACAAAACCAAGGAAGCTATTCTTCTGCTTAACTCAGCATTGGTGAGACCGCAGCTGGAGTACTGCATCCAGTTCTGGGCACCACACTTCAACAAGGACGTGGTAAAGTTTGAGAGAGTCCAAAGAAGAGCCACCCATATAATCAGAGACTTGCACAGCAAGCCATATGAGGAAAGGCTGAAGGACCTGGGACTCTTCAGCATAAAAAAGAGAAGGCTGAGAGGAGACTTGGTAGCAGCTTACCGCTACATCAGCAGAATACATCAGGGGTTCAGTGAACAAGTGTTCACCAGGGCACCCTTGGGGGAAACCGGAAGTAATGGCCACAAGAGCCTGGGAGACCATTTCAGGCTTAGCACTAGGAAAAACTTCTTCACAGTTAGGGTGGAATAGGCTGCCTTTGGAGGTGGTACAATCACCTACCCTAGAAATCTTCAAGAGAAGAATAGACAGTCACCTTGCTGGGGTCACTTGACACCAGTTTTCCTTTCTGCCTAGTACAGAGGGTCTGGACCCGATGACCTTGCAAGGTCCCTTCCAGCCATTACAGTCTATGAATTTATTAATCTTATTTTTTTCATTTGTCTTAAAACTTTGTTCTGGCTTTCCCTATCTCCCTTGTCACCTATTTTCATGGCCTTAGCTTGTATATTGTAAAGTCATGTGGAAGAGAGCTTCTTTCATTCCCTGGTCAAGTCCATTCTGAAGTACCCTTTTGCTCAGTGGAAGCAGATTCATTTTTCACCCTAGCAGCTAGGCAAGATAATAGAACCTATGACAGGCAGCCAGCTTGGACAAGTGGTCATATGCATCCATGTCTTAGTACAGAGTAAATCAGCTACAGAGTATAATCTAAACTAAAGTACCTCTGCACTGTTGAGAGGGTCAGACAAGTCATCTGGATACAAGATATATCACTTGGCTGCCTAGAGTTTCACAGAGCCAGTAGGGGATATTTTGTATGTTCTCCTAAACAACTTTCAGCTATTAGAAGGAGCGGTGTATTCTCCTCAGCCTTCTCCTTGGCCCCACCCCAACTCACTTTTTTCTTGTCTTCCCATTGCCATTCCTCATATAGATTCATAAACCAGTAATCACTAGTGCTATGCAAAGCTTTGAGTGCTGATTTGATTCGGAGGAGATGTGGCCCAATTTGGAGGAGATTTGGCTCAAATTGGGAGACCAGTAGAAAGGTCTGAATCGATTCAAAGCTCTCTGAATTGAT
>NW_017728931.1:9952712-9955885 GCF_001723895.1 Crocodylus porosus | reverse complement strand
TCCCCCAGCCCCCCTGAGTGCCCTCTGACCCCCACCTGCTCTCTCAGCCCCAGCAATGGCTGCCCCACCCAGCCCCAGCGTCCCAGCTCTTAAAAAAAAAATGCCCCGCACTCACCGGCTGTTGCCAGGCAGGGAGGGCAATCCCCACTGTCCTGTGCTGCATGGGGGGCTCTGACATGAGCCCCCAGAGGCCCCAGTGGCTGCTGCAGCAGCGGGTGAGCGCAGGACTTTTTTTTTGAAGAGCTGGGATGCTGGGGTCGGGTGGGGCAGCCATTGACAGCACTGGGAGAGTGGGTAGGGGATGGGGCCTGTTTGATTTGGAGATTTGGCTGATTTGGCAGCAGCTAAATCTCCGAATCAGATTTGGCTGAATTGATTCAGGACATTGATTCAAATCATAAAATTGAATCACTGTCCCGCGAATCATCTGAATCTGAAGCGAATACTAGCTTCTTTCCACAGGCCTACTAATCAGCCTGTAAAAGGGATGCGGCTACAGAAATTGCTGAATTCTTTTTGGACCTGGAAGGGGAAAATCTGTGGGTCCTTCCTATGTGTGTATCTTAGAGAACCCATTTAGGCCTAGTACAAATGGTTGCAATAGGCATTACTAGCAGATGCACTATATATCAGCTAATGTGCTGCTTACCTAGCAGACCTGAATCATGGAATTGTAAGGTGGAGGGGAGTTCAGGAAGTCATTTAGTCCAAACCCCTGCTTAAAGCCGGTTTGTTCCTTCCTAAGCTGTTTCATACGAGTGTTTGTCCTACCTGCTCTTACAAACTTCTATGGATGGAGCATCCGCACTTTCTTTAGGCAATCTGTTTTCCGGATGATCTTAACCACCTGGAAAATTTTTCCTAATATCTAACTTAAATTTCCCTTGTTGCAATTTAAGATAATTATTTCTTGTCCTGTTCTGTAGCCACCGAGACCAGTCTAGCACCATCCTCTTTAATACATACAGGCTGGTTATAAAATGAGTTACACATTCAAATAAATTGATAAATACATCATCTGTGCTTGTACCATGCAGAAAATATTGGACAACCAAACCCTAAAAGGTAGAATTAGTTCCATACTCTCAGAAGTGTTTCAGCTCACAAATATCCTCTTATTATTGACCTCTTAAAATATTTACAATCACAAATGCCAAACATAAAGAGCATAACCTCCTACAGCACCCTCTATTGCTTCTCCTTCTGCTTGAAATTCCCTTGTTTGGATGCATTTATTGCTATGTTTGCAGTGTGTTACCAGTATTTTGATACCCAGAGAATCTGATGGAATTTGTACATTAAATTACTGTTTCATAGTTAGGGGCTGGAAGGGACCTTACAGATTATCTGGTCCAGCCCCAAATTTTATTAGAAACTTTCTTGCCTTCGATGACTGACCCAAAGTTAGAGGTGGAGTTGGTGATATTTTCAAAGGCATTTGCGACTGGCTGAACTCAGCATCTTTGTAGCTGGTTGAGAGTTCTGCCGTTGCTATCTTTCTTACCATTGACTTCAACAGGAGCACAGATGAGTCTGCAATAAACATGCATAAAAACCCTGTTCCACTGCTATTGGGAGATCTGTTTTTTAGGCATCTGAAGGTTTGGTCCCTGGAGCAAATGCTAAGGCCAAGTTCACTCTACACATTTATCAGTCAAAATACAATTAATCCTGATAAGTTCCCTGCAAAGTTCATCCCCATGCTCTTTGGCCACAGAGGAGCTCCTCTACTCCCTACCCCACATCAAGGGAGGTGGAATATGCGAGAACAAACTATAATCAATTATACATCAGATGCTCAGCTCTTCTCACTGATTTCAGTATGCATTGGTTTCTTCCTAAAGTTTCCCATGTTGACGGGGCTGTTCTGGGAGAAGCAGGAGAGCTCTCTTTTGAAGCAAAGAAATGCTTTGCCCTTGAAAGCCAAGACAGCTCTTGTGGAATCTGCACACTAACCAAAGCTCCAGTCCTTTTAGATCTAAAAGAGCTCCAGACAGTCACGTTTCCTTGACTTCAGGGATGCCAAGAGCTGTAAGATTCTTTTCCACTGTTAATACTAAGCTTTTTTTGTCTTTCAGCATCACCATGAACATGGTGGTGTAACCATACTAGCAGTTATTGAGGGGTGAAATACAGTTTTGCATTAAGCCAGTAATTGGGAAGTATGAGGGTAGAGAGCAGGGGGGCTTGTGAGAGAGAATCTAGACTGTCTTCAGCACATCTGTGTTGTTTATGCATGCAGTTGGAGCCACCACTATGAGCAGGGGTGGGCAAAATATGGCCTGTGAGCTGGATCTGGCCCACCAGGCCATTCTATCTGGCCGGCAGGGCCCCTCTAAAATTTAAAAAATTATTACCTGCTGGTGGCTGCCTGTTAAAGCTGATGTGGCACCAGCAGCAGGACTTAGCAGTGGCAGGATCCTGCAACTGAGCCAGGTTGGCTCCAAGCCCCACCGTGCGATCCTGGCCATGCAGCCAGGAACTGTGTCCTCCCATGCAGACCAGGACCATAAAGTGAGGCAAAGAGCCAGCCTGGCCAGGAGGGAGGAAGGGATGGGGGGAGCAGTGGTATCAGGCAGGCAGGGAGGAATGGCAGCCGTGACTGGGAAGCAGTGGCAGCAGTGGCCGGCTGGCGCACAAGTGGGAAAGTAGAGAAGCAGCAAGGGAAGGGTGGCGGTAGTGGGCAGAAGCGTGGGGCCTGTGCCAGTGCCCCGGGACCAATGGGGAACAAGGGTGGGGTAGCAGGAGCACTGAGCTCGTGTGCAATCCACCCAAGCCATGTGCCTCTGGAGAGAGCTGTGCACAATGGAGCCAGCAGCCTGGCCCCACTCAGTGCTGCGTGCAGGACATAGGAAACAGTGGGGAGCTCTGTGCTATGGAGCTCAGTCAACTCTACCCTTTTCCCAGCTGCCCTGGCCAAACCCCATGATCTGCACTGCTGGCTTCATCATGCAGAGATCAGTGGGGCTGGCCCTGCACTCTACCACCACCTGTGGTTAGAGACTAGGGTGGGAGTGCATGGAGCTGCATACTGTGGTGCTTGCCACCACGTGCAGCTCCAGGGACTCTGAGGACCCTACTTTCCACACACACATATGCACGCACACCCTCCCACACACCCTATCCCCCACCATATCTCTAGACATACCAACACCCTCCCACTGCCCCCACCC
>NW_017728931.1:9935802-9952612 GCF_001723895.1 Crocodylus porosus | reverse complement strand
ACAATATACAAGAGTAAGACTGTATTTTGAGCTATTATGCAATTGCCTCTAGATACACTACTCAAACACACATAAATAAGAATAAAAGTATTTATTTAAATAAAATTAAAATAAGTTACAGTGGATGTTTGATTTTTTTATTATATGATTTGGGTTTTTTTTCTGGTTTCAAGATGGCAGCACCCTCCCTTCCAAAAGGAGTACTTGCAGGGCAAGGGAAAGGACGTCTAGTGGCAAAGGTCAGGGGTTAGAGGTGGGACTTCTGGTCCCAAGATGGCAACCAGGGGGCATGGAACCCATCAAGGGGCAGGGCTACCCTTGCAACCGTTGGAAGCTCACCAAAACTCATTAAGTGGTCCTCCAGCCAAAATAATTACCCACCCCTGACAAAGAGCATTCACAGGGAGAAGAGCAAAGGCATCCTGATTGGCCTCTGCTGGGTGCTCCCACACCCAACCCCAGTGCAACATTGTCTGTCCACCCAATACCTTTTGAAATTCAGTTAGGCAACTAAATGTCTTAGGCTCCTTTGAGTGTTTCAGAAGCAACCCACTGGGGATTGGAGAGGGGCCCAGGGTCTGGTGTGCACTAACTGTGATTCTGAACCCTGGGGAAGGACAATAGCATCAGATGATTTTTGCAAGGGTTAAGTAACAACACAGAAGGCATCCAAACTTAGCCCTTCTCCCTTTTCAAGGATGATATTGTTTTTAGAGTGCTGACCACTGAATTTCCATAGGCCTCCACTGTGCAAATCGGCGTGAAACTCCATTGACGTCATTGGAGCTGTGCCAGCTCATACCAGCTGAGGAGCTGACCCCACGTCCCTTTGCAAAGCCATCTGGAGTGCATCAGTTGATGATCTGTGATTACAGCTTTAACTTTTTCCCCTTCATTTTTACTGCTTGAGAAGGAGAAGCAAACCACTTTTGGCATGCTTTGGCACAAGGCCTTGGAAAGCCCCAGGGAGAAGTTTGTCTTGAAGGAGAGAAATTGAGCCACAGTCAGAACTACTTAGAAAGTGCAGCTCTGTGATTTTCTTATCTCCCCTTCTCTCCTTAAAAGGCCGTTATTGAAATACGAGTAGTAGCAGTGGAAGTAAGAAACAGAAGCCGAGTGAAAATAGAAGAGGTTGGTGGAGGCATAAATAATCCAGTCATCAGGGGAAGCTAGCATGTGATCATGTTAACAAAAAACAGGAAGAAAGGAAGTCAGATGGATAGGGCAGTTGATCTTAGGTAGCAGTATGTGGGACTTGGGACACCAGGGGTTTTTTTGTAGTGCTTTCACTGGCTTGATCTGTTGCTTGAGGCAAATTACTTCAGTCCAGAACTGCCATACAATTAAGGTGCCTAACTTCCCATTGAAGTCTGGTCTGTTATGGGGTGATTGAGAGGGAAAATTATTGTTGAAGTCAATGGAAAGGTAGAGAGCTGAACAAGAGTTAGGTGCCTCAGTACCTTTGTGTATCTGGACCATTTTTTTCCTTTGTCTGAATATATTATAAATGTATTAGGGCAAGAGCTGCCTTTTTCAATAGATGGTTATACATCTACCAAAAGTGGGCTCTAATCTCAACTGGTGCTTTTAGGGGCTCATGTGATAGTAATAAGAAATAATAAGTTGAAACAAGTCGATTTTACTTCTTTCACCACTGATATGAAACAGCTTCTTCAGTAGTACTACAGATTAGCCAATGTCAGGACAAGAAGTGAAGAAGAACCTAAATCTCCTCTTGCCTACACTGGTGTAAATCAGGGATAACTAATTTAGTTGACAGAGTTAAGCTATTATAAAATTGGTCTGGGAGGAAAATCAAGTCCTGTTATTGCATCCAACTGATACTGCAAAGCAAATTCAAAGCAGCAGCATTTAACTAGCCAGAATTGGAATTTGGTAGCCAAGCAATCACCAGGTCACAAAGTAGCAAAGTAGAAGGGATGAAACATGCAAGGAGGGCCTCTGAGAGAGGGGCCAGAAATCAGGAGTGGTGGAGTGAAGGAAGGACTGATTTCAAAGGTAAAAGTCATATCTAGTTACCATGACCTGGATCGCTCAAGGTTAGAGGGGAGGCCACAGCAACTTGCCTCAGGGAGGGTACAAAACAATGTGAGAGATCCCATCTGCTTCTTGAAGACATTTTATTCCCCCTTTGCTAATGTTGGGTAAATTGGAATAATCTCAGAGCTCCATACCTCTGGGCTAGGAGAGATCCTCTGTCACAGATCCCTTTCCAGCTGCTAATGCAGCCACATACTAATCTGCCTTCCTCCTGAGGCCAAGGCCTTTAAGATTTTAGTATCCTTTTTGATCCTAGATTCCAGCTTGGGAAGGATAATCTTGCTTAGCCAGCTGAAGCTGAGATATCCTCAGTTTTTGTTAAAGCCCACTAGTAGTAGTAGTATTCTCCATGGCAGTACCTTATCTTTGGCATTGTTTGCTTTCCACTTTGTTCCCCTCTGTCATCAACAGCCTACTTTGATGTAATTGCTTGTACCCTGCTGTGATATAATCAAGCAGGTAAATTGAGCCATGTGTGATGCAGAGATGTGGGTTTTCCAAAAATTTTGAATTGGAAAATTTTCCGGAACATTTTCCAATGCCCTAAATAGAGCGTGATCTGACTTAGTATGTTTATTTGACTTATATTTAGTAAACAAAACTAAAAAAAGTGCCCCTATGGAAGTTTTATGTCCCAATAGCCACAAGTATTTGGTCTGAAATATTTTATTAGGAAAAAATTAAATACAGCACACTTAATGTGGTTTAAATTTTATATTCAAACAAATTCAGATGTTTATATGGAAAGAAATTATTTTTATTGGAGTACTTGTAAAAATGTAAAGCCAGTACACAAAAGCATGTACTTCCCTTATGTTATTTGTTTGAGGAAAAAACCCGAAGGCACTGAAAACTGTTAACACACTAATTTTAGCACACCCAAGGAACTGTGCATGATATGCTGTGCTTTGATTTTGATTTGTCCTGCACAGCCAATTAAGTAAATTAATAACTTGATTCTTGATTTGTATTATTATGTGAGTGTATTTAGCCTCCTGTTTACAAATCAGTAAAACGTATTTGTACTCTCTTGCACACTTCCTAGGGATAATCACCTGAAAAACATTAATTACAACTTTGAAACTGCCAAGCTTGCCTAATATTGCATTGGCATCTATTCATTCAGCAGGTAGGAACAGTGGAGGAGCGAGGACCAAAAATAATCTTTGCTTTCCACCTTCTACTCTGCCTATGACTGACCCATGTAGCATAATAGACAGCAAAAGGTTAAACTGGAGAACTAGAGATACAATTACTTTGCAACAAGGGGAAGAGGATCACTGGTCAGCATTTTTATTATATTGTTTTATTTATGTATTTCTTTGATTTACATGCTGTTCTTCCCCATAAAGTTTCAGGGAAACTTGCAGAAAAAACAGCAAAACAACTTATAAAAGCAGATACAATATTAAATAAGTTATATATATATATTTATGTAACAAAAACTCCCCAAACTGTACCCCGACTTATCTTGCTTGCTAAACACTTGCCCAAATAAAAAGTTCTTGCAGCACTTCCAGAAGATGTCTAGGCTTCAACTCTGGTGGGCTATGAGGAGGAGGGAGTTCCAGACCTGCGGAGTAACTAAGAACAATTTCCCATGGTTTTTTACCAAGTGAACTTGGCACCTTCATGATACTTGCAGGAGGTTGCTCTTGGCCAACCTTAGGGATCATAATGACATAAGTTTCTTGGGTATGTAGCAGTCACCAGGTCACAAAGTAGCAAAGCAGTATGGCCTCTGAGGGGCCAGCAATCAGGAATGGTGGAGTGAAGGAAAGACTGATTTCAAAGGGGAGTCGCATCTAGTTACCATGACCTACATAAGTCGAGGACCTACTTACATTAAACCTACATATATTTAGTGTAAGTGGCTAAAACTTAGGAGTTAGACCAATACTTACCCCTTGCTTAACTAAAGTCCTGAGTGTGGGCAAGCTGGTTAGGAAGTTTGCTTAGAAACGCTCTCTCACCTTTTTTTACTGTAAGCTTGGTGAGAGGATGCAGGGAAAAGGGAACCTTTTGGGACCAAGGAGCAGTAAACAGTCCAGTTACAGACAAATTTGCTAGGGAAGGTCTGCTTTGAAGAGAGGCGGCAAGAGAGAGTTGGCAGATTAAAAGACACAGAGAAATGGGTGGAGGATGTTGCAATGCACAAGCCAGTGCCAGCTTCTTCTCTACTTGTACATGTGAGGTCTCTGTCCAGGCAGGAATGCTCAATGTTGAGGCTTCCACCCAAGTTCTGGTTTGGTGCTATGGAAACTGTGGCTTGTGGGTTCCTTCCAGTGATGGCCAGGTGGAGAAGTGCCTGCAACGTGAGCAGTGCCTCCTCATGGTGTCCCTCAGAGAGCAGGCAACAGAGCTACAGGAGGAGGTGGCAAGGCTCTGAACCATCCTCCTCCATGAGGACATCATTGATTTAATGCTGATGAAGACCTCTAGGATTGTAGAGGAAGGACTGCCAGAGGCAGTGCTAGAAAAGGGAGAGGACATGAACTCCCAGGAAAGTGAAAACTGAAAGCTTGTGACTTCTGGCAGCAAGCAGAAATCTTCATCTCCACCTGCAGCAGTTTGCCTAGAGAACAGATATGGAGCCCTCGCAACAGAGGAAGAGGAGCATGTTTCGTTGGTGGAGGAGGATGGGCCAGGCTTTGCTAAGGCTGGAAGGACAGAGACCACTGCCACCAAGAAGAAGCAACGGGTGGTGGTAGTTGGAGATTCCTTTCTGCAAGGCATGGAAGTATCCATCTGCCAGCCTGACCTGTTGTCTCACAAGGTCACCTGTTTGTCCGGAGCCTGGATCTGAGATGTTGTGGAAGGATTACTGAGACTCACCTGGCCCTCTGACTACTACCCCTTCTGCTTATTCATGTGGGCACCAATAATACTGCCAGGGGAAATCCTGAGCATATCAAAAGTGACTATAGAACTCTGGGTGTAAGGGTGAAGGGGATAGGGGCTCAGGTTCAGGTGGTGTTCTCTTTGATCCTTCTAGTCAAGGAGAAGGGCCCAATCAAGGAGATCAATGCATGGCTGCATGGATGGTGTCAGCAGCAGGGTTTTGGCTTCTTTGACCATGAAATGTTGTTCCAAGAAGACGGATTGCTAGGAAGAGATGGGATCCACCTGATGAAGAGAGGGAAGATCATCTTTGGAGACACACTCGCTAACCTAGTAAAGAGGGCTTTAAGCTAGGTTCAGTAGTGTTGGAGACCAAACCTCTGAAGTAAGTGGGGAAGTGGGTGACCTGCAGGTAGCACAAGCAGGAGTGGGCAACAAGGGAGGCATTCTCATTCTTCTTGAGAAAGTAGAGCAATTGGCTAGTTATCTCAGGTGTCTGTACATGAATGTACAGAACCTGGGAAATAAGCAGGAGGAATTGGAAGTCCTTGCACAGTCCCAGAACTATGTTATGATTGGGATAACAGAAACTTGGTTGTGATAACTTGCATGACTGAAGCACCGTAATGGATGGGTATAAACTGTTCAGGAAGGTCAGGCAGGGGAGAAGAGAAGGAGTATGTAGAAGAGTGTATGATTGCTCAGACCTTCAGTATGAAACTGGAGAAAAGCCTGTTGAAAGTATCTGAGTTAGGGTCAGAGGGGCGAGCAAGAAGGTTGATGTTGTGGTGGATGTCTGCTATAGACCACCAGACCAGGAGGATGTGGTGGATGAGGCTTTCTTCAAACAGCTAGTGCAAGTTTCCCAAATCATAGGCTCTGGTTCTCATGGGGGACTTCAGTCAGCCTGGGTAATACAGCAGGGCACAGGCAATCCAGGAAGTTTTTAGATAGTGTTGGGAACAACTTCATTGTGCAAGTGGTGGAGAGGCCAATCAGGGGGCATGCTCTTCTTGACTTGCTGCTCACAAATAGGGAAGAATTGGTGGGGAATATAGTAGTGGATGGTAGGTTGGGCAGTAGTGACCGTAAGATGATTGAGTTTAGGACCCCGAGGAAAGGAAGGAAGGAAAGCAGCTGAGTAAGGAGCCTGGACTTCAGAAAAGCAGACTTCAACTCACCCAGGGAACTCATGGGTAGGATCCACTGGGAGGCCCATCTGAGGAGAAGGAGTCCAGGAAAAACAGTTTAATTTTGAACAAACCTTACTGAGGGTAGAGGAATGAACCATTCCATTGTGCAGGAAGACCAGCAAGTATGGAAGATAATCAAGTTGGTTTAGTAGGGAACTTTTCAGTGAGCTAAACCACAGAAAGAAAGCTTATAAGTGGGCAGTGTAAAGAAATCCCCTCCCCCTCTGCCCCTCACTTGGGCCAACCCAGGTGACCCCCCTGTCTCCTGCTTTTCTTCTTGGTACAAGCTGGTCAATCAGGTGACCTGGGCAGATAAATAGTTAGGGGGAGGTGGGAGGGTCCCCTTCTTCCGGCGGGAATTTTGAAAACAGCAAGCAAAGGCCCCAGGCCTTGGCCTGGAGAATTACTGTAAGTAAAAAAAACCCCTGAAAACTAGCCAGGAGTTAGGAATTATGTGTAGGCCAGTCACGTCTTAAAAGGATCATTGAATCCAAGACTGGATAAAACTCACGTGCTTATGTTTGCTCAAAGTGTATTCTGACTTCCTCCTATTACTCCCCTTTCCTCCCTCTGATCAATAAAGATGTCAGGTCACAGTATGACTTGCTGTGTTACACTGTGGTGGTGGAGAGAGGAGGCTTTCTGCCCCTTTGCTTGGCCAGCAAAGTTTGTCTTTTTTTTATTTTCCCTCAGTTCTACCTGATGCTGTCTTCGGATACTTCAGGCTGAAAGAAGCACCCAGAAATATTACTGTGAGTAAAGCACCCCCAAGGTTCACAGGGTCTGTGTATCCTAGGCTGCACAGAGCCCTACCAGAGACCAGTGCCCAGGTGGAGGCAGCGTTACTCCAGGTTTGCGGGTGTTCCCCAGGAAGCAGGGTAGCCAGCCGTAGACTCCCTGAGGGAGACTCCCAAAGCGTGGTTTTTGGCCTTGCAAAGTGAGGCAGGTGGTTTTGTGTGTAGTGCCCCCTACTGTGCATGCCACAGGCATCTGGACAGACACCTAGGGAGGAGTATAAGAATTTTGCTCAAGTATGCAGGGATGAAACCAGGAAGGCAAAAGCGAAGTTGGAGTCACAGCTAGCAAGGGATATGAAGGGAAACAATAAGGGTTTCTACAAGTATGTTAGCAACAAGAGGAAGATCAGGAAAGTGTGGGTCCCTTACTGAATAGGGGAGGCAACCTGGTGACAGGATGCAGAAAATGCTGAAGTACTCTATTCCTTTTTCATTTGTCTTCACATGCAAGGTGAGCTCCTAGACTACTGCATCTGGCAGCACAGTTTGATGACCTCCTCAGCTCCTTTCTAACCCTAATTTTTTATGATTCTGTGATTCTGTAGGTCTTCGTAGATCAAAATGAGCACTGCACCTTGAATTGGTCCAAAAAAACTATTGAAAGCCAATGCAGACTCTAGAAAACTGAAATCATGCATTCCTGGCAACCAAACCCCACCAGAAGTTGGGCTGCTGTGTTCTGCATCAGCTGCCACTTCCATACTCATCAAGGGCCTCCTCACAAAGAGCACATTGCAGTAGTCTAGTCAGGAGGTAGGGAAAGAATGCACAATGGTGGTTAGATCTGGATCTGAAAATGCCACAGCCTTCTTACAAAATGAAGCTGTGAAAGATGCCTCTAGCAACCTTTGCAGTCTGAAGATCCAGGTGCAGCAGAGGATGCAGGAGCACCCAAAGACTGCAAACATGTGACAAGGGGAGAGTGAATGCCATCAATGATGGGTGCCCCAATCCCTGCCCCCCACACAGATACACACCCCAGTCATGAGGTCTGTTGCACACTATCAGTTCTGTCTAGTCTGGATTCAGCTTAAGTTGGTTCAGCTGCATATAGTCCCCAGTTGCAGCCAGGTACTGGAAAGGCATTGGAACTATGAGGCACAGGTCAGGTGAAAAAGAGAGATAGAGCTGAGTGTCAGCTCCTTTAGTTTGTGGCTGTTATTTCTAGTAACCTGGAGTGGCGCCCTGGTAAACAGAGTATCCCCTATTCCCTGCTGACCCCCCCAATGAGTTTGTAGACAGCCACAAGATCACCTTTCAGCCTTCTCGCGGAGGCTGAAGAGATTCAGGTCCCTCAGTGTGTCTTCATAGGATCTTACCCGCAGGCCCTCAACCATATGAGTAGCCCTTCTCTGAACCCTCTCAAGATTATCCACATCCCTCTTGAAGTGTGGCACCCAAAACTGGACACACTACTCCAACTGCAGCCTGACCAATGCCTCATAGAGGGGAAGTATCGCTTCCCTAGACCTGCTCGTGATGCACCTACTAATGCAAGAAAGAGTGTGGTTAGCCTTGCTTATTACCTTGTCACATTGACGACTTATGTTCATTTTTGCATTCGACTAAGACTCTGAGATCCCTTTCCACTGCTGTGGTACTCAGAATGGTACTTCCCAGCCTATAATTGTACTGGAGATTCTTTCTCCCCAGGTGCAGCACCTTGCACTTATCCTTGTTAAATTGCATCCTGTTCTGATCCGCCCACTTCCCCAGTCTATCCAAATTCACCTGGATTCACTCCCTGCCCTCCAGTGTGTTAACTGTACCCCATAGTTTGGTGCCACCTATGAATTTGGACAGAGTGCTTTCAACCCCCTCATCCAAATCACTGATGATGATATTGAACAGCACTGGTCCAAGGACAAAGCCCTGGGGGACACCACTGCCCACATCTCTCCAGGGAGAAACTGCTCCATCTACCACCGCTCTTTGGGTGCGTTCCATAAGCCAGTTTTTCACCCACCTTACTGTAAAAAAATCCACATCACAGCCACTCAGTTTGCTTGTAAGAATTGGATGCGACACTGTGTCAAAAGCCTTTTTAAAGTCCAAGTAAATAACATCTATCTTCACCCCTGCATCTGAACACTTTGTGACCCGGTCATAAAAAGAGACCAGGTTGGTCAGGCAGGATCTGTCTTCTATAAACCCATGCTGGTTTCTCCTTAACATTGTATTACCTGCTGGCCCCCCACAATGTAATCCTTTATGATTTTTTCTAAGGTCTTGCCAAGAATAGAGGTGAGGCTAACCAGCCTATAATTACCTTCCTCCCCGTCTTGAAAATAGGGACCACACTGGACTTTTTCCACTCTTCTGGGACCTGTCCTGAGTGCCAAGAGTGCTCAGACAGTTGCGCCAGTGGTTTTGCTATGACACCGGCCAATCCCTTTAGTAACCTTGGGTGAAGATCACTGGGGCCAGCCAACTTAAATATGTCCAACCCCTCCAAGTGCCCCTTCACTAGGTCAGCACTAACCATAGGTGGATTGGTATTTCTTTCACACCAGACTAAAGTTTTATTGGGAGGTGTGTTTGTATCCATGTCCAGGAACACAGATGCAAAAAAGTCATTTAAAAGCTCCACTTTATCCATCCCGTCTGTTACAAGTTGCCCTAGACCATTATATAGAGGCCCTATGTTACCCTGTGCCACCTTCTTGCTCCCTATTTACTTTTTATTACTCTTAATCTTTGTTGCCAACTTAAGTTCAGTATCTGCCTCACTACTTCCCTGCAAGCGCAAGACAAGGAGGTATACTCCTCCTTGGTGGCTGCCCTCTGCGTATTGTTAAGAGGTGGTGGTATCCTGGTTCTGGAAGTATTCTTTCAGGTGATGTCTGCAAAAGAATTGTTCTAATTCTTCACATATTAGTATCTTGTTAGGCTTTTCTCTGAGCAGAAGTTTAAGCCTTTGGAGAGTACAAATATTTCAGATTGGAATAGCATGTGTTACGATAGGTTGATGATGTTTGTGTTTTGAGTATTGCTGTTTTGATTCCCTCCTGTGTTGCTTGTGAGCTGGCTCTGTTGGGATAGCCGATTCCACTTTTTTGTCTTGTGTTGGATGGCTGTCATCAGGTATTTCTGGTAATACATTTGAGTATGCTGCAAAATAGTCAGGTACATCTCCAGGTTAATGTCTCTTAGTTTAGTAGCAGAAGTCAGTGTATCGTGTTTCAGTTGATCTCTTTTGGAGTAGGGTAGGTGAAGCAGATGGTTTCTCAGTTTCTCTGAAGTTCTCCTGCATAGTTATGTTGTGTATATGGAATTGTGTATGTTAGCTAGGGGATTGCAGATGATGAGTCCCCTTGGGATGTTCTTGCACAGGCTTAAGAAGATGCTGCTGTGTTGTCTGACTTTTTTTTCTTTAGGCTGGGGATTTTCCATTGTAAGTAGCAGATTTTGTTGTCTTCTATGTTATGATATTGTAAGAATTATGTGGAAGCCATGGTAGTTCAGAACCAATAAGAGGACAGAATAACTCATGGGCAGATGTAGCAGTTTGAAAATGCCAGTGCAGATGGTGAGGTGAAACAACACATATAACACAACATGCATTTTTCTCCAGGTAAAAAGAAACTAGAAGCTTGACTGATATACTAGAGGCCTAGGCTTATATTAGTTTAGGATCAAAGCAAAAGTGAATATAACTTTATTGGAATGTGCACTAAATTGCTAGAATATATATTCAGTTCTAAAAAAGCAACAAACTAGGGAAAATAGTCAAAAGACATCAGTCCTTAGTTATTATAGTTAAATGTGCATCTCTTGTTCAGATTCTTAAAACAAAATCTAGCCTCCTTAAGCATTCTGACAGTGCATTTAACACTTAACTGTCAGTCATTTCCACACCTGAGTTAATGTTCATCTGGGTTTATGCTATCACACCTGAGTTAATGATTTTAGCTAAAATTAAAAGCAGACTCTAGGGCTTTGAAACAGAAGAGAGATATTACCAGGAATGACTAACAGACACCAGAACTGCAGAAGAAAAGATAACTTAATAATGGAACATCAAGACGATTAAAAAGCAGAGAGTGTCATTAGCACCTGAAATTAGCATGAATCAGGTACATTATAATGAGCCATGAAGTCATTTGACTCCATCAGCACTGCCTGAAGAGAAATGCTGCTGCCCTTCCTCTACAAGAATCAAATGGGGGGGTGCAACTGCACCATTGCACCCTCCTCCTTTTTCCGCCCCCCTGTCCCCACTGCCCAGGATATGGCCCTGGAATAATTTATAAAACAGGAGCATAGCAGGGGGACAAAACAGCTTTAAAGGAAACTAGAATATCCACATAAAACAGAGACTGCTCCCCTCCAACCAATATCTCAGCCTAACTTTGTTAAACACCTGCCCAAATAGGAAGGCCTTACATTGCTTCTGAAAGGTATCAAGGCTTGGGCTCGGCAAGCTGCCAAAGGGAGAGAGTTCCAGAGCTGAGGAGCACCTGCTGAGAATGACCTCCCACACATTTTCACCAGTTGGACTTGGCATTTAGACAGTACTTACAGAAAGTAGCTCTTGGCCGACCATAAGGATTGTGATGGGATGTAAGGGAGAAGGTGGTCTATTACCTATGTAGGGCTGAGACTTTTTAGCACCTTATAAGTCAAAACCAGAACCTTGAATTGCACCTGGAAAGATACTGGGAGCTAGTGAGGACCCTGGGGTTATGTGCTCATAGTGACCCATCCCCATCAGAAAGTGGGCTGCTGTGTTCTGCATCGGTTGCAGCTTCCTGCTCTTTTTCAAGGGCAGCCCTGAAGAGAGCACATTACAGTAGTCTAGTCTTGAGGTATGAAAGCATATCTGGAGTGGCTGGATTCAACTGAAAGAAAGGGTCACAGCCTTCCCAACAGATGGAGTTTGTGAAAGGCTCACTGAGACATTGATGCCACCTGAAGATCCAAATGTGGCACAGGATCCAAGAGCACCCCCAAGCTGCAAACCCAAGTGACAAAGGAAAGCTGAACTTCAACAGTAATAGATATCCCAGTTCCACCACCATCACCCCTGTCTTATCTGGATTCAGTTTCAATTGGTTAACCTCCATCCAGTCTTCAACTATAGCCAGGCACTTGAGAAAGGACTGAAACTGGAACCAGGGTCAGAAGAGAAGGAACGGTAGAGCTGGGTGTCATCAGCTTACTGGTGGTATCTCACTCCAAATCTTTGTACAGTTTTGCCCAGCAGCCTCATATACATATTGAATATACATATTGAACAAGAGAGGGGACAAGGTGGAGCCCTGGGAGACCCCATAGAAAGAGTCCTAAAGAGAGGATGGGCACTTGTCCATCACCATTCTCTGAGACCTCCCTGGTAGGAAAGACTGGAATCAGTTTAGAGCTGTCTTGCAAATACCTACCAGGTTATATAAATGCTTTATCAGCACCTCATGATCAACCATTTCATAGGCCCCTGAAAGGTCTGTAAGATCAGCAGGGTACAGTTTCTTCTGTTGATTTCTAGGCAATGACTGCTGACCAAAGCTATGAGCACAGTCTCTGCATTGTGTCCAGGATGAAGGCCAGACCTACATGGCTATGGGAAACCAGTGGCATCCAGATGTGCCTGGAGCTATCAGGCAGCCATCCTTTCAATGAACTGCCCCAAAAGGGAAGGTTGAAGACTGGGTGAGTGGGGTGAATTGGGAGTTAGCATCAAGTGATGGTTTCTTGAGCAGGTGTCACAAAATTGCAGATTTTAGATCATCTAAGCAACCTGCTTTCCTGAAGGGGGTGTTGACCATCCCTGCCAACAGTGGCCCCAGTCTCCCTCAGGTGGCTTTTAGTAAGCCAGGACACACATGGATCCATTTCAGAACTGGTCACCCTTATCTCCCCAAGCACATCCTCTGCCTCTGTGGGTGATAGCAATTTAAAACAATCCATATCAACAGGACAAGACTAGGTTTCCTTGGCCCCAGGCTCTGACTCTGTAGCAAAAGTGGTGGTCCCCATCTGTCCCAGATATGGGAGATTAGACTAGATGGAACAAATCTATCAAATCTCATAATAAATCTCTTCTTAAGTGATTGAAGCAGCTCTAGGAATAAAAAAGATACTAGGTGCTGGCCTGTTATGTTAATTTCTGTGATGCTGCCAACAACAATGCAGGAGGTAACGTAATAGACTAAATTCTGCTCTGCTTTTTTAATTGTTGTTGCCTGTTCTGACACCAGCAGGAGTTCTCTGGGGCCTTGGTTGCTGGCTTCCACGTTGAGGATAAGTCAGTGGCTGGAAGTCCAGCTATACATAAAATTAACTTGCTTATTTCCCCCCCCATGTATACACTTTCCATAAAATGAAATGATCAAACAATGGATAGGGCAGTTGCACTTTGCAGGAACCTTAGCCCAACAATGCCCTGATTTGAGAATTGCCTCTCATCAGAAGAACCCAGGTCATAGAACACACTCTCCCATTCCTCATATCACATCTGCTCTTCCCAAGCTGCTGCCATACAATCCTTGCACACTCAAGACAGCCAACCACACAACCTATCATTCTAAGTGTCAAAACTTGCTCACACATTAAGAGCATGGAAGGCTATGTGTTACAGTGCCACCTGGTGCAAGCTTCCATCCTTAGTGCTGTGTAGATAAGTGAAAAACTGATACTCAAAGGTGTATGCTCTGTCCAATTATCCAGCTACATTATTTCAAAGTGTGTCTTCACCTTGAGCATTTCTTTTCCCTTGTATGCCACAGGTGGGTGGTGTTGCAGTGATGGCAGTTGGCATATGGATCTTAACTGAGAAGAGCAACTACCTGAATATCCTGGCATCTAGTACATTTGCAGTTTCCGCATATATCCTGATCTTCGCAGGAAGTCTTGTGGTGATTACAGGTTTTCTGGGATTCTCTGCAGTCGTCAGGGAACAAAGGAGTTGTCTTTCTACAGTGAGTAACTGGATTCTGTCTTTTTAATGGTAGCATTCTACTAATAAAAGAGATATATGTTAGCAGTTCCAATGGCAAGGAAAGAAATACAAGTACAGCATGCTGCTATCATTCTTTTACTTAGTCTAGAGAAAAGGAATAGGGCACAATTAAGTGAGCCCTTTAACAAAAAAAAGGTGTCTTTAAAGGAAGACTTCCAAAATATACCATTTTCTTTTGTATTTTTGATGCAATTGAGATGCTTTCAAATGCTGTTCCTGCCGGAAAACTCTGGAATAAAAACAGCAATGTGACTTTTAGCAATTTTATCTAATCAAGGCTGGATTCAGAAAGGCCCCAAAGTTTCTGGTAGAATAAAGACGCAAAGGGCCTCAAAAATACTGATTGGCACATCGAAATCCTAATGAAAGTGACATTTTAAAAATAACATCTTCTTACTCCTCTGACTTGCTTTCTATTGCTATTCACAACTTCAATAATGAAAATATTTTTATTGCTCTGTACATCTTTTCTCCCTGCAGAGCCAATATAGCTCAGGGAAAAAAGGAGCTGGATTTTATTCTTTGTGCGTCATCTGCAAAATTGTTTACTAAATGCAAAATGGAAAATCAGTTGCAGCTGAGCAAATCCATTGGTGACCAGGGAACTGTACTAGTTTCACAGAGGGCATGATCTAGAGAAGTGGTAGCCAATCTGTATTGGCAGTAGCATGGGCACCTCTGTATGTGGCACATGGCAGGTTGGGGAGAGGATAGGAAGGTAGAGAAAGGAGCAGAAAACAGAACAGCAAATCAAGCAGGGGGAGATGATTGGAATGGTGCTCAGGGAGCGGGGGGTGTCTAATTCGTGGAATGCCTACTAAAAACAGTCAGTCCCAACAGATCTAGAGACAGTGTGGTTGCACAGAGACATTGCAGTTATAATGTTGCAACTGGAGTGCGTCTTATGGGAAAGATGTGAAGAAAGGAAAGTATTTGCTCTCAATCATATTCCGGGCTGTCTGCAGGACAGTGAGTTAGAAAAAAAAGTTTTTATTGTGCTTGTAAACTGAGCACATTTGGCCTGAGCTAACTGAGCAGCAAAGTAGAGGGAGCCCCACAGTACTGTGTTCAAAGAGTCGCTTTTCACCACAGTTTAAGAGCTGATGCACCTGGCAGAGAACTTAAAGAGGAACTAAGTACCTTATGCAGAGGGTTAAAAACCAAGGGTGACTTGAGCACTTCGTAGACCTAGTGCTGGTAGGTAGCAGGGGGTGAATCTAATTCTGTGAGCAAATTCTTTAGTGGGAAGTTGTCCAGCAGCTCCTCCATCCTGGGCACACCCTCCTATTGCAGCCGACAGGGGTGGTTGCTAGTAGAATCCAGCTGGAGGCTCCTTCTGCAGGAAGCTAACTGGAGGGTCACAGGACTCCCAGTAACTCTGTCCCATTTTCTAAACTTTGAGAATTTTGGCAAGCTTTTCTTTTCCCCTTTATTTCACCTTTCGTTTCCATTTCCTTCCCCTCACTCCTACCTCTCAAGACTTCCAGCTCACCTGGATGTAATTTTCATGTGTGCTAAGGCCTCTGTATGCATCTCTGGTGCCATAAAGGAGATGTATATTATCTGTACAGGTTTCCTTTTCTTTATGCTGTACATGCGTTTCTGTAAAACAGCACATAACTCAAATTCACATAAAAGGAACCCACTTTATTATAGGCGATGCATAGATTGACTGAGATTGGCCTTTGATTGGCTGGGGAGCAGGGGCACTGAGAGAAACACCAGCCAGTGCTCCCCTGATATTGGCACTGGCTGGGGAGCGGGGGTGCTGAAAGAAGCACTGGCAGCACATCTGGTTTTGCCGCCAGCGCTTCTGGTTTTAAAGTCATTCATATACTTTATGATGTAACAAATAGGGATACGTTCCAAGACCTCAACTGTACTGACCCCCAGGCCCATTTCTACCCATTTGACAAGACAATTTTGGCACTCACCGACATCAGACAGTACACACAAGCACAGGGCACTATCATAATGGGGATGGTAACTACAGAAACATGTTGCAGACAATAAGTGAGACTGTATTTTGGTGCACGTCACTCCCACAGTGCACTGCCCAAAACAGCTGACTGCCGGTGTCCGCCACACTGATCGCATAAGAGTGAATTTACCTCGCATATAACAAATTTTTGGTATAAAAAGGGTCATCACATAAGAGTGAATTTGCATATACAGAACCTGTGTAAAGCAAAGGAAACCTGTATATCACTGTAATGCTATTTTTCACTCTGAGCTGTGTAAAGGGGCTTTAATATTAATAAGAATTAGACCTATTATAGCTGAAGAGAAATACTTGGAGTTTAGAGAGAGAAAATGTTTCATTTCTAGAGTGACCATTTGTATTATAATAGTATTGTGATTTTGCAAAAGTGCTAACTGGCAGGAGTAGATGAAGTTTTAAGAATGAAGGATTATTTATTCATTCAGGTGTCATAAATTACTAAGAATGGGAAGGAAATAAAGAAAAATATCATTATATTAAGCCACTTAGTATTTGGGGGAAAGTCCAGAATTGGCATATTATAGAGCAACTAATGTCATTTTTCTTTATTTGAATGTTTTGCCATATGTAACATTTTTTAAGACATTTGAATGTACTTGTCTTGCAAGTTGTATAATGTGATATGCAGATATATGATAAAAGCAGAAGTGTTCCTAAATAGAATGTGTTTCTAAGTTTCCAACAAGAGTTTAGTGGCTCTTACAAATTTTTTCAGTCTTCCAGTAATATGAATGTTATTTCATAGAATTATAGAATCAATGAGTCGGAAGAGACCTAGACAGATCATCTAGTCCGACCCCCCGCCATGGGCAGGAAGGAGCACTGGGGGTGGCAGGGGTTATAAAACCCCAGCCAGGTTCCTATCCAGTCTCCTCTTGAAGATTTCCAGGGAAGGTGAGAGCACCACCTCTCTGGGAAGCCTATTCCAGGCTCTGGCCACCCTTACTGTGAAGTAGTT
>NW_017728931.1:9911315-9935607 GCF_001723895.1 Crocodylus porosus | reverse complement strand
GGACCTGTTAGTGATGCCCCTTTTGATGCAGGACAGGTTGCGGTTGGCTCTGCCTATTGCTTTGTCGCATTGGCGACTCATATTCATCCTGGAGTCAATCCTGACTCCAAGACCCCTCTCTGCCTCTGTGCTGCCGAGAGGGTCAGCCCCTAACCTATAACCATACTGCTGGTTCCCTCTCCCCAGGTGCAGCACCCCTGTACTTGTCCTTGTTGAACCGCATCCTGTTCAGATCCACCCACTTCTCTAACCTATCCAGGTCTGCCTGGATGCGGTCCCTGCTGGCTGGGGTATTCACTTTACCCCACAGCTTGGTGTCATCAGCGAACTTGAACAGGGTGCTCTCCACACCCTCTTCCAGGTCGCTAATGAAGATGTTGAACAGCACTGGTCCAAGGGTGGCGTAGGGGATGCACTTTGGACGCTGAGTCAGTCTTTGACTCACGCTCTCCTCTTCTGCTCGCTAGCCCCACGCTGAAGCACCCTCATGCCCCAGCCAGCCTCTCTGTAGCACGTTGAACCAGGGGGAGCAGCCCCAGGCTGCCAGGCTGGCCCCCTGGGCATTCTGCCAGCCAGGGCTGCTCTGAGCTGGCTCAACATGTTGTAGTCCCAGGCTCTCGTTAAGACATGGCATCCAGGAGCAATAAATTTTGGAGAAGGAAGCTGCAGAGTCTATTCATGTGCCTTAATTCCACGTGTAGATGCGCCCACTGTGACTGTTGTAACTGCAAGGCCTTTAGTCATGCTTAATTATATATGGTTATGCTAATTAATAAGAAGGGTTGTATGGCTTGAGAATTTGTACAGTCGTTGCTTATGAACACCCAACTGAATCTAAATCTGAAAGCTTTTGTTTGCTAAAATGTTAAGTGTGCTTCAGGGAAGATTTAGGTTATGCATATTTTTCTAATTGGTTGCACGCTTCCTTGCATCAGACTCTGCTGTTTGTCGATGTGTGTTTGCTACCACATCCTTTTAACACTTTTCATTCATAGGTCTGTTTTCTCTTAGAGTATGTCTACATTGCAACAGTGTCATGTGCTGGGATGGACCACCCATAAACATGCCCTGCCTACCTGCTCTGACACACGTTGCAAACCTGGAAAGGCATCAGTGCGGCTGCTTCAGGCTTGTCATGAGCAGCTTTTTTCTGATGTAAACTGTAGGGGAAATTGGCCAGCTACTGCGTAGCACCCATACACTGAAGGGTGTGCTCATACACCGAGGAGCACTGGCCATGTCCTGTCTCTGGGCTCATTCCTAGCTGCGATCAATTAGGCAGAGAATGAGGGAGTGTCGGCAAGATGATTTATTTCTCTGCAGAGGGGTTACTCAGTGCCTAGTAGACAAAGAGTTCCTCCGATCTGAGTTTGCCGGCACCTTTTATATTAACAGGTCATACATATGCAAATATAGGTATACATAGGCATAAGGCATATATGCATGTGCGTCTTTGGGGAATTTCCACTAGCTTTGGGGTTTTGTTTTCTTGCTTGCTGTTACAGAGTTACAAAATACACAGAACAAGTTTGCTTACTGTTAGCAAAAAGCTATCTTAAAGCTTAGGGAAAGGTCATATGCTTCTCAAGGGTCATCTGCTTGTCATGGGTCATCTTGTTTTTCTAACAAAACACATAGTTCAGTGCTTTTATTGGCCATTGAATTAAAATGGTATTCAGCCTCAGAAGGAGATTTCAAGTTATTTGAGGGTAGTAGTTTTGAAATCTCCCAAACAATCAAGTAACAATACCAAAATGCATGAGGCAGGTACTATCTCATAGACTGGATCATTCCAGAGTGGCATTGTGAAGCATGCTAACGCTGAAAGCAGGATAGGCTCAGCCTGTGAAGTGCTACAGGCAGACTAATTAGCACTGTTGCTCTACAGTGCGAATGACCTTGCTCTCAGAGCTGTGGGGGGACATGGCTTTGCAGCTTTTGGTTTAAGAAGCAGCCTGCCCAAAACAATTAAGACTACTTGTAGACGATATTCAGAAACACAATACGTTTGCTGTTTATCGTGGGGATGTGACCTTTTGTGTACAGACAAAAGAAGAGGATTTTCACAGTCTGGCACATTTTTAGTTAAGCAGTTAAACCTCTTGTTTATATTTCCCTGATTCCTAAGAGAGAGAGAAACAGAAGAAAGGAAAGAGAAGAAAAATGGACTGAAGGGAGAAAGGAACGATACCCAGAGAAGTTTCTGGAACAAAGAAATAGTCTTTAACCTCATTTTCTTGTTCTCATTTCAAACATAAGCAGAACTATGTTGTTGCCAACACAGTGTGTGCATTATCAAGAAAATGAACTGATGGATAAACCTTGGCTGCATAGGAAAGCTAAAAGCCAAGATAAAAATCTATAACTAATGTGTGTAATGCAGTGTACAAAAAGATTGCCATACACAGCCATTCATTATCCCTATGCATTTGTTATATCAGGAGGGGAGAGATGGGTATTTGCCTTAAATGAGCCAAATTACATTTCAGCATATTGCAAGACTATGCTTATCGCAAGACTACAATGAATAACGATTGGAATGAAAGGCATAATGAACATAAAAGCAAATTGCCTCCATTGGATTTTCTCTAGTGAACAAACGTCATACAGTAGATAGAAAAAAAATTCCAAAAATACCGAACCCAAAAACAAAGCAAAACAAAAAACCTCCACAAGCAAACAAAGGAAGCTTTATCCAATACATGTTGCACCTTTAAGCTATGAAAGACTGAGTCAAATTTTTGCCAGCTCAAACAAGAAGATGGATTGGTTACAGCAAAGCCATGGCTATAGGGCCTGTGTCAAGTGCTGGCTTATTTGATAGGTCAGGAAGCTTATGTCCTCTAATTACAGAACAGGCAGCAACTCTCTCGAGGTATAACTGTGTAGTTCGCTCTCCACGTCCATTCCAATCCAGGCACCTTTACTGAGAATACCTGAAGTAGGGGTCACTGTTATAGTGAGTTACTTCAGTAGAAATCTATAGCAAAGTAGGCAGCTGTCTTCATACTGGATCCCAAACAGTCATTGATCTATAAAAGCTTTGGTTGGACATAAAGATGACCTAGAGGTAAAAGGGTCATGTAACTCATTTTTAATCCTGTAAGGTATTCAGTCCCCATAGCAGTCATTAGGATAACTACTAGGGACTTCATTCTACCATTACATGAATATTCTCACTAAAGATAAGGGGATTTGCTCAGCAAATTAAGTAACACATGCTTTCTGAAACAAGATTTTTATCACCTCTTACATTATAAGTACTAAGTGTTTGACAGGGAGACCCTAGTGATGAGCTGGAAAACTACCTTGTGGTTTGCTTTGCCCTGGATTCTAGCACAGATGTGTATATATCTCTACTAAGCTGAAGCCCCTCTCCTCCCAACATATTGAGTGCTAAGGACAGTACACAATTTTAAACAGGTTCAAGGTAAAATTATTTAGCTGTGTAGTGTTAAACCTCTTTAGCCACACACAGAACTCCCTCACACAACACAGTTATAATTTAAACATAGCTAAGCCCAAAGGGTTGTTTCTAGTGGAACACATTGGTGGGCTCTGTAGAGAAGGGATGGTAACAGACTGCACCCCTAATCCCAATGCCTACCACCAATAAAGCACCCTCTTCCCTTGGCAACTATGTACAATGTGTTGTGTGAACTCTCAGGGACATAGGAGGGGTACGGCGGGGGGGTACATGCCCCCTGCCTGAGTTTGGCTGGTGCCACAGCCACTGCTGGCTTCTGTGGGTGTTTGCCATTTCCCCCTGCCCCAGCTGTCGATTCAAGGTCCCCGCTCACTGCCACTGACAGCACAGGCAGCAGCTGCTGGTGGTCCCCACTCGCTGCATGCCACTTGCCAGCCTCCCTGCTGAGACCACTGTGGCCACTTGCAGGCAGTCCCTACTTGGCCTCCCCTCACCACTGATGTCACCGCAGTCGCCTGCAAGTGGTCCCCATGCAGCCCTCCCTTGCTGCCGACATCATGGTGACCACCTGCAGGCGGTCTCCACTCACCGCCGCCACACCCTCACAGCCAACACTGCCACCACCACTGCCTGCAGATAGTCACCATGCTCCCCCAGCCTCTGGGGGCATGCATTGTTCATGCTCGGGGGGAACAATGGGGTGGAGGTGCCTGGCACCCCTGGCCTCTGGCTACATGGCCGTGGGTCCAGCCTGCTCGTCCTGCTCCCCCTCCTCCACTACAGGGCCAGGGCCAGGGCCAGCGGGTCACCATGTGCAGAGCAGTTCCCACTCAGGGGCTGCATGGTGGCCAGGCAAGTGTCAAGTGGGAGTCCAGGCTGCTAGGAGACCCAGCTCAGGAGCAGAGGCAGGTCCTGGCCACTGCAGGTGAACATCATCCCAACCCCACTGGGGGGACTTGACACTGGGCTGTGGATGGCTGCCAGGGGTCAAGCAGGACTAGAGCTGGAGGCTGGACAGCAGGCAGCTGCCAGGGGCCAGGGCCAGGTGCTGGGTACCAGGCAGCATGAAGCTGACTGCCAGGGCCAAGATGGTGTCCAGCACCCAGTGGTTCTCCTCGGTGGCTTCCACTGCTGAGGCCATCATGGCATCCAGCCACTCCTGGGCCTCAAAAAATCTCTCCTGGAGGAAACTGTCCTCCCAGGCCCTCTCCTGCTCCCACTCCAGGTCCTGGGCTTGCCAGGCCCATGATTCTACAAGTCATTCCTTCACCACTGTGACCAGCCCATCCGATAGCAGGGGTGTGCTCCTGTGTACGCTGCTGATAGAGGTGGCACATGCAGAAGGCACCCGCTGATAGTGGTTGCACTTTGCCGGTGCATCTCCTTTGGCAGCTGGTGGTTCTCCCCTACATGCAGCTACTGAACTTGCAGAGTAAGGACAGAGAGGATCTTTATGTATTTGCAATATTTCAGAGATAACATGTACTGTATTGAGGGGCTGTGCACTGTCCAATGTCTGCTCGGGTGTTGTGCATGCACAGTTGTCCAGGTGGGCTCTGCCACAGGCAGCCAGCATCTGAACCCTCCATTCCCACTCCCTCTGTGGGGACAGGCAGCCCACTTCCTGCTTGCAGCACGCAGGGTGCCTTCCCTGTTTCCTCCCCAAGCCAGGCCAGGGCTGGCTACTGCCAGCAGTTGTCACTGCATCAGCTCTGGACCAGCGCCCCCTCTTCTGCTCCCTACAGGCCAGGCAGTTTGCTTCAATCCCACCAAGCCTGTGGCATCTGGGGTAGGGTGTGAGGGGCTCCCACCTGGCTGACTGCTCATCACTGCTGCATCTATGCCACCAGGCTTGCAGCGCCTGGGGTCAGGAGTTGAGGGGCTCCCCTGGAGCCTGCTCGTCACTGCTGCATTGTGGTGGAGGTTCTGGCAGCCTGCCTGTGCTGGAGTACATGTGCCAGCCCTTGCCAGGGTCCAGTGTAGCCAGGAGACAGTCTAGCTGATGCATGAAGGGCATGGTCCTGTGGGTAGTCCCAGACCAGTGGTTGTGGTCTGTGATGTGAACCCATTGGGTTCACAGGGCCTTGATTTTGTTGCAGCCCTGGTGCCCAGGCCGCTGGTGGCTGCACTCCCTTATGCGAGCCTCCATCCCTTCATAGATGTGGTCATTTGATCAGCTGCCCCAGGCAAACTGCTTCTGTACCTTGGCATAACCTCAGACTGCTATGAGGTCATCAGTCTCTTTAGACCAGTTGGAGCCCTAGGATGCTGTATGCAACAGCAGGGAAGCTGCCATTACAGCTTCTGCCAGGGGCCTTGGGGGCTCAGGCAGGGACTGCGGGTGCTGGCAGGGCTTGGAACATGCCCACAGCAGAGCGGTATAGTGCCCAGGGGGCAGGCAACTGGTGGAACAGGCACTGGGGACCAGAGTTGGAGTCTGCAGGACTGCTGAAGCCAGCATGTGTCTGCAGCTGTGGGACACAATGCCCAGGGGCAGGCAGCAGCTGGCACAGGCCCTGGGGCTCAGGCCAGGGGTCTGAAGGCTAGCCTGGGACAGCCAAAGAGCTATCCCTGCCATGTGTTTGGAGAAATTGCCAGCCTCATGGCTCTACCCCAAGCAGGAGGCTAACCTCCTGCTGGCGTAGCTGATTGGGCACAGAATTGCACCTGAGGCAGCGTATACACATGTGCTAGTGCACAGTAACTAGCGAGGTTAATTTAAGTCCTGCGCACATGTAGAGGGTGATGCTTTAATGCGAATTAAATTAGTCTAATCACAGTAAAGCGTCCCACATAGATGTGCCCACTGAAGAGTGACATTTTTTAGAGTGGTCATTTGCTTCAAGGTGGAGCTTGACAAGTTTTATGGAAGGGTTATTCTGATATGACAGGAGTGTTGAAGCAATGATCAGTGGATGTGATGTGCAGACTCAAGTATTTGATGTCTCTGTGAGGGAGTGAAGAAGAAATCCACTCTCTACAAGGCTTGCAGTTGTCAGTTCTGTTCTGCAGAGTTTCTGCTAGTTGCTACTATGGAGCCAGAAATAAATTGTTTTTCCCCCACTGAATGCTTTATTTGACTTATAGATGTGGTTTGTAGGGCAGTGGAAGAGATTGCATTCTGCTAAAGCATTGTTTTAACTGTGGTATGATAATGATCTTGCTAGTTCATCACATATAGAAAGTACTTGGGTACCTGGCTGGTGGGTTTTGCTCATGCATTCAAGCTCTAGCTGATATTTAAATCTGGAGTCAGGAAAGATTTTTCCCCGAAGCCAGACTGATAAAGGCCATGGGGTTTTAGCCTTACTTTGTGTTGTGAGGCCCGGTATTCTTCCCAATATCATCCAAGTATATGTTAACCCAACAAATTCCTGTCATTTTAGTGATGAGGCATTGGCACCACCCTGTTGTCACTTGTGTTTTACCTGTGACACACTGTAGGACTTATAGGGTGCTTTATGGCTGTTGTGTGTGAGGGGGTGGACAATCTTGTGGATCTTTTGGACAAATGAACACAGGTAACAGATATCATGGTTTGTGAGACTGTTCCAAGTGCTGTGTCTCCAGAATAGGAGAAGAATATAGTGCATGTTGTAGTATTCTAAATAGAAGCTGATGAATAGTTATTTGGAGACTCCCT
The DNA here is from genome assembly GCF_001723895.1 of Crocodylus porosus. NCBI lineage: Eukaryota > Metazoa > Chordata > Crocodylia > Crocodylidae > Crocodylus > Crocodylus porosus. Next base: position 9,928,537 of record NW_017728931.1, on the reverse strand, counting down.
AAGGGGCTGGAGGAATCTTTCCTTAAAGAGGTCTGACAATTTGAAACCTGTTTATAGGAAGAACACTTCATTTCCTATAGTTTTGGGGCCTTCAACATAACACTCTAGTATAATATGGGGGGTATTTTTTGGTTTTGTTTTTATGACAGTTCTAATGTCTGTTTGACTGGTAAACTTTTAGAGCAGCCAAGGAAGAAATTGCAAACAAAAATCTTCCTTTAATGTATGCTACTGTTGGTCAGAAAATGGGCTGCCATTTGTGTGGGAGGGTTCCTGCAGAAAATGTTGACTTTTAATTGGAAATCAAATATCTTTTTATGGCAAAACCAAAAAAACCCCAAACTTATTTAACATTTAACTTTAAATTTTAACTTTGGTGTAAACTACGGGTGTTTTTGACTTCCTCTGTAGCGGAGGGTCCTGGGCCCCTACTTGAATCTCTTGAGCATATATTGATAGTTCATAGAAGCAAGACACTGACTGCTGTGTTTCTCCTGCTTTACCTGTGGCAGGTTACGGTGTCAGGTCTGTGTTGTGTCAGAGCTGATGGTAGTCTTATGTAGAGTTTAGATTATGGATTTGTATAGGATGGTTTGGGTAGGGATGATCCTGCCTCAGGCAGGGGCTTGGACTAGCTGACCTCTGGAAGTCCCTTCCAGCCTGAGTCCTTTCTACCACTCTATGACTTTCTAAGTTTTTGGTTTTCTGATAAAAAAAATCCAAGAGTTTTAAGAAAGGCCCATAACTTTCTAGACCAATAAATTAATAAATGTCAAAAACTCCAATTTGCAATGAACAACTTGTATTTGGAAGAGTTTGGGTTAATCCTAATTTGTACCCACAATTCATGTGCTAGCTGGGGCAGAAGTATCTGTGTCTCTGCTATGGGTAACAATCCTATAGGGAGCAGGTAAAAGTACTTAGATTTGTACCAGCAGTTAAATCTTAGGGTTGGATTCACCTGGGAAAAAATGTGAATACAAATGTCATGTCCATCCTGAGTGAAAACTTGGTTTTTTCCTTCAGATTTTTGCAAATATGTTTTTGCTAAGTCTAGTTCTTTGGCCAAATGCTGTGAATTAAAACATCTTCAAGCTTTGCAAACCTCTCCCTATGGACTATTAAGGACCAGAGGTTTAAGGGTGTTTGGGTGTCTAAGGATTCACATAAGTGACTGATCAGATTTTTAAAAGTGTCTATTGATTTCAGTGAGATTAGGGCATCTGGACATCTCTGAAAGTCCCATTAGGCATTTATCTGCCCTCAAATACTCTTAAACATTTAACTTAAAGTGTCTGGTGCAGCTTAAGAACATTTCAATTTTCCTCCAGTTAATGCTGTAAATGTAATGTGGGATACTTAATTTTATTGCTACATGTGTAACATTGTATTACTGTTAAACGAAACAAAAATGAATTCAACACAGTGATTTTTTTCAAAGCTAGTGACTGTATTCATTGTGTTTTTTAGAGACCACTGTAACATTTACTGTTGTGTAGTATCATACAATGTGCAACCCTAACTATTTGGAAGAAATGTAGAGTTAGCTTTTTGGTCACCAAATTAGGGGTAAATGGCGTGTTTCTTTCTCCTAGTGTTTGTGGACAGCAGTTTTGGGGCTTTAAAGATGAATTAATTTTACAGGACTGTGAAAGTATTGCTTGAAAAGCTTAACATTTCAGATTGTCTAATTTGATTAGCCTGTTTGCAGAGGTGAGGAAATGGCAGTACTTTGGGGTAACGTACATCCTACTGTGGAATGATCAGCCCTTGACAAGGGACAAAATGAATGGCATTCTCAAAAGGAAAATGGCATTTAGTCACTGGATGAAGGGAAATGTTCTATCAGCATACATCACTGAGGTGTACAAACAAAACTCATTTTATCTCAGTCTGAGCAGTTGGCAAAAGTGTGCTTCTGTTCTGGAAAATGGGGTGGTGGGGTTCTGTGTTTGTAATTGTCTCAGGGACTCCACTCTGCTCAAATAACAAATAAGCAGATTTCACCCCCCACCCTCTTCCACACACACACACACACACACACACACACACACACACACACCCAAAATACCAGCACTGTAATTTCAATGTGAAATATGAGGGCTCAGTCCACAGCAATGCTGAGTTCACATTGGGAACTAATTTAGAGTAGCTCCAGTGTGTCTTTAAATTATTCTATGTGCTCTAGAGCCTGCAGAAACCATACAGCTAGCCATTTGTTGTATGCTTTATCTTTCCTATGTTGAAATCCAACATCACCTCAAATGTGCAAGTGCTGCCTTTGGACGCCTGAGGTAATAAAGATCATGACATCAGATCTGAAACCAGGCTTATGGTTTATCAAGTAGTTGTGATCCTCATCTTATTGTATGGAGCTGAGATGTGGACAACATATAGGAGACACCTCAAGTTATTTGGGAAGTACCATCAATGCTGGCTGCAGAAGATCCTTTGAATCCAGTGGGAAGACAGACACACCAACATTAGCATCCTCATGCAAGCAAACACCATAAGCATCAAAGTGATGATCATCCAACATCAACTTTACCAGACCAGCCACGTCATCCAGCTGTCCAACTCTAGACTACCAAAGCAAGTCTTATTCTCCCAGCTCAGTCAAGGCTTATGCTCAAGAGGAGGGCAGAGTAAGCACTTCAAGGATGCCCTCCAGGCTAACTTGAAAGAATGTAACATTGACATCGGTTCATGGGAAACTATCACCCACAACCTCCCCAAATGGAGCAAGATTCTGCTACCAGAATCTCAGTACATTCAAAGCTTATGACAACAACAGGATATGGAAAAGTGGGAGTGGCAGAAACAGCATGTCATGGACCAAATCAAGAGTTCAAAGCCACAAACCCTGCATAGAAACACATGCCTGATTTGCAATAGAATCGGTCAATCCTGGATTATCCTTGTCAGCCATCTTCAGGCCAACAGATCCCCACCCCCACTTATGGCAGCCGTAGAAAACAATCATCCTTGACTGTAAGGGATTGCCAAAGAAGTTGATCTTGCCTATCCTTACCTCTTCCTTTCAACATGCTTGAGCAGTGTATGTTGAGTAACAAAGTACTGTTTATACACAGCCATTTTCAGAACAGAAGTACATTTTAATTTAGTCTTTAAATGTCGTATTTGCCCACTCACCTGGAGTGAGTAATGTTTTTTGACAGGTAAGTAAAATGACTTTTCATTTATCAAAGTAAGGTTAGACAAATAGATTTGCTTGAACTGTTGTGCTCAGTATGTGCTTACACGGTGAGAGAAGGATTTGTCTTGGGTTTTTTCTACACTGGTACTGAGGATTGAATTTACAGCCACCAAGAATCCAGTACCTGCCAGCCATCTATGATGTAACCCCCTAAGCTTGGTGTTAGCAGCTATGAGAAGATCCAGGATTTACTAAAGGTGGGTGTGACACTCTGCCTTCTCAGACACTGTGGGGATGGGAATGAAGCATAGCTAGAGCCCCTGGGCTGCTGGGGAGCACTGGAGAACTGGACAGGGAGAAGGTGCACAATGGGGGGAACCCATCTGCCAGTGCTGCTGTTCTCAGTTAATCTGGGGTGGAGCAGGGGGAAGGGAAGACGGAGAGGAGACCCAAAGCCTCTCCTAGAAGGTTCCTCCTTCTCGTGCCTGCTCTCTGTCCACCCGTTCCACCAAGGTGTCCCCCATTGGCTGGGAGCAGGTGCTGGAAGAAGGAACCTGCGTGCTGCCACCACTGGCCCTGACTGAGCCAGCCTCCCTTCACAGCTACTCCCTTCAGTTCATGACTGGAGCAGGGCAGAAGTGGCTATGGACTTCCCCCATGTCTGCATCAATCAAAGACAGCAGTGGCCGTGGCAGTAGGGGAGTGCACCCTCACACCTTGCTCACCTTCTTACCTACATTCCCCTGTAGCATGTTCAGAATTCACCCTCATGTGTTCCCCCTCCCCCAGTAGAAGAAATCTTCCAGCTACAATCCCAAATTTCTTGCTCCTGGCTTCTGACCCTTCAAAGCCATACTTCCTGTCTATACTGTCTGTAACCTGAGACAAGCACAGAAAGAGAAACAAGTAGTGCACAGACAGATAGATTCCTAGAAGGGCTTATTTTGAGGAACAAGAAGCACAATATAGAAAGCTTTAGTGCAGGCCACAAGGCTAGGCTGGGGAGAGGATCTAGGCTGGGGAGGGGATAGCCCATGTAGTTTGGGTTGGTTGAGGGTAGACAGTAAATATCAGTACAGACACCCCTTTAGGGACTCTGCACAGAGCCCAAACATACAAGCAAATACCAGAAGTACTGCATTCCATGCATTTATGCCCAGGGGTCCATAGACACAGTGTTTGCAGCTTGTCAGCTTCAGGAGAGATGCCTGGAACAGAACTCCAATCCGTACATGACTTTCATTGATCTGACAAAAGCATTTGATACAGTCAGTTGGGAGGACCTTTGGAAGATCATGGCAAAATTCAGTTGCCCGGAGAAATTCATCGCAGTAGTTCAGCAATTCCATGATGGCATGCTCGCTCATGTTGTGGAAGATAGTGAGTCTTTTGAACCATTCCCAGTCACCCAAGGGAGTCAACAGGGCTGTGTGTTCACCCCAGCCCTCTTAGTATGATGCTCTTTGCCATGCTTACAGATGCCTTTTATGACTCTGATACTGGGATTGACATCAAATACTGGACTAATAGCAAGCTCTTCAATTTGAGGAGACTACAGGTGAAGATGAAGTTACAGGAAGTGACTGTGATCTTCTGTTTGCTGACATGTAGCGGAGTATGGACCATTTTTCTTCAGCTTGTGACAGCTTTGGTCACACAATCAGCGCTAAGAAGACAGAAGTGATACACCATCCTGCACCAGGGAAGCCTTACATAGAGCCTACCTACCATCAGAGTGAATGGCCAAACCCTCCAGGCAGTGGACCAAGTTCACCTGTCTTGGCAGTACACTATCACATGCAGTTCACATTGATGATGAAACCAATGCCAGAATTGTGAAAGCAGGTGTGGGCTTCTGCAGACTACATGCAACTGTGTGGTACTGCAGAGGCATCAGTCAACAAAAAAAACTAAAGGTCTACCAAGCCATTGTGTTGCCAGTCCTGATGTATGCATGTGAAACCTGGACAGTGTACAGATACCATGCTATGAAGCTGACCCACTTTCACATGGGCTGTCTGATGAAACTGATGAGGATAAGATGGCAAGACAAGCTCCCAGACACTGAGATTCTCATACAGGCAGGCATTCCATGCATCCATACTCTGTTTATGAAATCACAGATGAGATGGGCAGGCCATGTCACCAGGATGTCAGATGAGCATCTGCCAAAGAATATCTTTTATAGTGTGCTAAAGAAGGAAAATTGCTCTCAGGGAGGCCAGAAGAAACATTTCAAGGACTTCCTCAAGTCATCCTTGAAACGTTTCAACATTGACTTGAAGTCTTGGGAAGATCTTACTCATGATCGTTTGACTTGGCAAAGCCTCATACATACTGGAGCTATAGTCTGTGAGCAGAGGAAAACTGCTGAGGCAGAGCAGAAGAGCAAACAGCATAAATCTTGCAACAGCACTGATTGTCAAGCAACCCAAAGTGGCATCAGTGTACCACAAACAGTTCGAAACACAAATTGGCCTGATCAGCAGGGATCCTGGTTTTCCCTAATAAAAAATTGCATGTTCTCTCATAAAAACCCCAAAATCCATGATTAAAATGAAATGCCCCCCCCCATTCCCCCTGGCCTTGCTGGTACCCCTCACCCCCCACAACCCCCTCAGCCCTGCTCCTGCCCCTCACTCCTTCCACAACCCCCCCAGCCCTGCTGGTGCCCCTTGCTCCCCATCCACAGCTCCTGCTTCCCCAGCCCTGCCAGAGGGGGCTCTCAACTGCCAGAGCTATGGGGCCAGGGACCCAGGTCCACAGCCCCCTGCCCCTGACAGGAAGCATGGCTGCTGCAATAGAGTGGAGCCTGGCTTTCCCCCCGATGCACGCTGCCTGCCCACTGTGAGCTGGGGTGGAGGGGGGCTTCTCCCCACCACAGAGTGCACTCCCAGAATGTAGGGGGACCTGTGCTCCCACATCCGTGCATGGGGTGGGGGGCTCAATGCTGCCCTGTTGAGGCATCCCCTGCCTGCGCAGCTGCAGCAGGGGCAGCGGTGCAGAGTTGCACACAGGGAATGTGGGCAACACAGAGCTTGCAGTGGCAGCCAGCTTCCTGCACAGCTTTGCTGTTCCTTGCAGCTCTGGTTCACACATGCGGGGCTGTGGAGGCCCTGGGGGGAGGCAGCAGGGTGGGGAACCTGAGCCCACAGCAGGCAGGCTGCTCCCACCCTGCTCACAGATTGCGGGGGGGGGTGCGGTTCCCCGCTGCCTCCTCCTGAGAGGGTCCAACATGGCAGGGAGCCAGCCCCAACCCCTTCCACCGCCTGCACAAGCCACCCGCAGCCCCATCCCACTCCCCGCTGGGGCCCTGCAGCTGCGCATTGCGGCCCTGGGCCCGAAGCCCCAGGCACTGCCCAGCTGGGCAGCAGCCCCAGCCCTGTTCACCTCTCTCCCTCCCTATGGGGGCCTCAATCTCCTCCCCACCAACTTACCTGCAGGAGCTGCTCTCCAGGATGCCTGGGGCCATGTGCATGCACGTGGTGCCCCCTGCCTGACCACCCTCCTTCCACTCCCTCATAGCCCCCTGTAGGCTAAAACTCTGCCAGCCTGTGGAGGGCTCATAGCACAACTGCAAAATCTGTGAGTTTCTCCAGTAAAATGAGAAATCCTTGTTTGCCTCCAATAAAAGTTAAAAGTTACGGTTTACTCCATTTTTCCATGGGAAATGGAAAACCCAAATCCCTGCTGATCACCCACTCACATGCCCACAGAAACCAAGCCAACCAGTGATGGCATGGTCATCTTCAAATTCGAAGGGCAAACAACATATATCCAGGGGACTAGATACTTTCTTGACTTCCTAGCACAGTGATGCTATTCGGATAAATGACCTAAAGCACATCTGTACAACTGGTGTCCCATGGGCTGCGTTCAATACCCTAGGGGTTAAACTGTGGCCAGCCCTAGGCTCCCCCTCCTTCCTCCAGCTAGCACTGCCGATCCCCACCCCTGAGGGCAAGATGGGGTGGCACAGCCTGTGGGGGTGAGGGTGACCATGATCAGAAGGATCTAGGGACCCTGTATGGTGTCTGCACTCTCGCAGTGCAGTGGTAGTGTCAAGGGTGACACATAGTGGCAGGGGATCACACATTGCAGTGCTTCTAGTGCGTGACATGGTAACTTGCATGTTGGGGGTCATATGGTGCATTAAGGTGGGATTTACACAGCATGTTGGGGCCCATGTAGTGCAGCACATGGGGGAGACTAGCTTGTGTGGTATGTTGGGAGCATGTGAGGGGGCGGGAGGGCATGCAGCCAAGGAGCATGTAACCTACACAATGTGTGGTGACTGGAGGTTCTGTGGCCTTCAGACATTCAGAAGTTAAACAGATCTGACCTAAAAGATCATAAAGAAAGTCATAACTATAAATTTTGAGGTTCATTTGTTGGGGGAGAAACACTACAATTTTATCATCTGACTTGTAAAACCCGAGGCACTGAGGGAAGCTGTATTTATACCTACTTCCCAGCCAAACCCAAGTCGCGGGCTGCAAATATACCCTTTACATTCAAATCCAGATTCAGTAGAAGAAAATCTTTTCTCCAGTTGGTGGCAGACTTTTCCTCAAGTGGTTTTTTTTAGGCCTATTTATTTAACAAGCCACCAGAGTAAAACAGCCAAGAAAGTCATTAGGAGAAATCCCAGTGGCCTGGGAGGGAAATCTAGGAGGTACTAAAACAAAAATTCTACTGTATAGTAGGGCATCAACGGTTGGTCAAGTGTTACAGAGTACAGAGCTCCATGGTTTTCATGCATCAAGGGCACAAAAGGTCAATTCAGTTCACAGGTCAACAGAAATTGTGAGATACTGCAAGCACAATAGGAAGAAGAAAAATAAGATAAAGGCGTTGTGTGTGTGAACTCACAACACATTTACTTCAGAGTACAGGCAGTCCTTGACTTACAATGTTTCGAGTTACAACATCTCACAATTACAACATTTATAAATTGACAGCCTGTTTCAACTTTATGATGTCAGTTTTGACTTTACAATGCCTGATCCAATGCAACGCCATGCCAGTGAACAAGTTTGCTGCATTGCTCATCTCCCTGGAGAATATCTGTCCAAGCTTCCTTGGACATTTTCTTTAAGAAAGCAGACAAGACTCCAGAAAAACATGCAACCAAGACTCCTGAGACAATTCCAGCCAAGAGCCGTTCAAAAAGTCCAGCAAAGTCACCTCAAAGAAATCCTTCCAAATCAATATGATTGCTGTTTACAATATAAATACATTAATGTAGATATATTACTCATCTGTAATTGATCGAGTAAAAAATTCTGGGGTATTTTTTGTGAATAGGGTATTGGGGTTGGTTCAAGAACCTCTCCCCCATTTATAACATTGTTTCTTGTGAGAAAATTGGTTCCGAGTTACAACATTTTGACTTAAGACGCGGTTTTCAGGAACCAACTGTGTAGTAAGTCGGAGAACTGCCTGTATTCCCAGTTAACTCCAGATGTAAAATGGAGCAGATACATTACACATAGCATCTGCTCTGGAGGAAATGAAGTTTTCTAGAGTAAAATCCTGATTTTCCTCAGTAGAAGTAAAGATACTTTTGAGATACTCAGAAATAAATATATTCTAGAAGAAGTTACTCCTGTGTATGTGTTGTGTGTCTGCTGCCATTATGGGCATTTGTACATGGCACAGCATTTGATCCTTGTTAAATTATCTTGCCTAAAAAATTTTAGCCTGGATTATTTTGGTGTGTTGCATTTGTGTTTGCACGTCACGGGCTTTCAAACAAATTAACTCCCATGTGTAATTCCCCTGGATTAGGCAGAGCCACTGCACTTCAGCCCAGTCAGGACAGGAGCAGCTGGGGCCACTCCAGCAGAGCTGGGGGGGAGGGTCTGTGGGTCAGTAGTGCGAGGCAGGCACCTTCTACTGGGGTCTGCTCCAGAACCTCAAAGTTTTGTTAGAAATTTTCTTCCAATCCCCAGCTTAACTTTATCTGTAGCCAGGTAATACCCATTTCTCATTGTGCCAATATTGGAATGTCAAATACATAGTTGCCCTGTGTACATCTGAAGCAAAGCTTTGTTTGGTAATGTCTTTTACTGGATTATTCTTATAGTTGGTAGAAATGTTAGGCAAACTTTTAGGTCCAAAATGCTTATCCTGAAGCTGGAAAAGAGGCAGATAAAATATCTATAAATGCCAGGTAAAACAATGACTTTAGTTTAGTTGCACTGTGTAAATGAGAATGTGCCCGTGATAAAGACTGTGTGTTAAGATTAACAAATACCTGGCTTACATCACAACCTGTTCATGATAAGAGGAAATATTTTTTAATGAAATCTTCCAAGTATGGGCCTTGCAGATGTGGAAAGAATGCAACTGGAAGGTATTTCCAATTCACTCGTGGCTATAAGAAAACCCATAGCAAACATGCTAACATCAGGAGTTGTCTCTGTTTATTTTAGTTTAGTTACATGCAGTGTTCTTTTGGGGGTGTTTTCAGTGTAGAAAGGAGTTATTTATGAGAAAGATAAGGGGAACAAATATATTATGTCAGTGTTTGACATAAGACACAGGCAATAGATAGGGCTGGGGGAAAAGTTTCCAGATAAAATTAATTTGAACGTAATGCCCAATGACACAGATACATATATATTTAAAAATAAATCAAAACTTTCATATTGGGGCAAAAATCTTTGTATCTCCCCATGGTTTAAAAATTGCACAAGGAACAGCTTCTATTTTACTCTCCCCTCCCCCTGACTGAATACAGCACCTAGCCCTGACTTTGTTTTCCTTTTGGCAGAAAGTTTTTACATGTTGAAGGCGGCAATTAACACCTTCCCAAGCCAAGCTCAGTCTCTTCTACAAGAGAAGCTGAGGGGTTTTCTTCCCCGCGCCCTATTCCACCCAGAGGCAGGCATTATCACTCTTTCCCAACAAAGCAGACAGACAAACAGACATGCAGTTTTATTGCACTGGAGAGGTTTGGGCAGTGACATGCTGGTGCCCTGCCTTTGGCCATTCTGTTGCCCCCACTACCAAGCCACAGCCCCCCCAGCCTTACCCGTGCCCACCCCATACTGCCAACCTACAGCCCCCTGCCCCTCTCCAGACCTGTTGGAGGGGCCCCAGCTGGTCCCTGTGCTGGCCAGCTGGCCATGGAGTTCCCTGCTGCCCTCAGAGGCAACCCCTGCCCCTCCTGCCCTGTAACAGCCCCAGCCTCTGCCCCCTTTTGGAACAGGGGGAGGGATGAGCAGGAGCCAAAAAAAAAAAGGAATAGCAGCAAATAACAGTGGCACCTAGTGGCCAAAGGCCTGAATTACAGAAATAGCGCAGCGTCACCTGGTGGCAAAAGTAGGTAATTATAAGTCTTTGAGTCGCTTGGTGTTTACATACCACAAATCCATAGATACGACGTAACTGATGGTGATGCAAACTAAATTATGTCCAAGCAGTTTTCGTTTAACATGCTAAAAAGACTTTTAAAGTGTGGGGAAATCCCGCTTGTGTAAACACAAACGCAGTTGCAGTGGGCGTAAATGGGAAATTTTGTGTTGTGTACAAACACCCTATAAGTTTCACTCAAGAGTAGCCATTTGCTCAGTGCAAGGTGGCTTCCTCACTGTCTACTGACCAAACACTGAAAAAGTGCCTACTTCAGACAGATAGCATGGGAGAGCTGATCTTGTGTTCACTCTTTATTACAGAGTAAACTTCCTGTGGGGCACAGTCTGGGAATTATTGTGGAGTAATGTATGTGTCTGCAACGTGCAAGAAATCAGAAGTGAGGGCTTGAAAATGATTTGAAATGCAGGTACTCAATGAGTGAGAAACTCATCGATGAGTGAAAAACCTATGAGTTGAAAAGTAGAGGTGTACCAATACATCGGTCCCATATCAGATCGGCACCGATATAAATAAAATTGACAGTATCAGCAATTGGCTTTTTTTGCTGATGTGGCCAATAATGTGGCTGATTAAATTCCCCGTGAGTAGCCGCAGCCCAACATGCAGGCGGCCAGGAGTGCAGCCTGGCAGTGTGGGGAACAGCCGGATTTGGGTGGTAAGTCTGTTGTGAGGGAAGGGGCGTGGGGCAGAGGGCAGATCAAGGCCCCAGCAGTGAGGGAGGGAGTAGGGCTCGGGTTAGGGTAGGGGCAGGGTCTTCCCAACTGGAGCTGGGCACAGGACAGAGCCTCAAGTGGCTTGTCCAGGGGCACAGGCAGGGGGGCGGCTCCCACTGCTTCATGCATTGTGGGAGGGCATGGGGGCTATGTGCCCCCAGATCTGTGCACAGGGTGAGGGCAGGCTGCCACTGTGGGCTGGGGCCCAGAACAGTGCTGGGCTCTTCACAGTGGAGGGATGGGCCAGGGCTGCGCTCGGGATGTGTGGTGATGGCACTGGGAGGGGGCTATGGCAAATTTGGGGGTGACTGCAGCCCCACCCCTGTAGCTCTGCTCCCAGCACCACTGCTGCCCACCCCGAGTGCAGCCTGGTCCAGCCCCAGCTGGGGAGAGTTTGTCGCCATTCCGGCCCCAGCTCACAGCAGCAGCCTTCCCTTACCCAGCACACGGATCTAGGGGCACACGCCCCCCATGCCCTCCTGAAGTACACACAGCAGCTGGAGCTGCAGCCCCCTGCACCCCCCAGACAAGCCATTCATGGCTCCATCCTGCACTATGCCCCAGCTGCACAGCCCTGCCCCAGCCCCACTCCCTCCCTCACTGTGGGGGCCTCAGTCTCCCTCTCCCCTGAGCCCTTCCCCCACAACAGACTTACCAGCCAGATCTGCATATTGGCAATTGAATCTGTATCGGCCAATATGGCTCATTAAAAATCAGACACCGGTATCAGCCCCAAAAATCTCTATTGGTGCACCCCTATTGAAAAGCTGCATCAGCATTCAGTAATACTAAGTGAAGGCAAGGAATGACAAATTGGACAAGTTTCCAATGCAATATGGTAGCAAAAAGGACCAACATAATGTCAAGCTGTGTAAATGAAAACATCACATCAAATTGCAGGGCAGTAATAATTTATCTTTGGGGCTAACATTAATGTATGTGGAATATTGCATTATATTCTGAGCATCTCACTATAAGACAGATATTGTCATGTAGGAAGAGTTCAGTGAAAGACAGTAAAAATCATTGCAGGGCTGGAGGGATTAATTTACGAAGAAAGATTATAAAAGAGTGGCTATAAATATGCCTAACTTGGCTAAGCAACCCCTAAGTGGGAGGAGGGACAGAAGGACAGTCTACTGTTTTTTTTAAGTAAACAAGTCTTATATTTGTAATTAGTTTTCTCACTCCAGCATCTCAATGCACAGTTATGGCATTGGGAAAAACCCACCCAGAATTAAAAACAACATGGCAAAATGGCAAAACCAGAGATCTAATATCTCTGACAGCAGTATCAATCAGCCTGCATTCCTTTGCTCAGATGCTGCCATGGTTGTGTATTTTAGAAACAGATTAGATAGATAGATTCCCTGCAGTTTATAAATAACAGTCCAAAAATCAGAAGCCAAAATACATTAATCATTTTAAGGCAAATAGAAACTCCTTTATCTCTCATGTCAGACTCCTGATTCCAATAACTAATACATCAAGGTGCACAGGGCTGCATTAAAATCTCTGTGACTTAAACATAGTAAAAATTGTCCCCATCTCCTCTTGTACAAGGCCTTTGTATCCCCACTCCTTAGCTCTGACAAAAGATAATCCTCAGTAGAGGAGGGCAGGGCAGGAGAAGTTCACAGAAGCTTTCAATCTGCATGTGTCACTTCAGTGGGCAGGAGAATGTTGACATCTAACAGACAGGGATCTGAGAATCATGGCCTATCTATGCAGTCCAAATAATATGGTATTACAGAAGAAGTGCATGTAAATCTCAGTAAGTGCATGTACAATCGACACTATTCATTCACCTCCTCTCTTCCTCGCAATGTGTGTGAGTTCACTCAAGTAGTATTTTACTACTACTTTTGGGAATTCAGTGTTATCTTACTGTGGTGGAAGATAATCTGTCAGCATTTTCTTGACTTAATCCAGTTGCACTAATTTTAGTATTTTTGCACAAGGAGAACTCATAGCTAGCTGCTTTAGTGGACCACTGAATGTGCATTAGAAGTATAGGATGCTTAATTCAGAAAAGGCAGATACCAAGCTTTAGGGCTGCATCATCTGGAGTATCAGTTGCAATTTGGCAGAGAAAATTTTCCTCCTACATCAAAATGTCAAGACTGCCAGGTACATTATGCTTTTGGTGGAATTCTTTCCCACTTCTGTGTTCTTTACTCAGAAATGTTTGAAACAAGCATCTTCTACATCAGAAGGACAGAATGTTAAAGTATTGACCTTCAAAGACTGAAATGAAGATGAAACATAGTTAAGAGGACACTTAAACATAAACATCTGGGCCCCAAACCAAGTGCAGTGTTCATAATGGTGGAATGTATGAAACAAATACAAAAGCAAATCCTAGGCTATGAGCCACTAATATTATTATTCATATAATACAAGAAACAGCATAAATATGTTCTTGGATTGGAAATACCTTATTGCTGCTGATGTTTGGGCTAGAAAGAAAGTCTCTGAGAATATGTTTGCATCACAGTAGCTGTGTATCCCAGGAAAAGTGTTCTCAAGCACAGCCCAACAATCTGCACACATTCCATACCCAGACATGCATTCTAGAGTCCCCAGGGACTGCTATCAAGCATATCAGAGATTGAGGATTTGAAGCGACTGCAGAAGGATGCAACCAGAACATTTGTGCTGGTGTATTTCTGGGTTTGGAGTATGTGTGAGGGAGCACAGGGTTGGGAACATCATTGCCAGACACTGTCACCTTGGCATAGATATACTTTGAAAGCACCACATGGACGACTGGTGCCACCTTAGTCAGCCCCCCCCCAGCAACCAGTCAGCAACCAAGGGGGGGGGTCTCCCCATGGCCAATCTTGCCGACCAGGAAGTGGCCGCAGTGTTCCCGGAAGTGGCCGTAGCGCTTCATCTGGTGCTCCCACTTCCCAATCAGTGCTTGCAGAGGGGCACCGCGTAAGTGCATGGAAATGTTGGGAAAAAAGGATCTTTTTATTGTTAGTCATGCACATTGTACATGGAAATTGATTAAAAAAATCTGTGAATCCAGGGCAGAGCAGCCTTGATCGGGTGCGACCATGGTGGGGGAAGGGCGGGTGCTGCAGATCTGTGCATGCAGATGCAGAGGGCAACAGCTTGGCCCAATCTGGATGCATGGGGGTGGCCCAACACTGATTCCATTGTGTGAGCAATGACCCAGGTGAGGGTGGAGTCAGCCACATGGAGCTTCCACCACTTCCCATAACCAAGTTTCCATCCAACCCATGGAAACAAAAAAACCTCCATTCTTCTGCAGGTTAGATATTATGGCTTCACAGGCTGGGTTTGGCCTGTGGGTTGGAGTTTGAGCAGCCTTGATGTAATTCTTTGTCCACTCTACTTTTGAAAGCCTAAGCACTGTTTGTTTAATCTTCTCTTTTTTTTCCAGGAAACTTTTATGATTCATTTTATATTTTCCTTTCCTGAATTTGTCCCATTACTTCTAGCTAAGTGTACTTGCATTGTGGCTAATAATTCTTCTCTCAATTTAAGGTTCAGTCTTGAGTTTTCATGGGCACTTGTGTTGAGGAATGAATGGTATAGTGTCCCATTTTACTCATTTGCGGGTTATCTGTGTTGCTGGAGCTTGTCATGATGAGAGCAGCAGCTGGCCCCTAATCTTTGACCTCCTGGGTGGGAATGCTAGGAGAAAGCTGGTTAGTGTGAGATGTATGGAAATTAGTACAGAGCACCAGCTAGCAAACAGAGCAGTTCTAAAATGGAAAGTGAATGTGCTGTCTCATTACACATAAACCGGTTTAAGTGATCAGCAACTGGTTTAAACCTGTAACAGAACAGATGTTCAGTGCACATTAACTGGTTTAAAAATGGCTGAAACCAGTTTGAGATAAACCTGGTTCAATGTAGTATAAGTCTTAACTGATTTGGGTCAAACTGGTTTATGCAATGTCTGTTCCAGGCCCCTTGTTGGTTTAAGATAAACCAGAAACCCCCAGCATCCCGACATGCTCTCTGGGCTGGGCGGGGCTCTCTACTCCACAACATAGCTGGCCCGTCCCCTCTGCTCCCTTGCCAGGGCTCCATCAGAGACTGCAACTACAGCAGGGTCTGCTTGGCATCCCCTGCCCTACCCGCCCTCACCCCCCAACTGCCCACAGCTCAAGCAGGAAATCCCCCCCTCCCTCCCATCTCCTGTAGCATGGACCCACCCCCACAGACCCTAGGCATGTGGTATGCTAGCCAATGCAGACATGTGTATGTGTCTTTCCAATTTCAGTGAGACAAGCAGACAGAACAGTGACCGGTTAGGGCTTCTTGGAACTAATCAAAAGGTAAGCTGTTTAAGAAGAGTTTTAAGTAATGGAGAGAGGCTGTTGTTTTGCTGGTGAGGTGATAAATACTGTTATCAGCACCTTGCTGGCTTGCTTACCTGTCAGTTTGCTAGAGACAGAATAAAGAAAAAGGGAGAGAGATCGAAAAGCTCTATATCATGAACAGATGCATGCACTGCACCTCCCCCAACCCTTGCCTCAGAGTGCTAGCAGGGGCTGGCAACAGGAAAGGGCTGGGATGGTGCAGGCAGACCTCTATAATCAGAGGTCTTTCCAGGGCCTGGCCATGCCCCCCTCAGCTCAGCAGTGTTCAAAGGAAGGGAGGGCTGCTCTAGTGCCCCCCGGCTTCTAGCCTGAGTCACTGCAGGCACAAGCCTGCATTTCTGAAATGAAAGGGAATGTCTGTCCACCTTCAATTCGGTTCAAGCTGTGCAGGTTAAAGTAACCTGCAAAGATTGAATCAGTTCTGGCTCAGTCTTTTTGAATGTCTGTCCCTAGCGAAGAGGACTGATGTAACTTGTTTCTTATCTGGAGCAAGGGAGTAACAGTGAAATCTTTTTTGGCATTGAAATCAGCAGGAGTTTGTTATGTTTTTCAATGGGGCTATAATTCCTTCTAGACTACAAGTCTGAGTCAATACTTAGCTGTTTTCTTGCTTCTGGGGAAGTGGAGGTGTATGTAACCCTGGGCTTAGGCTGAGATTGTAGGGTATCAATCCATGCCTTAATGTTCGGCTTCTTATTGCAGTTGTAGATGCTAATTTTCTCCCGTTAGTTATGATTTAGCAAAGCTGTAATGACTATATTCATCTTTTTCAGGCCTTAAATTTGCACTGAAAACCATGGGTGGGGGGAGGGACACTGTTCCTGTACTAGTCACAACTTCAGCCAGTGCCCCAAGGACTTCAACCAATGCCCCAAGGCCTTGTGTGTGTTAGAGCTGCCACCACAGGGAAGCTGCTTTCCCATCCAGGCAAATTCTGACAGCTCTTTGTGGCTCCTTCTGGAACCACATGACTCCACTAGAGCAGCTGGCCTGGCAGGGCGTGAGGTACACCCAAAGAAGCACATCTATACACACTTGCTGGCAGCTTTCCTTTGGTGGCTGGAATTTTTTGTCAGTCACAGTTGCTCTTCCAACAGAATGAAGTTCTGCCACAGGGAAGCTGTGTGTAGACACCTTCATAGTTTTGATGGCAGAACCTGAGTTTTAATGACAAAACTTTATAGGGTGGACCAAGCCTGAGTCTGGGCCTATCTAGGTGACACTCAGTGTAGGATCAGGGCATTATAAGGGTGAAGTTACAAGTTCCACTTAGACCTTAATAAATCTATGGAATGTTAAGTGGTGTTCAAGTTAGAACATGGTGGGCGCATCTACATGAAATGCTGACAGTCATTTAGTATTTGCATACACGAGTACTAAAGGACTGCACAGTAACTGGTATTACTATGCAGTAGTGTCCCCAAATGGCTTTTTGGTAGTGCTGACTGCTCAGTAGCTCATTACTACTGCACAGTAGCATAGATTTCATAGATTTCATAGACATTAGGGCTGGAAGGGACCTCAGGAGATCATCGAATCCAGCCCCCTGCCCAAAGGGCAGGAAGTCAGCTGAGGGCATAGGATCCCAGCAAGATAAGCATCCAATTT
>NW_017728931.1:9900491-9911304 GCF_001723895.1 Crocodylus porosus | reverse complement strand
TGCTACTGCACAGTCAGCGTCCCATGTAGCTATGGCTGCTATGAGCAGTCACATGTTAATAAATAAATACCATTTCTTGACTTCACAGCTGTAACTACTCTGACTTGCCACTAGAGGGCAGTGCAGGGGTATGGCTAGGAGCATGACACCTGTGCTCTATCCCTGGGAGGGGCTGGAAGCAGTGCATTCTGGAAAGCTGAAGGACTGCAGATTGTTCATTTTATCTCTGTAGAGCAAACTAAAGTTACCCTAACATGAGCAAGGTAGCTTGGCCCAGAGTTAACTTTGAGATGTTCAGAAGAAAGACCCTTAGTCTTTCTTAACAAATAAGCCTTCTGCCCCAGATCATTTCTATGGCTCTCCTCTTGATTCTCTATAGCTCTAATACTCAAGTGCCCAGGAAGCAATGCAGTGTTCCAGTTGTAGTCTTTCCACAGCAGTATAAAAGGGGTTTTCACCTCTCTAAGAATGCTTCTTGTGGTCACACATCTCCATTGCCTTAGCTTCTTGTGTAGCCAGGCAGTGTTTTAGGCCCTTTTGTGACCTGACTCCCTATGTTTTCCTAGTCCCTTTTTGACCTTAGTGCTTCCCTCATTTGAGATGTAAAGCAGAGATTATAAATATATTAAATCTGAAAGACGGCCCCTGCCTCACACCCACCAGCAAATACTACTGCTGTTTCAGTGTTGTGTCAGAATTGCTTCAAAGTGAGGAGTCCCCTGTAATAAATAACAAACAGGATGCTGTGAGGCATCCTGAATTTTCACAGGGACATGAGACTAAAAGAATCCTCTTGCTATTGAGTCTACTCCCCAACATTTACAGGCCTTTTATAGGCATGTTCCAACCATGTGTTAGACCCATGTGACCCTCTCTGCCTGTGGAGTAAGAGTTGCCAGGTTTGAAGGAGTGGCTTCATTTTCCAAGGAAACAATTTCTTATTAAAAGCCTGTTTTCAAAAATTACCAATGATTTGTTTATTTTGGTAAGAATGTGGGAGCTGAGCCAAGCTCCTTTGAAAATCCTGTCTCAATTGCACTCGCAGATGTCTTTTGCAAATCTAGTCCAGAGTAGCAGCAAATCTGCACTGTAAATCCTGTTCAGAATATTTTTACCATCAAACAAGGTTTTTACTTGGATGAACCATTTTAATTATTTTTAATCTTCTCTCTTCCTCTGTATCAAAGCTTCTTGATGGAATATTAAGAGAGTGTATAGAAAATTAATTCCAGAACTACACAATTTATTAAAAGTGAGTCCAGCCAAGACAGGGATCTGACAAAAGAAGTATAAAGAACTTTGATCCCAAGCTCTTTATTTAAAAAATAAAGGTGAATTCAGAGGGAAATAAACAAAATCTGTCCTCAGAGACCACTATTTAAGAAATATTTTTGTTTGAACATCATCTTTTTATCTACAGAAATGTTGTAAATTCTGTTCCAAAAATAATATGACTTTGGACAATGAGTCTATGATTTTGAAACGGCTGATTAAATGCATTAAAATAATTGGGTAGTATCTATAAGCCAGTGCTGAAATCACTATCATATCAATTTATGAAATATACAAGTGAGAGGAGAGAATGGGAATTTAAATTATTAATGGAAGAAGTTTCCACTGTG
This sequence comes from Crocodylus porosus, assembly GCF_001723895.1. Classification (NCBI taxonomy): domain Eukaryota; kingdom Metazoa; phylum Chordata; order Crocodylia; family Crocodylidae; genus Crocodylus; species Crocodylus porosus. The sequence continues at coordinate 9,909,682 of NW_017728931.1, read as the reverse complement.
AGCATGAAAGGAAGAACTGATAAATCAAACTGACAGAATTGAAGCATGATGTCTCTGCTGCTTAGGACAGTGTGATGGGGTGGTGTTATAATTTTAGTGGAATATCAGTTCCTTGAATTTTAGGTCTATGGATCTCATTCTGTTAAGTGAAATTAAAGTTCTTGTTATTAGCCCTTGATGAATTGCTCTAGTCTCTACATATAAGATTATCAGGGCTGTGATTTTTGCCATAGCAGTTTTTCTAGCAAGTACCATGTTCCTGTTGCCAGTAGTAGCACTCATGGAAAAAGATTGTTTTTTTAAATACAGGAGGATCTCTCAGACATTGATATGTACCTAATATACTCTCTAGTGTATTCTGTTTTCTCCAGTTACTAGGTGATATTCTTCTCATCTTCATTTGGGTAAATTAGGTATACCTTTGCTGAAATTGCATGAGTATAAAACTACTGTGAGAACAAAATTGGGACCTGTGTTCCAAAAGATGCTCTTAACTCCTACATACTGTGTCCTTCTGTGCATTAGTTTTTGTTCTTAGTCCTTGCAATTGCTCATGTACAAGGACAAGATTCTGAGATGGTCAAACTGTAAGGAGCTTGTGGAGTCAGGCGCCGTTAAGAAAAACAGCCTCTCATTCAAGAGGATTACTGTTGTATTAGAAGACTGTTAAGCACTAAAATTGCTTCCAAGCGAAATTGGAACACTAGCTTTCAACAATCCTGATTTTGGGGACATTTTCCAATAGAAATCTCTCCTTTGAAAGTTCCTAGAAACTTAGAGGAACACTTAGACTAATCAAGCTAGGCAGGTAAGACACAATTGCCAGAATTCTGTTCAGAAAAGTACCCATTAGAAATGTGTAAGTACTAAAGAAAACCAGGAGCATATTCTAACTGCAGACTGTCTCCCTGCAATGTATTTGTAAGGGTTGACTGAGTCACATTTGTGCAAAGTCTGAACTTTTTAACAATTGAGAATTCAGGCCTCAGATATCACAAAGCTGCCTATACACATGCTCGGCAGTGGGGTGTTTTAATTAGAGCAGTTCCCACTCTAATTAAAACGTTTCACTGTCATGGCTAGGGACAGACATTACAGTTTCAAAATGGTTGAAAATGTTTTAAGATAAATATGGTTGAATATATTATCAGACTTAACTGATTTGGGCCAAACTGGTTTATGCAATGCCTGACCTAGACCCTTTCCTAGTTTAAGTTAAACTGGTGGAGACTGCAGGCACATCAGAGTCTGCCTGGCTTCCCCCTGCCCTCCCTTGCCATTAGCTGCTCAACCAGGGATTCCCCCCATCCCCCATCTCCCACACGGGCCCCAGCCACAGGGACTCCAGGGAGTGTGTGTGCATGTGTTTCCAACTTCATCAAGACAGAACAAAGGCAGACAGGACAGTGTCCACTTATGACTTTTTGGAGCTAATCAACAGGTCTGCTGGTAACGTCCCCCCGTTTCTTCCTTGGAAAAAGCTGTTTAAGAAGAGCTTGAAATAATGAGAGAGGCTTTTGTTTTATTCATGGGCTGATAAACTCTGTGTAATCAGCTCCCTGCTGGTTCCCTCACATGTTAAGTTTGAGGCAGACAGTATGAAGAAGAAGCAGGAAGAGGGAGACTGGAAAGCTCAGTATCATCAACAGATGCATGCACTGCACACCCTGTCTTTGCCTCAGAGTTCTACAGGGGGGCTGGGGTCTGCCAACATTCCCACCCCTTGAGCAGTAGGCAGGGAAAAGCCTAGGACTGTGCAGGCAGGGTGGGGGTTTAAATCCCTCCCTAATCAGAGCATCCTGCTGGGGCTTGGTCACACACCCCTCAACTCAACACTGTGAAAGAGAGGGGAGGGCTGCTCTAGTGCCCCCCAGCTTCTAGCCTGAGCCACTGCAGGCATGTGCCTGCATATACTCAGTCCAGAGGGAATGTCTGTGCACTTGCAAACCAGTTCAACCTAGGCAGGTTAGACTAACCTGCAAAGATTGAATCAATTCAGGCTCAGGCTTTTTGAATGTCTGTCCCTAGGTCATACGTATTAAGCCCCCATGTATTTCAAAATGGCTGTGGTGCCCTTTATCTAAAGCCCTTTCAATGATGTTTAGATAAAGTGCCTCCATAGTCATTTTGAAACATATAGGGGATAAATACACATGATGGTAAGGGGACACTGGAGTGTTCTAATTAGAATAGAGAGGTCAAAATATGGCCACTGGGCCAGATCCAGCCCACCAGGCACTTTCATCTAGTCCACAGTGCCCCTCAATGAATTGCACCTCACCCAGCCCTCCCCCTACAAAGGCTGGGAGGGAGGGGCCCATGTGTATGCCCCCCCCAACAGATGCTATTGCGCCTCTCGTTCCTGCCCTTTTGGGCATTAGGGTCCTGCCCAGCCAGCAGCAACTTCCAGGCAGGGCTCCTGCTGCAGCCGCCCCATGGGAACCTGCTTGGCTTCCTGGAAGTCTAACTTATTTAGCACAGCAGTTAGGGAAGTGGCAGGGCTGGTGGGGGTGGAGTAGCAGCTAGGCGGAAGCATGGAGCTTAGCACAGATCTTGCACCCAGAGGGTGGCAGGAGCGCAGAGCTTGGCTAGGCAGAGTGTGGGTGTGAGGGTGGGGGGAGATATAGGGACCCCCCCCACACACTCCTTCCATGATGTGCAGCCCCCACTGCTGGCAGCAGCAATAGGCAGGGATGTCAGGGCACTCATGCACAGCGCAAGTGCTGAATGGGGCGTGGCTTTGGCCAGCACTGTGTGTGGCGGGGGAACGCAGTCTACCCAACTGCCTCTATCCCCGGGGCTTCACCCCACCCCCTGTTTCCCCATGGAGTCCAGCATGGGGCTTCCCCGCTACACATGCAGGAGCTGCAGGTACGTGGTGCTGAACCCCCGTGGTACAGGCCCCTGGGCAGGCTGTGCTCCTCACCTCCAGCACAGCACTGGCCACCTCTATCACAGGGGTTCCATGCTGCGTTCCTGTAGTTCCTGTCCTCATAGAGGGGAAGCCCCACACTGGACTCTGTGGGACAGCAGGGAACAGGGGTCCCTCCACTCCTGTCAGAGTGCAGTGACCTGCACAGCAGGGGCGGGGAAGGCAGCTGTCTCTAGCACGGGGCTTCCCCCACTGCAAGTATGGGAGCTGCACGCATCCAGAATGGAGCCCCAGCGATAAAGCCAGCTGGGCAGGTTGCACTCCCTCCTGCACATAGTGGTGGCCTGAGCCCCGCCCCGCCGGGCACCTGTGCCGGGCACAAGCACCCTGACCTTTCCGCCTGCTGCTGCTGCTGCTGGCAGCTGGACCTGCACACCATGGGAGGAGTGTGTGGGGGGTCCCTGGACCCCCACCCTCCCTCACATCCCACACATCCACACCCTGGCCCCATAAGCCCCACCAACATATACATATACCCCAACATACCCTATGCCCCCTACACAGCCACACCCTCTCACAACCCCCCCACACTGCACCATACACACACACCCCCATACCACACCATATACACACAATATGAAAGAGTGAGACTTTATTTTTGAGTGATTATGCAATCCCTTCTATATACCTTACACAAACACAAATCATGACAAATATTTTTTGCAATAAAATTAGAATATAGTAGGTGTTTGACTTCTAGTGTATGATTTTTTTTTCTAGTTCTAAGATGGCACCCCCCCCACCCAAAAGGAGTATCAGTGGAGGGAGCAAGGGGAGGGACTTCCAGTGGCAAAGGTCTAGGGCTGGGGACAGGACTTCCAGTTCCAATGTGGCCACCAGGGGCTGGGGCAACTTTCAAGGGCTGGGTCTACCTATGCAGCCCCGACAGTTTGAGAAAACTTGTTAAGCGGCCCTCCACCCAAAATATTTGCCCGCCCCTGAATTAGAACGTGAACAAGCACATCTATAGGCACCTAAAAGATCCATGCTAATTGGAACTGGGTTTGTCCGTAACCTTAGGAACCTACCTAGAAGAAGTGCTGTGATCTGAGACACAAGGCCATTTTTCTCTTCCTTACATTCTTTTGTGGTGAAGGGATAGAAGGGTGAGTCAAAAGTGACTTAGGGATACCAAAGTTTTTCAGTAGCCCCCAGTGCAAGTATTGCTCAAACTCCTGGCCAGGGACCCATGAACATCCCTGTCTAGTGCAACAAGCCCTTTCATCTTTTTTCATGTGTGAGTTAGTCAGCTCCTTCCATTTCATTTGGCTTTCTCACAGCTTAAAGTTCAATTTCTTATGGGCAATTACATGAGCCTGGAGAACTGGAAACATGTATTCACACTATTAATCATGTGTCTACCTATTTTAAAAGTTACCAGAGAATGTAACTCTGCAACACTGTACTCCTAGGCTCTGAAGCCTACTTTATTTTAAGTTTTGCCAACATACATCTGCTGGGATGAGATTTCCCTTTTTTGGCATAGTGATGCTGACAAAAAGCCTCCTGTAGATGCAGTTATGTTGGGAAAATATCCTTCTATAAGGGTAGTTTATTTTGATTGGGCAACTGGTATAAACTGCACAGGCAAAAAAACTGTAAACTGTGTCTACACCAAGTCATTTTGCCAGAATAACTGTATATAACAGAGCTCAGCAACCTTTTAAAGCTGCAGGCCAGATTGACCCAGGACAGGTTAGAAAGGGTGGTGAGCAAGCACTAGGACCCAGCCACTGCTGCCGCTTCTCCCCTTTCTCACCAGCAGCACTGGGAGAGTACCTACAGCTGATGCTTTTCCCCAGGGTAGCAGAGGAAAGCTACTGCTGCCAAAGAATCCCCTCATACCAAATGCTGCCAAAGGTTCATGTGCAGGGGCCAGATAAAATGGCTCTGCTAGCTGTATGTTGCCAATCCCTGGGATAGACAGCTACACCAGAAAGCCTTGTAGGGGTACACAGGTCTGTGTTAAGTAGATATTCATGAGCTCACAGTTCTCCTTTCACTTACTACTGTTTCATACCATTGTAAGTCAGTAGATTCTTGATTTACACTGGTATACGTGTATCAGACCCAAATCATTTTCTTTTACACTGCTATGGCACTTAGGGCTTGTCCATATTACTGGGTTCCTGCTATCACAGCTTTGATTGCCCCTCCCTCAAGCTTGTGATATGGCATATAGTGGCAGAAAGGTTTTTCTCTTGGGTTTGCTACACCTTCCAGAACAACAAAAGCCCTTTTCTGAGGGGAGGACTGTGTCCAGATAGCAGGGGCTTTGCCAATGGAGCTCTGTCAGCTACGGGAATTGTCTTTCCATTATAACTGGCAGAGCTATGCCAGCAAAGCTTCATGGTATAGAGCAAACCAGAGTTACACATCAGGCTCTTAGTATTACATGGCTTGTTCAGTGTCATACTGGGTGAACTGGGAATGGAACCCTGAGAACAGTACAAAAGTTTAGTAGGAGAAAGAAAGCACACAACTATTTTTTTACCACTGTAAGGCTCTGTTAGAGTCAAAATCCAAGTGAAAGCCCAACCCAGAATCTTTATCAGATTTTAACAAAGCCTCAGTAAATAAACAGCAGGGATTCCATCACCTGGAGTAATTTACTTACTTTGCTAAAAGTGTCTTTTCTTAACAGCTTTTCTATGCCCCTCAGAAATATAGATTAAGGCTCATGAAGATTTCTGACCTTGTGGGTTAAATGCTCAATTACAGAATTCTGTGAAGTCAAACATATAGATTCCTATTTTCCAGTGTTTTTGATTAAGTCAGCTAAAAGAATGGTAGAAACCTGGATCAAGAATAAGCTGTCCCTGAAGAAGCCTGCATATAAGCCAGCTGGAGTACAGACCATAGTTTTTTTAAGCACTGTTTGGCCATAGAAGGAAAAAGTAGAAGGACTTTATTGGTAGAAATGACATGTTTGATAGGTTTGGATCCCCCCATCTCCCCCCATTTCCTTCCCCTCTGTCTTCAACATTTATATGCTCCAAAAAAAGAACCTTATAAGCAGAAGTTTTGTGTTGGAAAATGAGTGACATAAAATATTTTAATTCACTGGCAATATTTTTTGGCTGAAGTCCTCTCTGCAGTAATGGAGCAAGTTTCCTGCGTTTGGGTGCAGCTGAGATCTCAAAGTAAGCCAGGAGTGAACTTTCCATGACATACATAGAGTTGAGATTTTCTGATTAATCCCTCCTGATGCGTGCCACCCTCCATGTAGCTGAATCCCTCTCTTGACCAGCCCACATACTATACTGAAGGATATTCCTCGTAAGTCAGCTATTTTTAGCTTAGAGTAGGAATCTATGTAGTGATTGGAGCAAAGGACTGAAACCCAGGACATCTGGATTCTAGTCACATCTTGCCAGTGGGTCCACTATAAGTCCCTAAACTATTGTTTGTAACATTACTCTACCTTAGATACCATGCTGTCCTCATGTTTCAGAGGAGCTTCCTATGAATATTCACAGAGCTACCTCCTTGTTCTACTTCAAAATCCTCTTTAAAAATTCTCCTTTAAATGCTTACAAAACTACTTGATTAGAGATACGCCTCTAGTACCTATCTGTACCAAAATCACAGTCTGATCAGTCCTGTCTCCTTGGACGTGTGTAAACTGTTTCTAAAGCACTGAGAACACTGCTGAAAAGCATGGCCTCACTCCCTGGCCCCCATTCTGCATGCATCAAGACCAGAAGCAAGGCATGAAGCTGCTCTGGAAAGGACAACGCTTGCGTCATTCTGAATTTCTCTTGTTTCCAGCATGCATGACAGCAGTGGCAGGAGGAGGTTGTCCCCCTGGGTACCTTCATCATAGCATTTCCAGGTTTATGTGCATGCAGAATGGCAGCATGGGAGTGGGCCTAAATTGCTTAGCAGTGCTCTCAAGAGTGTCATGGAAGTATAATAGACATAATTTTGTTTCCTTGGGCTTCCCCATCTTCTTGTATCCCCCACTTTTCTTTTTTATACTTCACTTGGAAGTTCCTTGGAGTAGGGATTATCCTTCTGTTTAGTCATCATATAGCACGAACGCCTGTGATGAGAATGCCTACTTTCTATGGTAAAACAATTAATGATCAGTATTTATATTCAAAGATACTGTGGTGCTTACATGGTTACGCTAAATGGCCAGAGCAGTGATTCTCAACTAGGTTACCATAGTACACTGGGTGCCACCAGATCCTTTGAAGGGTGCTGAAAGGTGTGAGGAAATAAATGAGCAGATCAAAACTTACAACAAGACTCTGGATGCAAGAGTGAAGGGGACAGCAGCTGAGGTGGTATTCTCTTGGATCCTTCTCATTCAGGGGAAGGGCCCAGGCAGGAGCAGATGCAACCTGCAAATCAATGCATGGCTGTGCATATGATGTCACCAGCAAGGCTCTGGCTTCTTTGACTGTAGGATGATGTTCCAAGAAGGATTGCTTGCAAGAGACAGGATGAAGGGAGGGAAGAACATCTTCACAGGCAGACTCACTAACCTAGTAAGGAGGGTTTTAAATTAGGATTGTGGGGGGAATAAAGACTAAAGCTCTGAGGTAAGTGGGGAAGTAGGTGACCTGCAGGAAGCACAAGCAGGAGTGGGCAACAGGGGAGGTCTTATTCTTCCTGAGAAAATAGGGCAATCAGCTAGTTACCTCAGGTGTATGTACATGAATGCACACATCCTGGCAAACAAGCAGGAAGAATTGGAAATCCTCACACAGTCCCAGAACTATGACATAATTGGAATAACAGAGACTTAGTTGGGATAGCTCGCATGACTGGAGCACTGTCATGGATAGTAAGGCTGTCCAAAATTCTGATGGCTGTTTCGTTTCAACAGTGTTTCAATTCATTTCAAGGACAAAACAGCAAAATCTAAATGAAACAAAGGCCATTGAGATAGCCTAGAAACAAAACGAGGCTAGTCGAAACGTTCTGACCATAGTGCTGGGGGCAGTGCTTCCCCGCCCCCTGCGCTATCTAGCAGGGGATGGCAAGGCAGCCCAGCTGGGGTTGGGAACTCAACCCATCTGGGCTGAACTCCTTTCCCCAGCCCCATGGTCCAGGAAAATGGTTGAAACGGGGTTGAAACAGTGAGGCTGTTTTGGCAAAGCGAAACAGTGAGGCTGTTTCGACTCAAAATTATATTCAATACAAAACACTGTTCCATCCAGACCTCAGAACTGAAGTCAGAATGGAACAGTGCCATTTCACACAGCCCTAATGGATAGGTATAAACTGTTCAAGAAGGTTAGGCAGGAGAAAAGAGGAGAAGGAGTTGTGCATTATTTAAAAGAGCTGTATGATTACTCAGAGCTCCAGTATGAAACTGGAGATAGGCATGTTGAAAGTCTCTGTGTTAGGGTCAGAGGGGAGAGCAACAAGGGTGACATTGGGTGGGTGTCTGCTACAAACCACCAGACCAGGAGGATGTGGTAGATGAGGCTTTCTTAAAACAGCTAGTGTAAGTTTCTAGATCACAGGCCCTGGTTCTCATGAGTGACTTCAATTAGCCGGATATATGCTGGGAGAGCAATACAGCAGTGCACAGACAATCCAAGTTCTTGAAGAGTGTTGGGGACAACTTTGTGGTGCAAGTGTTGGAGAGGCCAACTAGGGGCTGTACTCTTTTTGACCTGCTGCTCACAAACGGGAAAGAATTGATGGGGAATATAGTAGTGGATAGCAACTCGGGCAGCAGTGACCGTGAGATGAATTAGTTCAGGATCCTAGGAAAGGAAGGAAGGAGGGAAGCAGAGTAAGAACCCTGAATTCCAGAAAAGCAGACTTCAACTCACTCAGTGAGCTGATGGGCAGATCCCTTGGGAGGCCAGTCTGAGTGGGAGAGGAGTACAGGAGAGCTGGCTGTATTTTAAAGAAATATTACAAAGGGCACTGGAATTAGGGCTGTGCGAAACAGTGCCATTGTGTTTCGACTTGTGTTTTGCCTTTTCATAGAATTCATTGATTTCATAGACATCAGGGCTGGAAGGGACCTCGGGAGATCATCGAGTCCAGCCCCCTGCCCAAAGGGCAGGAAGTCGGCTGGCAGGCTGTTCCAGACCTTGGGGGCTCAGACAGTAAAGAAATTCTTCCTTATGTCCAGCCTGAAATGGTCTTGCAGGGGTTTATGACCATTCGACCTCTTCATCCCTTGGGACACTCTCGTGAAGAAACGTTCCCCCAGATACTGGTGGTCACCCTGATAAACTTATAAGTGGCCACCAGATCACCTCTGAGCCTGCGCTTTTCCAAGCTAAAG
>NW_017728931.1:9888805-9894824 GCF_001723895.1 Crocodylus porosus | reverse complement strand
CTCCAGGCAGCCGCCTCCTCCCAGGGAGCGAGGAGTTAACCCCTTCCCACCACGAGCCCGCTTACCTCCGGCTGTGCTGGGGGTCAGCAGGGGGCTCTGCGGCTGCTGAGGGGGTGTCTGGGGGGCTTCGGGGGAGCGGAGGCGCAGTGGGCTTCACCCGCGCGTCTCTCACCGCTCTGGAGCCAGTCGGAGTGCAGCCCGGTGATGGGACGCACAGGAGCCAGAGCCGCTCGGTGCGCAGCCCTGGCAAGCACAGCCTGGCGGCAGGAGGCTCCACAACCCCAGAGAGCTGAGCCTGGTGGCGAGAGGCAGGGGAGAGCCACTTGCCAGGTCTGTGCTCCAAGCAACTCCGCCACTGGCTCTCCTGCCACTTCCTGCTGCTGGGCTGAGCTCTGTGGGGCTGGTAGAGCTGCTCAGAGTGCAGCCCTGGCTCTCCCCTGCCTCCCAACACTGTGCTGCTTTGAAACTCAAAATGTTTTGAAACTTTCAAAATGTTTTGATTGCCCTCATTTAATTTCAAAGCTGTTTCGAAGCCTTTTGTTTCATTTCGATTACGCTGTTTTGAGCTCAAAATGTGTCAAAACAGCTTTGAAATAAAACAGTCATTGAAATTTCATGTATCGCTAACAGGAATGAACCATACTGATACACAGGAAGACTAGCAAGTATGGCAAAAGATGATCTTGACTTAGCAGGGAACTCTTCAATGAGCTATGTAACAAGTGGGCTGTCCTGTGCTGATCTAGACATTGACCCTCTCACTTTTTCTAGTGCATACCTCACCTGCCACAGCTTTGATGTATCTTTATGTTGTTCCCAGGTGGGTGGCTGCCCATTTAATTGCCCTGATGCTAAGGGTATATACATAGCTCTGAACTTCCCTCATAGCCCTTATACCATGTCCGTTGCCTCGCAGCTGGCATCCATGTCCACAAACTCCCACAGCCCCTTAACTGGGCTGCATTCGGTTTCACCCAGGCTAGATTTGGCCTCACGTAACCTTAGACCTGCCTGGGCCCCCCATACCCTTACACAGGGACTCTCAGTCCTGTGCGACTGCAGCCTTAACACCTGGCTCATTCTAGGGCTGTCAGTCCCACCCTTCTGGAGCCTCAACACACCAGCTCATTTGTGAAACTCAGGCCCCACTTAGTGGACTTGGGCCCTGTCTCGGGCCCCCATCTCATGGCCTGGATCCCACCTCAGACTCCACACAGTTGGCCTTGGCCCTGTGCTTTTCTGTTGGGGTGTGTTCTCCTAGCTTTTCCCCTGCACAGTGTCGCCCACAAGGCAGTGGGGGCTGAGGTTTTCTGGCACCCCATACTTGCCCTTCACTGGGGAGGCACAGGTGTGGCATTTCCTGGAAGCTGCCCTGCCACAAGCAGCCCCACCACACCTTCCTTCTCAGCAGGGTGCAGTTTTAGGTCATTCCTCAGGACCAGGAACCTTTTCCAACCCCATAGTTCCTGCCCTGTACCTCCAAGCTGTTCTGGGAGCAACAGCTGGCTGGGTGATGTTGCTCCTTTGGTCCCCTGCAGCAACTGCCACCTCTGCTCTTGGAGCCTCGCCTTATACACAGGCTCTCACCCTCTCCAGCAATCAGGCGGCCTCTTGCCTCACCTTTGACCGCCTGATTGGGCCTGCTCCCACTTGCAGGCTGCTGACTGTTTGGTCAGACCCCCTTGAAAGTGATGGACATAACTTGTACTCTGTCACAAGCTAAAACACAGAAAGGAAGCTTACAGGAAGTGGGAACTTTGACAAACAAATAAGAAGTATAAGAGTATTGCTTGGGCATGCTGGAATGAAATCAGAAAAGCCAAAGTACAATTGGAGTTGCAGATAGCAAGGGACATGAAGGGAAACAAAAAGAGTTTCTGCAAGTATGTCAGCAGCTAGAGGAAGATCAGGGAATGTATGGATCCATTACTAAATGGGAGATCACCCTAGTGACAGATGATGTAGAAAAGACTGAGGTACTCAATGTCTTTTTCACCTGAGTCTTCACAGGCAAGATCAGCTCCCAGACTACTGCACCTGGCAGCACAGTTTGGGGAGGAGGTGAGTGTCCAACAGTGGTGAAAGAACAGATTAGGGACTATTTAAAAAAGCTGGACATGTACAACTCCATGGGGCTGGATGGAATGCACCCAAGGGTGCTGAGAGAATTGGCCAATATGGTTGCATAGCCACTGGCCATCATCTTTGAAAACTTGTGATGATTGGGAGAGGTCCTTGATAATTGGAAAAGGGCAAATGTAGTGGCCATCTTTAAGAAAGGAAAAAAGGAGAATCCAGGGAACTACAGACCAGTCAGCCTCAGCTCAGTCCCTGGAAAAGTCATGGAGTAGGTCCTCAAGGAATCCATTTCTAAGCACTTGGAGGGGAAACAGATGATTAGAAATAGTCAGCATAGATTCACCAAGGGCAAGTCATGCCTGACCAACCAGATTGCCTTCTACGATGAGATGACTGGCACTGTGGATTCAGGGAAACCACTGGCGTGATATACCTTGATTTTAGCAACATTTTTGATACCATCTCCCACAACATTCTTACAAGTGAGCTAAGGAAGTCCACATTGGATGAATGAACTGTAAGGTGGATAGAAAGCTGGCTGGACCATCAGCCTTAGACGGTAGTAGTCAATGGCTCAATGTCTAGGTGGCAGCCGGTATCAAGTGGAGCATCCCAGGGGTCAGTCCTTGAGCCAGTTTGGTTCAGTATCTTCATCAGCAACCTGGAAGAAGGGATGGAGCGCACCCTCAGCAACTTTGCAGATGACACGAAACTGGGAGATACAGTGGAGGATAGGAATAGGGTTGAGAGAGACCTAGACAAATTGGACCAAAAGAAATCTCCTGAAGTTCAATAAGGACAAGTTCAAAGTCTTGCACTGAGGACAGAACAATCCGATGCACCAGTACAGGCTGGGGACTGACTGGCTAAGCAGCCATTCTGCAGAAAAGGACCTGAGGGTTATAGAGGACAGTAAGCTGAATATGAGCCAACAGTGTGCCCTTGTTGCAAAGAAGACTAGCAGCATACTGGGCTGTAATAGTGGGAGTGTTGCTAGCAGATCAAGGGAAGTGATTATTCAGCACTGGTGAGGCCACATCTGGAGTACTGTGTCTGGTTTTAAGCCCCCCACTACAGAAAGGATGTCAACAAATTGGAGAGAGTCCAGCAGAAAATGACAAAAATTATTAGGGATCTGGGGCACATGACTTCTGAGGAGAGACTGAAGGAACTGGGTTTATTTAGTCTGGAGAAGAGACTGAGGAGGGATTTAATAGCAGTCTTCAACTACCTGAAGGGTGGTTCCAAAGATGCATCAAGTGAAGTGAATTTAGATTTACAGAAGGGAGGGGTTGGCAGATTCTGCAGAAAAAAAAGGATCAGGCCCCTCACTGTTTCTGCCTTCAGCATGCTCCTGTGGCCAGCAGGACACCTCAGGCTGTCTGAGAATGAGCTGACTTGCCTCTGGGGCAGTGGGAAGACAGCAGTAGGGTGGCTGAGTGTGCTGGCAGCTGGAGAATGTGGTGGGGATGGTGCCCAGGGCACTGGAAGCTCAGGTGGGCTCAGGAAAGATAACAGTCTGCCCAGGAGGCCCCATTCCACGTGAACCCTCCCTCCCCTACTTTCTCTGGGTGCCAACACACCCAGCCACGCTTCTGTCACCTCCCTATGCAGCGCCAGGGCAAGCGAGTCCATTTCCAGGTGGCCCCAGGCATCCTGCCAGCCACAGGAGCCTGCTGAAGGCAGAAGTGGTGAGGGGCCCAAATCCTTTTTTTCTGCAGAGCCTGCCCACCTGTCCTGTGGCCAGGGAGCAAGCTGACTAATGGCTGCAATATTCGAAGTTGTAACTTTGCAAACTAAACTACATTGAGATTCAATGATGTACATTCATTTAAAACCACCAAAACTGGTGTATGTGTAATGTAGCCACACAAAGGGAAATTTTCATCACATGTACATTGTGACATCATCACATGTACTAGCACCCTTATAGACTAACTAAATAAGATACAGAGAGAGAGAAAGAGCACCAGCTTCTGTTAACCCTAGTTCACTTAACCTGATGCATCTGATATAGTGAACTTCAGTTCACAAAAGCTTGTGCTCTATATTTATAACATATTTGGTTAGTCTATAAAGGTGTGTATCTACTCTACCTTCTGACTGACTTCAGACTAACACAGCTGACTACTTCTCTATTTTACATGGTGCCATGCTACCTTGGGCAAGTCACTTTGCTGCTTTTCAGGCCTCTGTCTCTTCTGCAATGCTCTGTCTTTTGTGTGTTTACACACAGTTTTCAAGGGCAATGTCCTTCTCATCTCTCATTATCATACCTGTAAAACACTGAGATATTTAGGTACTCAGGCTGATGATAATGTGTAAAGTTCCTTGTGAATTTTTAAATATGAGGTGCTGTGTAACTGCACGGGATTCTGACATAGCAAGTGCAATTTCAGAGATAAAAATTATATACATAGTTTTCAAATTTTCCATTTTTGTTTTGCTGCCAATCCCCTTGAATGTTAATACTGAAATGCTGTGCAAAACCTATGTTATTTCTTCCTGATTAGACTCTCCCTTTGTTTTGCCCACTTCTCTCCCTGTTGTCACTGGAAAACAAAACTGACATTTTATTTGCGGGCTGTTATAAACCTACCCTAAGCAGCATTGATTATGTTCTGAACAGTACAAGGAGATGTTCAGTTCATTTTATTCTTAAATTGGATTTTAATTTGGATTTCTTTTTATTTAATTTTATGCAGAATGTTTACACATATTTCTTTGAGTTTGTTCAAGCCTAATATTTATTTTCATGACATTTAAAATGTGGGATTCATTTTTACCTGATCTTTTGTCTGTAAGACCTTCCCATTATTTCATCACTGAACTGCTGGCAAAGAAGTAACTTACCTAAATCTAGCTGTTAAGAGCTGGCATTCCATTATTCTTGTGAAGGTCATTTATAATCAATACGTTGTGAGGGGAAGGGAGATCTTTTTATTGTTTAAACAGAGCGGGTGCTAGGAGTTTGTTATATAACCAGTGTTTCCAATTTCATATACCTTCTTCCTGGCAACCCCTGCCCCCTGCCTACAAGACCTGTCTCCTCTCTGGTCCTCAGTTCCCAGCTCCTCCAGCTACTTATTAATGGTTAGTAAAACCTGACCCAGAAATTTCTTCATTACTAGCTCCTTTAATTCCCCCCTTCCTCGACATTTCTTGTGCTGAGTAGGGCCTGATCTTACAAACTGCTCTCGTCCAAGAGACTTCTCCTCCCAGAAAGTCTCCAAATGTATCCACTGGGTGCTCTGTTTTACTTCTGTATTTCTACTTGCCACCTCAGGGCCTCAGACTGAGTTTTACCCCAGGTTTTCAGCTCTGTGCTACAATGCTTTTTTCCCCACAGATGCCTGCTCTACTTATGCAAGGAGTCCCCTTAGGGCACATCCACACATGCAAGAACATGCGCTTGCAGCAGCTCAAATAGAAGTGGTGCAAATTTGAGCCGGGGCTTTTTGCCTTAGTACACATGCTTGGACATGCACTTTGTTGCGGAGCAAATTGTGCCACTTGGAGCAAAATAATCCTGCCAGGCTCCCCCCGGATCTGCAGCCAGGGGGAGCTAGAGCCTGGGGCCAGTACCTGTGCTGTCCCCAGCAGTACCTGTCCTGGCCCCATCCATACAAAAAGCTGCCCTGGCCAGCAGCTCAGGGCTACTCACTCTCTGGAGCTACTGGGGCTCAGCCACTTGGTACCTGGGGACACTACCCTTGTGCCAGCTAAACTGCTGCAGCAGCATCCCAAATCCATTTTTAAAAATATCGAAAAATCCATGTTTTTCCACAATTAACACAAGACCACTCTATACACACACACACACACACACACATATATATCTAGACACAGAGAGAGAGAGAGACAGCAATCAGTTGGGCAATGCTTTATTGGTATATTTACAATGTTAAAGCAATGTGGAAGCCTACCAGTGTCTCTATCA
>NW_017728931.1:9882032-9888670 GCF_001723895.1 Crocodylus porosus | reverse complement strand
CCTGGAGGCCCCCTGCCCTGCCCAGCTAGCCCCTGGAGGGCCACAGCCCCTATCCCCCACAGGCCCCAGCCCCCACAGCCAGGGTCCCAGCTCCACCTGGAGGGCCCCAGCCCCACCACCCAGGGTCCCAGGCATGCTGAAGGGCCCCAGCCCCCCTGCCCAGGGTTCCCAGCTCCCCCTGGAGGGCCCCAGGCCCTCTGCCCAGGGTCCCAGGCATCCTGGACCCTGGGCAGGGCCACAGCCCACCTGCCCATAGTCCCAGGTACCCTGGAGGGCTGCAGCCCCACCATCCAGGGCCCATAACTTACCTTTAGCAGCAGCAGCAGGAGTGGAGTGCTCTGAGCCATGGCAGCAAGACCCAGCTTGGCACATGGAGACTGTGCACTGGGCCCAGCCAGGTCCTTCTGGCCCTGGGGACCATCTGCCGCCCAGCTGGGCCAGGCCCTTGCTAACAGGATCTGGCATGGCACATGGGGACTGCATGCCAGGCCCAGCCAGTTCCTGGAGCATCTCTGCTGCCAGGCCAAGGCCTTGCTGGCAGGACCTGCCACCCTCGGGGCCTCTGTGCCATCCAGCTGGGCTGGGCCCTTGGTGGCAGGACCCGGCATGGCATACGGTCACTGCACGATGGGCCCAGCCAGGTCCTACCGGCTCTCAGGCCCCATGTGCTGCCTGGCTGGGCCAGGCCCAGGGCAGCAGGACCCGGCGCGGTGCACAGGGACCTCATGCCAGGCCCTGCCACCCTTGGGGCCCCTGTGCCACAGGAGCAGCCCCAGGGCCAGTAGGAGCCGTCTGGGTGTGGCACGCGGTCCCCATGTGCCGCTCCAGGTCCTGCCGCCCTGGGCCCGGCCCAGCCATGCAACACAGGGGCCCTGAGGGCAGCAGGGCCTTGCTGGCCCAAAACATGGGGACTGCGTGCCATGCTGGGTCCTGCTGCCCAGGGCCCAGCCCGGCTGGGCAGCACAGGGGCCCTAAGGGTGGCAGGACCCAGCTGGGCAGGGATCAGGGGAGTCTGGGGGGCTAGCAGGGGAAAGGGTGGGCAGGGCAGGGATCGGGGGGGCTGGGGGAGCGGGCAGAGTTGGCAGGGGTCCCCCCCATGGTCTCTTCCTCCCTCCTCCAGCCCCCTGACCCCTTACTCACCATCACTGGAGCCCTGGTGCTGAACACATGGCCTGGACGGCCACATGTTTCAGCATCAGGGTGAGGGGCCAACCATGGAGATGCTCTGGCAGCCAGAACATCTCCCTGGAGGACCCAGCCTCTGGTTCCCTCAGGGCATGGTCCGGGACCATGGCCTGCCCCACTTTTTTTTGTTTTGGTTTTTTTAGACCCCGGATATCCCCATGGGTCTAATTTTCTCCCTGTGCTGCAAACTTGCAACGCAGGGTATATTGGCTGTGGCTAACCTCCTGGCCAAATAGGGCCAGGAGGACATGCTTTGACAGTTCAAAGCAGGTCACAACACCCGGAACATATTCTGGGTGATAGCTGCCCAGGTAGCTGGGCAGGGGGCACATGTGGCAGTAGTGCCACACTGAAGCCAACCCTGCAACCTCAGTCCACTGGCAGCTGGCCCAGAAGGGCAGATGCCTCTACTGGCTGTGCAGTCCCCATCCGGGTCTGGCAGGTGCACAGCAGGTCACAGCCAGGCAGCAGCTCCCACTGCCAGACTGCTGCAGTGGCTAGAGGCTGCAGGGAACTCCCAGGGCTGCTTCAGCTGTCCAGCTGGCACAAGGGGTAGTGTCTTCGGGTACCAATTGGCTGGGCCCCAGAAGCCCCTGAGAGCTAGGAGCCCTGAGCTACTTGCCAGGGTGGCTTTTTATACTGCTGGGGACAGCACAGGCTGGCCCTGGGCTCTAGCTCCCCCTGGCTGCAGCTCCAGGAAGAGCCAGGCAGAGTTATTTTGCCTCAAGTGGCACAATTTGCTCCACAACAAAGTGCATGTCCAAGCACGTACACTGAGGCACAAAGCCCCAGTTCAAATCTGTACCACTTCTATTTGAGCTGCTGCAAGCGCACATGCTTGCATGTGTAGACGCATCCTTAGTGTCAACTGAACCACTCAGTGGAATGAAATGAGCAGGATTTAGCCTAGGGTTGTTGGTAAGTTCATCACTTGGTTTCCCTGTGCTTCACTGGGAGAAAAGCAGCACCTTCCTCCATAGCCATGTGATGGGTGCAGATTGTATTGGGGCAGATGTAGTGTGTTCTCCTTGCCCACTCTGTGTGAGCCCTTCAGACAGCAGCAGGCATAGTCAGGATGGTGCAGTAACAATGCCAGAAGGAGGGACTACATTGATCTGTCTCCTTCTCCCCCTCCTTTGTCTTGCAGGAAGTGGCCCCAGAAGGTCCCCAAGGAAGCTGCTGTTGTGTGTGAGGTAGCTTTAGTGAGCAGCACTGTAGGAGCTGCTTTTTCTCCCAAGTTCCTGGAATATCTCCATTCAAAATCCAGGCCAGTTACTCAGCTTGAACACAGGGTTTGGGAGTCAAGCTGTAATTTACATCTTCCTCTAACAGATAAAATAGTTGATGGGAAAAAGATTTACAATAGCTGCTAAAATAACATGGCCTGGTTTTATTTTCTAGAGATACAATAGCAC
Organism: Crocodylus porosus; assembly: GCF_001723895.1. Taxonomy (NCBI): domain Eukaryota; kingdom Metazoa; phylum Chordata; order Crocodylia; family Crocodylidae; genus Crocodylus; species Crocodylus porosus. Next base: position 9,886,070 of record NW_017728931.1, on the reverse strand, counting down.
CATCAAACAAACCAACAGCATTTCTCTTGCAGCAGGTGGGTTTATCCTGAGTGCACAGTTAGGCTCCTCATTATATTTATTTACTAGGAAAGAGAGAGGCATTGAAAAGACACTTTTGTGTGATATTTCTTTTTTACTTTTTTAAATTTCTAGAAAGATTTCTGACAACTTGACTCAGTATTTATAGAAGACTTGATTTTTTAAAAATACCTTTGAGGTGATGGCATGTACTAATTTAGGTTGCCATTAAAAGAAGGTATAATTTTTCTCTTCAATAGCAACCATAGCAATTATATTCTTTTAGGAGAACCCTGGGGCTGTATTTGTAATGCTGTTTCAGTGACACATGAATTGGTACTGACAAAATGAAGCCGTCCTTTTATTAACGTTTCCCTTCAAAAACATGTAATCCTCCTTTGTCATCCCAGGCAGTGTCAACTACAAATTTCAGACAAGAGATGGGAGAACTGAGATGGGCTTTGCTAAGCTCTTCATTTCCCAAAAATCCAACCTGGAAGTTGAGAATTAAACAATAGGTTTGACCTAGATCTGACTGGATGTTCATTCTCACAATACTGTTGTAATGTTACTATTTTTCAATTGTAAGACATGCAGGTGTGGAGGAGATAAGCAGGAGGAGTGACAAGATAATGAGGCAAGCATTCTAATCACTGTTCTTAGAATCCCATGTAACAAATGCATCAACTGTAAAATTACTAGCATAATGATCCGCCTCCAGAGCTCAAAAAAGAGAGAAAGAAATGATGGAAAGGAATAATTTTTAACAGTTTCCCTGGTTTTGGCAAACTGCATTGTATTTTTAAAGGGTAAAACAGCACTGCTTGAAGGAAGCATTCCAGTCCTTACATATGTGTCTTCAAAACAGAAACAGCTCTTTAATTTCATTATTATATTTAGTTCTACTATTTTAACTTTTATTACTAATAATCCACCAGAGAGAAAGTACCCTGGGTTTTAACACACGGGGTTTCCTTTTTATGTATTCTGTTAGGGACACCAGCTTGTCGTTCTGTTCTTTATATTTATCCTTCACTGACAGGGTCAGGTATAACACCCCAAGACTTACAGGTCCCTTTTTTCCTCCTTACTACTGCCCAGTTCCCAAAGAAAACGTGGGAGGCTCTAAGTTTCCTTGGTATTTCACTAGTCAACTTCTTTTCTTTTCTTTTTTTTTTTTTTGGTACTGTTGTAGCAAGTAGAGACATGGGCTTGATTGTGTTGAATTGTACAGGAAAGTTTCAGAGAGACCCCTCTATATTGTCACATGACTTGGGTGGTTAACTCTTCCTACCCTGGATGTTTCAGCTCTGATCATCACACTTTCACCTTCTAAGATACCTCTGCATTTTTAAATAACATATTTACCTGAAACCAAGACAATTTTGAATTTAAGACAACCCCCTCTACAATAATTAGATTCTCTACATGGAAAAATTATAGATTTGTTATAATTTTATGTGTGTAGAATCTGATTATTGGAGGGTTGTTTTAAATTTGTCCTATCCTGTCCCATCCCCCTGTCGCCCCTGCAATGTAGTAGGGAAAGCAGTGGCAGGGAGGCAGGCAGTGGGGAGATATATGGCAGAGGTGTCTAGCGGCCTGATCCCTCCCCTTGGCCTTGCCCCCCCCAGTGGTGCCTGTACCCCCTGCTGCCTGCCTCCTACCACATTGCCCCCCCGTCCCTGCTTGTCTTCCCAAGGGGCAGGCAGCAGGTGGTGGGGTAAAGGTAGTGGGGAGCAAGTGGCATCTAAGGCTCTGACCCCAACCCCAAGCCTATGTCAGGACCAGAACCAGAACTAGAGCCACAGCAGCTACCTGCCCCCCTGCCTTATACTCAAATTCAAGATGAGGGGCTATTCCCCCTATGTTGAAAGGGGGGGAAAATCTCACCTTGGCTTTCAGTAAATACAGTAGATATGGTACCGTACAATTCCAGTTCTAAGCAGCTGTAGAGTGTTTCTGTGCAGTGTTCTGTTAAAACGGCTGCCATGTTTCTGTTACAGCTAGCTAAGGACTCTGAGATTCCTCCAGATGGACAGGTGCTAACATTAGAATCAGCATCTGATAACATTCACATTATACAGTAGCAGTGCTTTTGGAAGAGTCCGTGGCTTGAGTCTCCTCCAAGAAACCAATTTTAAAAGAAAGTTGCAAATTTCAGCAGAGTTACTCCTTGTTTATGTCATTGTCTATGTGATCCAGTGCCTAATGTTCTTTTTTATGATGTTTTAAGGGATTTCATGTATGAAGAATAAAAACACAAGGCAGAGTTATAGTAAAAAACTGATATTAACATGAGCTTGAAAGTTATTTCAACAGGGCTGGCAAAGCAGCAGAGGGTTCTGTCTATGCTGTATTTGTTAAATCAAAGGTACTTCCAGTTTGCTCAGTCTCCTGCAAGAAAGTGCACAATTCGTTCCTGCTAAAAACTGTCTATTACAAAGCAAAGTCCAGATTCTCCTCTGACTTACTTGGGGTAAATCAGGATTTGTTCTGTTGATATCAGTGGAGCAAAGTTTCTCTAGTTGCAACTGGAAAGCCAGCTCCTCAGATGGTGGACATTGTGGAGCTGCATTGAAGTCAGTTTACCCCAATTTATACTAATCAAGAATTTGGCCCAACGTGTCTGCATCACCGATGGCAGCCACAGAGTCCAGGCTACCTTAGTCTGCAACTAAGTAGCAGAGGGCAAAGAAAGTACTTCAAAGACACCCTGAAGGCAAGCGTGTAGAGGTGTAACATCAACATCAACACCTGGGAGACTCTTGCTCAGGACCGACAAAAATGGAGGAAGGCTCTTTGAGAGGGACCTCAACACTTTGAAACAGCTCATTGATAGGCAGAAAAGGACAAGAGGAACAGGCAAAAGGAACATCAGAACATCCAGCGCAGCAACACAGTGCCCATCCCTCCTGGAAACACCTGTCCTTACTGTTATAAGACATGTGGATCTAGAATTGGGCTACGGAGCCACCTGCGGGACTCACTATTATGATCCTTGGAAGACAATCTTACTTGTTAGCGAGTGATCACCCATCATCAGTCTGCAGCTATCAATCACATTTGGAGCTGGGCTCTTTCTTCCTACTCTTTTGCTAAGCAGGGCTGAATTTTTTTCAATACTCAAATGGGAAACATTTCACAAGGAAAACACCTGAGGACACCTTGCTACGAACAGCATGAAGTGAATACTGAAGAATATGAAATCAGCCTGAAGCTTTTCTAAGGAGGCCATACAAGAGTGTAGGCTGGAGTTTGAGTTTACTGCAGGCATGAAGGTCAAGGCACAGTATACTGAGATGGCAAGGTGCAAACATTCACTTGACTGAAGAACCATCCTGTCAGAACTGGATATCTACCATCAAGGGTGGCAGTAGGAGGGCACATGAACCTGTATACAAAGATGTAAATTTAAAGGACAAATATCTAACAGGACAAAGACAAAGTATTCTTTCATATTCTCATTCTAACTTGAAAAGTGACTACGGAATAAAGGCACCTTCTAAATCTATTGCCTTGTCGCCCTGAGAGGTCAGGCCAACGCTCAGGATCTCAATATTGTGCTGACAGACAGGAGGGCGTGGTGTACAGCTGCACATGTGCACACAAAAATCAATTAAGCGTACACTAACTAGGTGCATACACCCCTATTAGGCATACACACTCACACTACCAGCTCAGGGACATACACTATACACCCCAAAAGTTAGACACAGATCACTAATTCATATATCATGCATGCAATGCCATATATATGTACATATATACATATATATATACATACACACACACATATATATGTATGTATGTATGTATGTATGTATACACACACACACACTCTCTCTCACACTAGCAACTCAGATACATACACATTCAAAATAATTAGTCTGGGTTCACACACACTACACACACCAAATTTAGACAGAATCAGTTACCAGTTACCAACACCTGCACATTCAATACACATATGTGGATTACTAATTCATATACCACACATACACACAATTATATATATAC
>NW_017728931.1:9837032-9881717 GCF_001723895.1 Crocodylus porosus | reverse complement strand
TTAGGTTAATTGATCTTAATTGATTAAAAGACAATGCCCAAAGCCTGCAGAACAGGGAAGCATGCCAGCACAGAGTCTGGGACTGGAGCCAGAGCTATGGGGGAGCCAAAAAGGTAGATGGGAAGAGGAGGGAAAATGGGACTAAAGGAAAGTGTGGGTGTTAAAGAGGGGCTTTGGGGGCGGGGAGCTAGAGGATGGCTCTGGGGCAGCTAGAGAAGTTGTAGAGAGCAGCAGTAGGTGCTAGAAGCTGGAGAGAACTGCAGGACAGCTAATAGGAGCTGGGAAGCTGAAGTGGGGGGGAGATTATAGAAGGTGCAGTGGGTGGAGCCTGAAAACAGAGAGACAGGCAGCAGAAAATCACAGGAAAAGCAGCAAGGACAGCAGGAAAGCAAGGAAAGGCTGAGAGGTGCCAGACAAGGGGAGATACAATTAGGAGGAGATGGGGAAACTAGCAGAGAGGGTGGAAACTGAAGCTGAGAGAGAGAGAATGAGGCTGGAATTTAAGATAGGGAAGGGACTGGGATTCAGTAAAACATGACCCAACTCGGGGTTGCAAATGACAGTGGTTTTATTGAACAGGGGAGATGGTGACACAATGCCAAATTGGTTCCCTTGCAACCACACACACACACGCGTGCACACATACACACACACAATGGCAGCAGGGGTTAAAGAGGCTTGGTGCAGGGGTTGAAGTCCACTGAAGTCCAGGAGGAGAGACAGAGACAGAGAGAGAGAGTCCAAATTGTAGGAGGAGGTATGCAGGTAATATCTACCTATCCCAGGCTGGAAGCTGATCCTTGTCCAGTAGATGTTGTCCAGAGCGGGTTGTTGGCAGGGCCTCTGGGGTAGATAGGTGACATGAAGTTAGTCTGGTCCAGATGGAAATGGTGTTCCCACTGGGTCTGTCTTCACTGCCCCTCTTTATAGGGGCAGACTGTGTGTGACCCTAGTGACAGGAGGCATGCCCAGGCAAGGTCAGCCCCTGGCATACTGAGCATGTGTGCTCTGTGCAGGGACGTGTGGTTTCGGGTGTCCGTAATGGTGGGAGTTGCTGGTTCTGCAGGGTCTTTTGTTTTTCAAATGCTGGTCTTGGCTCTGTTTCTGGGTGAGGTCCGTGGTTTCTGCATGAATCAATGCAAGGTCATGGCCCAGTCATCACAGGCCATTCAGTAGAGGCCTGCTACCATTGTATTTCAGTCATGCCCAATCATTCTCATTCATCGGGGAACCAGTTTACATGGGGGGGTACAATGAATCATATTGTTGCAACATGGGATGCCCAGGAAGAGGACAGAAGATGGAGGCTTGACATATAAAATGGAAACTTGACATGACTTTGGTTTACTTACAAACACAGGTCTAAACCATACAATAGCCATATGAAACAATAAAAATCAATACAAAAACGATAATAATACAATATACAACAGTAAAAATCAATACAAAAATCATAATAATACAGTATAAAACAGTGGATATCCAAAACCAAAAACTTGCTACCAAAATAAAAAAATTTAAAGCTTATCCTAAGTTTGAGCTGACTTATACTTATCTATAGAGAATAGAGAGGGAGAGAAAAAGTCAGAAATGGTTGGAGAAGGGGAGCAAATGCAATAAAAAAAGCAAAAAACAAAACTGGGGGGCTTTGCTACAGCCTCTGCATTTTCAGAGCCAGATTTTAATGACAAGGATTTGTTCATACCATTTCTGAAGTGTTATACTAAATTATTTGAGTAGTCAAATCCAAAGCTGATGGAGAGGAGCTGCGGAAAGAGCTCACCAAGCTGAGTAATTGGGAAAAAATGGCAGATGAAGTTCAGTGTCAACAAGTTCAAGATAATGCACATGAGGAAAAATAATGTCAACTGTAAATACATGGTGCTGGGTTCTGAACTGACTGTAAAGACTCAGGAAAGAGACCTTGTAGTCATTGCAGATAGCCAGTGTGTGGCGGTGGCAGCCACAGTGTGTGAGCTTCCCAGCCCAGCAGAGGGGCGCTGCTGTCCTTGCCCTGACCTGGTCCAGGGAGGCAGCAGCACTCCATCCCCACCCATCCGTATGTACCCCCTAGGACCAAGTTCCTCCAAGGGTACCTGGTTGATATCTCTTGAGCTAGAAGGAGGGGCTGGGTTGGGCCCCATCATGGCATGGGCCTGGCTTGGCCTCATTGAGCCATGAGGGTGGAGGGAGGGGGCAATGAGCCAGCCCCTTCCTGTTGTGCAGGACTTGGGGTTTGGGAATTTGGTGGCAGGAGAGCTTTGGCAATAAATACAACCATCCTGCCCTGCTCAGCATAAATACACCAGGGGACAGTGTCTGTATTTATTGCCAATGCTTCCCTGCCGTCAAAGTTCCTAATCAATAGGAGCCCCATGGGATACCTGTGGCTCCATGGGCTTGACCCATGGGCCTCAGGTTGAGCACCCCTGCAATATATCATACAGTTTTCACAGCCATGCAGCAGGGTAGGAATGACACTCTGGTAGACACTCTGGTAGACAAAAAGTTTGGTTTGGGTTCTGATATCATAATGTTATTATTTCAGAGATGTCCAAAGACAGTGCTGGCAGATTTTATCTAATGTTGACTATCGTTGTCTATGTTTACTTAGCCTATGTTGGTACTCAGGTAGGGGAAATGCTCAACATTCTCCAAGGATTGTGTTTTAATTATAATATGTGGAGGAGCAGCTGGTTGGTTTAGGGTGGGTTGATAAAATATCTTGGCTTTCATTAAGTTGACAGTGAATCAAAGCATTTCATACACTTCATACAGACAATCAAAAGTGACTTGGAGCTCTTCAGTTGAGTGGGTGCACACTACACAGTTGTCAGCATATTGTAGATCAGTGATGGAGCTATTCCTTGTCTTGGATTTGTAATATAACTGATGGAGATTAAAGAGAGTCCCATCCATGTTTACTTCAGATGGAAACCTATCAGCAGTGATATGTGGACTACCTGCAATACAGATAGAAAAAAGTGTTAGTGCAATCACATATTCTTGCTTGACTCCTATTCTAATAATTATGAACGACATGTGTCCCCGGAGGCTGGGGGGCATGGTGACTGCCCGCAGGTGGCGGCAGAGGTGGCAGCAGCAGGGACGTCGTGGGGAGTGAGGAGCTCCCACAGGTGGCCATGGCAGTGTTGGCAGTGGGGTGCAGGGGTGGCGTGTGCTGACCAGCAGTCGGCAACCACCCACAGATGCTGCCAGCAGCGCCACTAGTGAGCAGTGGGATCAGCGACTGCCCACAGATGCCACCAGTGGTGTTGACAACAAGGCAGGGGGCGGGGTGGGAGCAGCAACTACCCGCATGCACCACCAGCAGCATTGGCAATGCTTTGTTAAGGGGATGCACTGCCAATCTCAGGGAGTGGATGTGCACCCTTGTGCACCCGCTACGTGTCACCAATGCTAATAATGAAAGGGTTGGTTGCTTAGGACACTTGCTGTTATGTCATTGTGATAAAGATAAAACCCCAGAAAGGAGCTTACCTGGAGTTAGAGATGCACAGAGCCAGCGCAAGACTGCACCGGGCCAGGAGAGCCATGGCTGCAGAGCCACAGTGGGAGGAGGCACTGTGGCAGAAGAAAAAAAAACCTTAAAGAAACAGCTGAGCTGGGAGGAGCCGGGATCAGCTCCTGTGCCGGTGTGGTCCCACTTTATGGCTGCGTGCCAGTTCCAATTCATCGGCCAGCCCATGGAACTGGGGATAAAAACCCCAACAAGCACAAAGCCCGGGGATTGGAAGTGAGTTCCCCTGCGGGTACTCAGCGTCCCAAGGCTGAATTGTGCTCCACAGACGGCGGATGGTGACATCCCCAAAAGGGGTTTTTGAAGGAGAGTATAAGCCTAGAACAGCAATATTACTTACCCAAAGCAGACTCATGGATTCTGGACATCTTCTAGGCAGACTGGGCTGTCTCGAAGCCTGTGGAGAGAAGGAGAGACAGCTGTCCACATCATGATGACAACGAACCAAAGGAATTGAGACTGACACTGGGAGACCAGGTCACCTGAAGACAGATCAAAGCTAAGTCTGTGCTACTGAGGCGGGCGCCAGGTGAGGCGAACTGACGTTCATACATGGCTTACCATTTTGAGAGGCCAAGACGTGTACCAAGACCATGACCAGACCCAGAAGAGTGGGATACAACATCATTGGTTGGCACCAGGTCGGGTGTAGGGGAGGTGGGTCCCCAAAACGGGAAGACTGAAAGAAGAATTGAAGGAGGGGATCAGACAGGATGGAGTGTACATCTTCCTCCCTACTAAACATATTAATTTCAGCAAAGTCATGGCAGGCAAGAAACACTGAAGAGCCTCCGGAACCTATCTCGATCATTGACTATCTCTCCCACGGACAACGGTAACATCCAACAGAATGGCACACACCAGGCGCATGGTCTCTTACAGTCAAGAAGAAGTCTGATGATATTAACAAATTTTGTCAGGCATCGGAATCTCATGAGGCTCTTCCACAAGGTTTCTCTGTTGATTGAATCAAAGTCTTCAGTCATCTCAATGAAGCCCATGTAAAGATCTCAGTATTCCTTGTAGCATTTCTCCTGCTGCTTTCTGGCAACAAAATTCGTATCTATTGTACCTCTGAGTGGTCTGAAACCTCTCAGGTAGAATTTCCTTATCGAGGAAGGTAAGTCCATTGAGAATGCAGGAAAGGATCTTCCCAGCTATAGATAGCAATGCAATACCATGGCACATGTTTCATCCATTTTATTTCCTTTGTTGTCTGTGATAATGATTTCAGCATCCTTTATGTCACTGAGAATATGTTTGTTTCCAGGTTTTCAGAATGACAACGGGTATTTGGTGAGAGAGCTTTTGTCCACTTTGCTTATAAATTTCAGCTGGTATATCAGGACCACATGCTTTGTTGTTCCTCATTTGCTTAATGGCTCTCAAGGCCTCTTGATAAGTTGGTGGATCTGCAAGTTAACCATTCCACAATACCTCATTAAGGACTTTGATAACATTGTCTTTAATGTGAGAATCTTAGTTCAGGAGCCCTTGAAAGTATTCCTTCCACTCCATATTGATGATGGAGGTGTCTTTAACAAGTGTTGTACCATCCTTGGACCTCAGAGGGATGGCTCCCTGTGTGCTTGGCCCATAAATGCTTTAGTTGTGCTGAAGAAACTGTACATGTCATGACTGTCAGCAAACTTCTGAATCTCTTTCACTTTGTCCTCCCACCACTTGTTATTTTGCTCTTGAATCTTGCTGAAGCTGAGCTTTAATGTAGTGATACATGTCTCACTTGTGTTTAGAGTTGTCATCATTCTGTGAAGCTTTGAAGGATCTCCTTTTTCTGTCATTCTTGACCCTGTCCTGATGTTTCTTTGTGACAAGGACTAGAGATTCTTCACATGCCTCATGGACACCTTTCTTGAGGCTCTCAGTGATCAGTGGGAGGTTGAAGAATTTGTCACTGAGTGTAAAGGACTGAGGCATAGTCAGTCTGGTCTAATGTTTAGACCACTGAGGGAAAGCAGGGTCAGAGGACAGGTGCCATATCACCAAAACTGGAGGGAAATCCAGGGACAGGAGTCCACAACACAGTCCAGGATTGGGAGCCAGGGATTAGATGCCAAGTACTAGTCCAAGGGGTAATTCACAGGGTGAAGTCCAAGAGTAGAGCCAAACTGAAGTCCAGAAATAAGCCAAAACCATGAAAATGAGTGCAGGAGCCAGGAGGCTTTTTACAGCAGACCTGTTGACTGGCCTGCAAACACAGGCTGCTGCTAAATGGATAGGCAGCACTCCCAGAAGCAAATCAAGATGCTTGCTGTTCCTAAACTGGGGCAGTTCATTAGCTGAAAGAGGTACTTGGCCCAGACTGTCCTGCCTATTCAGAGTCCCTGACAGAGCCACTGATGGAGATTATTGCTTTTAGCAAAGTCTTTCAAACACTCAATACTGAATGGCTGCCTTCATAGCTTCTTTTTGTTTACATTATTTTGGGGCTATACAAGTGGTGATGACAGACCATATCCAGTGATGATCCATCCAGCAGTCATCTGCACTTGTCATAGCTCTGGTGATATGAATATTGCAATTGTCCTGGGCATATACTATCATGTAATCAATCAGGTACTAGTGTTTTGGACAAGGGTGTATCCATGATGTCTTCCATTTGTTGCTTTGGCAGAATAAGGAGTTTGTGATAATGAGATCATGTTCCAAAGACATACTGAAAAGAATAATTCGGTTGTACTTCTGTCACTGTCCTGTAAGGAGTTTCTTCTTATCTCCTCTCTATTGGAAGGGAGCTTTTCGTGTAGTTCAAGCAAAACAGATGCATGCGGAAGATCCTAGGTTCCCAGGTTTCTGCTGATCCAGAGAGATGAAAGTCAGCCTTGCTAAGCCAGGACAATTCAACATAGAGAGAATTGGTTTCTGTTCTTCCTTGAGATTGGTTTATTTGGTTCCATTGCAACTGTTTTTAAGCTCAGCAAGGTTTATTCATGGATCATCGTAAAGGCATCCTTTTGTTTACTGAGTCTCTGTTACTATTGATAGTCAAGAAGGAAAGGACTCAGCTTGACACTCTGAGTTGACTCTCAGCTTGACTCTGATGTTGCCCCAATCCTGCAAACACTTATGCACATGCCTAATTTTATGCTCATGAAGAGTCTCTGACCTCTCCAGAATAACCTAGGTGCTGGTGCATGAGTGTTTTCTGTGCTGGTGGCTAGGAAAAATGCCTTTTTATTTAGAACCTGGATATAGTTGACCTAGTACCAGTGAGGGGTTTGTCTATAGTATGGTGAGAGCATATTCAGACTAGGATGTCTTCTATGCATGCTCCCGGCCAATCCAGAGTATTTCCCTATATCAGCCTGTATCTGAGCTTGGAGGATAGGTGGGTGGACTGTGCTTGAAGACAGCCCAACTGGCACACGTGACAGTGTAGACAAGAAAATAGATATGAAGCTGCGTAATGCCATTCTTGTTGCATCATCTTACAGGGTAGAACAGCAAGTTAAGTGCAGAAGCATGAAGTTTGAAAATGTACATTGAGGCAAGAAGACCTCAGGCAATTTTACAGCAGAAAATAAAGGGAAAAGCAAGACAGCCAGCATGGTATTTGCCAGCATGGTATTTGCGAAGGAAAACCATGTCTCATTAACCTTGTAGGATTCTTTGATTTTGCTGTGAACATAGAAGTGGCTGACACAATTTATTCAGGATCCTGAAAGGCCATGGTCAAGGTCCCACTCTAGAGGCTACTAAAGAAGCTAATAGTCATTAGGGAAGTGTGTAGATCAGAAGAATGCCCTGGACTCAAAAAGCAAAAGAGTAGGGTTATTCTGTTTTCATCACAGGGAAAGGTTACAGCTTGGTGCCTCTGTATATGGGTCCTCTACAATTTAACATATATATAATGATCAGGAAGCGGGAGGAGTGAGGCAGCAAAATTTGCAGACGGCACAAAGCTGTTTAGATTAGTCAGGACTAGAAAGAACTGCGAGGAACAGAGACCGAAACAAGATAAATGAACGGACAACATGATGGCAAATGAAATTCAGCATCAGTAGTTCAAAGTAATGCATATTGGAGGGAAACAGACAAAACATTTTGATGCGTCCAAAGATTTCTAAATAAACTTTATCAGTATGGGGATTGTAGGGACCCATGCAGCACAATGAAAACATTTGGCCAATGAAGAGCTATGATTAAAAAAAAGGTTGTCGGGATGCATAAGGAATGGCATGTTAAATAATGTGAAGAACATTAGGATGTAGTTATATAAATCAGGGCTCAGCAGCCTATGGCCTGTAGGCTGGGCTAGGGATGAGTGCTTACAGTGCAGGTAGCTGGCTGCTTTATGAAGGGAGGAGGGCAAAAGGTTGTTGACTCCAGATATATATCAGTAGTGCAGCTTCATCTTGAGATTGGTGAGTAGGACTGGTCACCCAATCTCAAAACAGGACACTACAGAACTAGGAAAGCTTTAGACAAGAACACCAAGAAGGACCTAGGGCCTGGTAAAACTGTCTGATGATGAGAGATTGTGACTTTGTCTCAGGAGGCAGAAGAAGGGCTACAATAGATGTATGTGCAAAAACAAAAGGTCTAGAGCAGGTAGACAGGGGAATTTGGTTCTCCCTGGGTACATTTACATGTGACATTAATTTGAACCAATAAATTCCAGAGAAGTCTGAGCCAGAGTAAACTACTTCTGGGCACAGTTTCTACACATGCGCTCAGAACAGCAACAATTTCAGCTGGGGTGGAGCAATTTACACTACCTGGGAGGTCAGCTCCAGGTGGTGGCATCAGGCAGTGGAGGGGCTGGCTGGGGCACAAGGGTGGTAAAAGTGCAGAGCTGTGTGGCTGGGCACCAGGCAGGAGTCTGGCCTTCTGCTGGCTGGGCTGATCAGGTGCAATTTACACCTCTGGTCAGCATCTATGCATGCATTTAATTACAGTTAATTACCCTGCCATAAAGAAGTCCCATAGTACTGTCCCTGACAACTAATTAGTCTACTCCACAGTTAAGTGCACATGTAGATGTGGCCCCTGTTTCTTAATGCAAGGATAAGGTGACCTTGAACAAATGTAAAAGGGGAGGAATTCCAAGCTGATAAAAAAGGAATAGTTTTTCCCATTCTTATGTAGAGCATGAATCTCTCTCAGATCTCTTAAGATCTTAAAGGTGGTCAAATATTTAAGTGAATGTTGAGAACTACCAGTGTTACTATAATTAATTAGAACAAATGTTGTGGGAGAGAGATTTAAGGGGATTAAGCTGGTTTCTAACTAACAAATGTCAATCAGGATGGGACCTAGTGTGGAGGGACTCATTTGCCTCACTTCAGGGTTTTTACACCTTCCTTTGGAACAACTGGTACAGGCCAGTCTGAAAGACAACTCTGGTGTGGGTGGACTTTGGGTGTGTTCCAGTCTGGCAAGTATCTTCTCTGAAGAGGTCCTAAGTTCTGGGCATAATGAGAACATGATATTTTCTTTTTCTTTGGGGAAAATGCATTGTGGAGTTTTATCTAATCAGGTGTATCTTGGGTTTTTCTTCACCTCTCCTTTTCAGTATTTCTGCCTGCTCCTCTTGATCTTCCTCATTGAGCTGGTTGCTGGAGTTCTGGCCTATATTTACTATCAAAGGGTAAGTTGCAAGGTTTGGGTTATTTTTAATTTTTATTATTTACTATTTATAGAAAAGCAACAATTAAACATGAGATGGTGACATGGCATCAGAAAGTCGCTAGTTTATGAGACAGATCCCAAATCACTGAGAATGTTAGTACCCTAAATATTTGCTTAAAATAGTTGTACAAAGAACAGACTATAATAGTAATAAAGCTATCTAACTAAATAAATCATATTAAAACTTTAGATCACAAAACATGTTGCAGTGCTCAGGATTGGAAGTCTATGCCCTTTCCAGTTTAGCTGCCTTCATAGCCAGGCCGAGCCTTTCCCACCGGAAAAGAAAGGAGCAGCAGCAATAATTCATCTATGCAGGTTCTACAGCCAATCAGTCTGCACAGAGCACTGCCTGGCTAGCTGTTGTATCCCCCATGCACCCCTCCCCTTCATGTGGCTCTGCATAGACAGGTTTACAGAGCTTAGCATACAGGACTTCAGAGTTCTCTTTCAGGCATATGAAGGTGGTGAAGAGGTTATAACTCAATGGACCTCTACAATTACAATGTAAATAGGCAAATAAATACTTCAGAGCATTGTTCCATCTAATTCTGAATCTTGCCTGTAAACAGGCTGCATCTCTCAAATATGCAAAATTGTAATACAGGATATAGGAAACCTCTTGCATTTTTTTCATCAATACAAAGGAAGGTTCTCTCCTGCCTCAAAGCCCTGTACTGATTGAAGAAAAATGCACCTTGCTACATCTATAGCTGTACAGTTAAATCCCCATTTCCACTACCAGTCCCAGAAAACACGTGTAAAAGAATTCACAAATCTCAGCTGTAGTTCAGACTCCTCTCTCCATCCACCCAGTGCTGAGCAGGGTATTTTCTCCAAGCCCTTTTGGGCTGCATGACCCTGAGCATGTGATTGGGAATCCTATAGCTTCAGGAAGTATTTGTGAAGCCTGAGAAAGGGGAGCTCATTTCCATGGTTCCATCCTGCCTGCATTTCCCATGCAGGTTACTCTGGAGTGATGTATGGGGTGAGGCATTCTTACCATCTGTGCCAAGGCTTCTTTCATATGTATAGGTGTAATATCAAGACAGAAGGCTAACATCCATGTTCTGAACCAGAAAATCCTTGTAAGAAAGTTAGAATTCCAGACCACAATCCTGGAGTAGCTCTGAAATCATTGCTGCCATGCTGGTACATTAGAAGAGAAGCCGCATTAGAATGGAGCCCATGTTATATGAGGTTGGTTCCCAAGCTCTGAGGTGCTGCTCTCCCTCCTACCAGCTGGTGTATTTGAGCAATAAAACAACTCTACTGATGAATTAGAATTGGGTTTAATTTTGCAGAATTATACCATGCTACATTTGCTGACTGTAATTGCAAATGCCTTTCCAAAAAACGTTGTTTGCATACCAGAAGTACTCCCACGTTAGCCATAAAGAGGATATCATATTCTGGTCAGCGTTGAACATGTTTTACAATGGTGAAGGTGTTCTTATTCTGCTTTGTAGTTGGGTGCATTTGCTTTCCATGCTGGAAATCCATCCTTGTACCCTGTGCATTTTGTCTGAAATCTTGGGACCTGTTCTGGCCTCACTTATGCTTGTGTCCTTTCATAGACTTCTAAGCAATTGCCTCTAATTGGCCAGGATTTTTGAGACCAGATGCAGGCCTTTTTTCTTTCTCAAGCACTACTTCCATCTTTATTCACTCTAATCAAATCAGAGATAAGGAGGAAGTTTACATTTGATTTTGAATAAACAAATCAGAAGTCCTTTCTAAAGTTCTGATGCAAGCTAACAAGTTAAACAAACACAAAACAAAATAGAGAGGGAGGTAGTTAGCCATGTTAGTCTGAAGTCAGGCAGAAGCCCAGACAGATTGGCACCTTAGGGTGTTTTTACACGTGCTCCAGGTTGGGGAGGCAAGTCCCTTAATTAGAACAGCTCTTGGGAGCCACTCTAACTACAGCTCCCACAGCATCTCGTGTATTCAGTATCATTCAACAAGTTTTAGTTACACGCATCAGAGTGGGCATCAGGCCTGTGTATAGGTGCCCTTAGAGACAAACTCGTTCAGAGAGGCATAAACTTTTGTTTGTCAGACATTGTGAAAGGTAAGATATGGAATGATAAGTTGGGGAAAGAAAGGTTACTGAGGAGTTAGTGAGAAAGAGGATGTTATATTAAAAAAACTATGGTTTCTGGCTGCTTAATGACCTTGAGCTATTTACACTTCCTTACAATGTCAGGTAATTTGTACCTTTGAGTTTCCTGTTTGTTTGGCATTTATCTCATTATAAGCATATTTAAAGAAAAAACTGTTTTGGATGGAATATCTCAGGTCTAATTCCAGTTTCACACTGGTTTCACAGCACCATAAATTTGCTGATTCCAGAGGTCCTCTGATTTCTCCTGTTATAAATGAATCCTGAATCATGCCATCCACCAGCTAACATTTGAAGTAATAATATTTGTTTATGTATTTTCCTTGTCCTATATTCATAGCACTTTTTCTGCTTGGGCCTACAGCTAGGTGAGGAGTTGAAACAGCACCTGACCCAGACCCTGACTGCAAATTATGCTTTGCCTGGGAAAGCGCACATCACACATTCCATCGATCGCCTACAGCAAGATGTAAGAGAAACTTCTGTCACTCGCATGGCTGTGTCTGCCTGTGTGACCCAACTCATGTTTCATTTAATATTGCCAGGGGCTGGAAATCTCATGAGAGTGGCTTGATCCTGCCGAATTTCCAAACCAAAGAAGTTCAATCAAGTCTCTGAAAGTATTGATGATTCAAAGAGTATGTGAATTTCTGAGCAACTTCAGATAATTTCTGTTGCTATTCTTCAGTTGGGGACCCAAAAACAGTCACTTTGAATCAGGACCTCCTTCTCTAAACATGGCTGCAATGGCTCTTGCCACACACAACCCACTTCTGATCTCATTCATGTGAGGTATATGAGTGGTGACCTAGAGGCAATGGATTTGATCATCATATTACTAGTATAAGATCAGAACAGGTATCTGATCGATTATGTGCCCCTGGAAAGTGGTAACCAAGATGGCAATCCTGTCCCATATATGGAACATCAGCCTTTCATTTCCTTTGCAGTTCCAATGCTGTGGGAGCAATAGCTCTACTGATTGGCAGCAAAGTGCCTATATCCTCTCCTCAGAGTCCGGGGTTCGTGTGGTACCAGACAGCTGCTGCAAAACAGTGACCTTTGAGTGCGGGAGGAGGGATCACCCATCTAACATCTACAAGGCAGAGGTAAAATGCCATTTTAGAACGGGGGAAAGGTTTGTCATGGTTGTCAAACAAAGCATACATCATGTTTACTTGCAAGAAAAATTGAAGGATACATCCAGAAAAAAGTGATGGAAGCTTCACTGATAATGTTTCTGAAGATTTTATCTTGAGGTTTGCTAAGTGTGTTGCAAACAACAGTTAAATAATGGAGTCTCAGGCATCCTTAAATAAAAGTTATTATTAAAAAAACAATACATCTGGGTTTTAAATTGGCTAGTGTTTTTAACTGACAACAGTGTGCAGTACTACCTGTCACACCATTTACAGGGTGTACATATGTAATAAAAGCAAGAGTCTTGCAAATCTTGCACTGCCCACATAGTGAAACAAACATGTTTTTCTTATCAGAGATAATGAAATGCATATATTACCATGACAAGCCAGCTCCATCAATCATTTTTTGTCTTCTCCAAGGGTGCGTGTACATTGTAGTCAGGAAGTGTGACTGCAGCTTTACCATAGATAGTGCAGAAAACCATGCAACAAAGAAAACCATGGCCTGAGTTTCACCATAGCTGCGCAAGCCTTCAAGGGCCCCAGATAATTACTCTGGCCTCTGAAGTCATCATATGCACCATGTTACTAACTGAGTTATCCAGGCTAACGTTAGCTAGGGTATGTCTACCCATGGCTGTAATCAGCTGATAGACATGTAGGTTTATGTTTGCTGTTTTGATTTTGAAATTTTAATATTTCATTTCAAGGATGCTGCTAAAAGGGGAATTTCTGTATAACATAGGTCTACAGCCTTTGGCCGAAGTAATACCCCAACTTGATGTAAAGAGCATAGCCCAACATGGAGACACTTGGAATTAATGGTCACTTTCGGAAATTTTGGACACAGTAGCTGGTGTTGGTCTTACTGAATCAGTGTCTACTTGATCCAGTTGCTATCAATGGAGGCAGAACTTGGTACCTGGATACAGCAAAATTGTGTTACTGATAGTCAGTTTTCTCCTCTTGTTGGGACATAGGTTTCCAGGCAATACATACAACACATGGGGAGTTTTGGAAAGGGGAAAATCTTATTTACTCAAATACTAGATGATGTTTTTTTCCCAATCAGCAGGGGAGAAGATCCCCTTGTCTTATATTTCCATAAAAGGAGACCTCATTAAATACATAGTCTAGTATTCAATTTCTGCCAAAAGCAGCATGTGCTTAGTAATGGAAACCATCTATGAAGCTGATTAAATAACACCAACATGTTCCATGTCAGGCAAGAATACTGAGAGGAACCTACCACAAAGATAGGTTAAAGCAACCTGTCTAAATAAGATATATGGTAGTACACATTGTGTTCAGTCCCCCTCAGCACCAACTCTTTTTAAATTCACGGGGGGTCACTACACTGAATACATTTTAATTTCGTCTTCACTTCCAGAACTGAGCTGTACCTTTCTTTCCCTTTTCCTATGATTCTTGTTTTTTTCCATCCTTAAATGTCTGGCAAATGTCACCAAACAGGGACCCAAACAGTTCAGCCAGAATGCCTCTGTCAATCCTCTCTCAGCCTGTTACATATGATTAGTATAAATGAACTCAAAGACATTGTGGTGAATTTTGCTCCAACGTTGTAGAAGTAAATCTGCAGAATAAATCTGGCCGCTTTCAGGACAATCTAGTCTGCTGAACTATTAAAATAAGGAGGTGCTAAAATTGGGTTTTGTAAATGGCATCTATTACAAACTTAACTGTGGAAAAGCCACTTCTTGCCCATGGTAAGTGTGATTATACCAAGGAACTGTAAAGAATACTGGACACTTGCTAGTCAAAGGACTATGGTATTTTCTGGTGCAGAAGATTTCCCCCCCCTTCCCTCCAGAAGGATAAAACTGGGTTTTCAGATCACCTCCCACCTGCCTCCCTTGCTTTCCTCAGCAGCGACATGGGTCCTGGGCATTCTTCCCTACCTGATCATGTAGATGCTCACTGGCATCCTCTGGACTTGTCTTCCAAGGTACAAGGGCAGAGAGAAAAAGGGAGATTCTTTTTCCCCACAGCATCAGTGTATAAAACCCATCTTACTTTAAGAGCTTCTTTCAGGAAGGGGAAGCAGGGAATCATGTTTTATATGTCATGTTTTATATCATGTGTAACTACATTATAGCTGGTTTCTATCCCGCTTTAAATTGAATGTGTGGCAGGGCCCTTGCTGTAGTTGCTGGGAAAGGAGAGAGTGCTAGAATTCCTACCGCCAGACAACAGAACGTAGTCCAGGTTTTCTTCAGCTGCTAGCTGATAAATATCTATGGAAGTTGGACCTGTATCTGCAAACTTTCTCCATCGTCCAAATGTCCTCACTGCTGAATTGGGGCTACTGAGTTTGGGTCCCAGTGCCACGATCCCTTTCTTCTGATGTCTTTTCTGCTTCTGCTGCTGCTTGCAGTTTTGACAGGCAGCAGCATGGCAAAATGGCATAATTTTTCATTAGTTCTTCCCAGCAAAATTCTGAATAGCAGCTAGAAAACTGCTTGTTCCTGAATCCTGTTGCTCTCACTCTGTTTTCAGTATACCTAGAGAAACTGCAGTACCTTGGGTCAAAAGTTGCTTGCAAACCAGAAGGGCTTTTAAACATCTTTTCTTAAGGATGAGTCAAATGCAACCATAGCTCAAGGACCCTAAGTCTCTTCCTTACATGCCAAAGACAGCTTCTTATCCACAACACTGAGAGGATTTACAAGCCATGACTATACTTATTTGAACAATAAGGAATTTGAAATATTGGCAACGTCAGACTTGACCAACGCAGCACTCAGTGCATCAGTCAGAGTCAGGAGTGGAACCCAGGGGCCAGTATCCACAGACATGAGTGCCTGAGGTTGAACTCAAAAAAATCTATAATTAGTCACCCAAATAATTTTTACAGTTTAGTCTCCCATTGAAGTAGCAGGATGTGTTGATGCTCTCCACACACAGAGATACTCAGTGTTCCTGAAAAATCAGGCCATTAATAGGTAGGGACCTAACTTTCGGCAAGAAGGCTTGAAATGTCTGGAACAGAGTTCTCACTCCCAGTCCTTTATCCCGCATCCTTCCCAGATAAACAGTCTTGCTTGTCAAATAAACAAATACCAAGCAACCATATGGATTAGGATTCCAAAACTCTTAAAGTAATATTAAAGAATTCTAGCTGCAATTGCAGCTCCTTAGAAGTTCTTGTTTTCTTTCATTTGTTGAACAGATGCTTCAAAGATATGCATACTTTAATCTTTTCTTGAGATCTAAAAATTCAGCTCATCTTAAAACTAGTGCCAATATTTGCAGTTGTTTAATGATAAACATGAGAGAGGCAATGAAGGGACTTGAAAGTATTAAAGTCTAGGCTGCTTTCATTTTTTTTTTTAGTCCCTGCTGTATTTTGCATTGACAGAAGCAAACAGAATTACATAATCATCTCCTAGAATGGAGTTTGCTCTTTCGTTTAACACCAAAAGCACTCTCTGTTTCACACTGCTGCTTTCTCTGGCACAATCTGTCTTACATCCAACAGCAGAAACTAATTTTAAAATCTGCTTCTGCACTCAGAAGCCCTCTAAATGTCTGAAGCCATCCTCCTTTCTAAAACATTCCCTACTTCAGATTTTGCCTACTGTATATAAATATTTTTGTTTATTACAAGTGGCAAAAGAAAATACTGTAGTGGCTTTCCACAAAGTACAATGTCAATTCACAAGTATTCCTTTAAATACACATTCATTTTATACTTCCTTCCAGAACTAATGGATAAGAGACTATTTCTAAATACTGGCAAACGGGATAAAATGAATGTCCTTATTCTGTTGGTTGACAATGACAGATCAGCTCTTTAAAAAGTTTCCATAATATATAGAGTTTTCTATAGAGTGGTGGAGGGGGTTGACCAATTCAAATTCAGTTCTTATTGGTTTATAATTCCCTTCACTTCAGGAGCGATCTTAAGGTAGTCTTGTCAACTTTGATGATGAAGTCAGCTTTATATTTGATATCATAGCAACTATGAGTTTGGCCTGTTGCAGATGCCTTTATATAAGCTCATTACAGTACATAAAAAGAATGTAAACATTTTTAATAAAACAAGAAAAGCACAAGGGAGCCCCCATCTCTGTGCTTGTCTTTTATGTTAGAATTATATAGGGTCCTTTAAGAGTGCATTTTCACTTTTTTTTCTGCTGCAAACCTTGATGAAGGACTCAGAGAATTATATCAGCCTTTAATAGATAAGGTAAGAAATCTGTATGAACTCTTTGCCCATCAGACATTTTCTCCCAACTGTTTTGAGGTATATGAGTTAAAAGATAAACAAGGCAAAGGACTTTAGCCTGAGTAAAAATCACTTACCTTCGCAAGTGCGTAAGGTTCACATCCTTACTATCTTATGTCAGAAACCAACTTGATCTCCAGACATCCAGTTTTCCAGGATGAGCTCTGATAGCCAAGAGCTTCACTCCTAGTGTAAACAACAAACTGTAGGAAAGCTTTTTTAAGTAAAAAAAATTTCAGTATTTCTTTTTTCTTCAAAGCAGAGATAAAATAGGGATATTTTCCCCCCTTTCCTTACAGGTCACATTTAAAGTGAATGTAATGCTAGAGGTGTCAGGGGACTGTCAATAAAAAACCTTTGTTGCAGTCCCTGGTGTGTGTAAATGAAAGCATCCTTGTCTAACCAGCAGAGTTTGTATATTTGTGCTAAGGAATGAATAACAATAAACTGAGAACCACTGAGAGGTAATAAATATAGGACCTCACTCCCCCCAGCAGGCGAGTTTTAGAGTCATTTTTAACTGCTCATATGTACAGATTGCTCTGTATTCTTGAATGTGTAGCATGGAGCTTTTTGTAAACTGGAGCCTAAGAATAGGTATAGAAAAATACAATTACTTCTTCTATGATGTGGTAAATAGGCAGGGGATTCACTGAAATGTCTGTCTGAACCAAAAAGATTCCGTGAATAAATTAACAAGCAAGTATATATCTCATGACCTAAAAAAAGGAAACTGTTTAATGCAAGTATTCAAGCCTGGCCGGCCTGGAGAGAGTTCAGAGGAGGGCCACCCATTTGGTGAGAGGGCAGCAGGACAGGCCCTATGAGGAGAGACTGAGGGACCTGAACCTGTTCAGCCTCGGCAAGAGGAGGCTGAGGGGGGACCTGGTGGCTGCTTACAAACTCATCAGGGGAGATCATCAGCAAATAGGAAGAGCCCTTTTCTCCCCAGCACCATCTGGGGTGACGAGGAAAAATAGTAATAAGCTGATGGAGAATTGGTTTAGGTTAGAGATCAGAAGGCAATATTTTACAGTTAGGGTGGCTAAAATCTGGAACCAACTTCCTAGGGAAGTGGTCCTCACCCCTACCTTGGGCAAATTCAAAAATAAGTTAGATGATCACCTGTCTGGGGACTTGTGAACCCAGCATTCATTCCTGCCTGTGGCAGGAGTCAGGCTAGATGATCTGTTCAGGTCCCTCCTGATCCTAGCTACTATGAAACTATGAAAAGTATTATATAATGTGATAATGAGATTTGGCTTTACTTACCAACTCTACCATTAGCCTACAGGATGAGTTAGGGCAGACCACTTTAATTCACCCTGTCTCAGTCTTCCTATCTGTGAAATGGGGATAATGATACTGACCTTTGTAAAAAGTTCTGAGACCTACTAAAGGAAAGAATAGTATGAGAGAGGTACAGTAGAACATAGATCTTTCATATTCAGGTGGTTCACATCCTAATCAGTTAATAATGGGTAGCCTAATTAAGAGTGACCTGCTCAGCTGCTTGTTGTGGCTTTTGCTCCAAAGAGTGCTGCTTCTCTGATCAGGAGGATCCCATGCAGCCAATCGGAAAAGCAGCACCTTAAAAACTTCAGCAAACAGCTGGGGCACCTCAGCAGTTCCAGAAAGCTGTTTCCACTGCCATATCTATCCCTTGTTAATTTACAAAACCTCATCTTTTAGAGAGCGAGGGACCTAATGCTGCATAGTTTCCATGTTCTATGTTACTGTTATAAATCATTATTATTTATTTACTATTAGGCTCTTAACAACACTGACGTTATAATGTACCCAAGGCCTTTTCATAGAATAACAAAAATGGAATTAAAAAACATGGGGGACTGGATTGTGCAAAGGACTTGAAAACAGATTATAAACATTTGTAGCTGTATGGGCAGGCCTGGGTCCTGAGCAGATTGACAGTAACTGGCAGAGGCTGCTGAAGTTATTGAGAAACTTAAAACAATTAGAATTATTGAGAAGAATATGATGGAATATTTGTTTATTTTCACACTTTGTGCCCATTTCTAAAGCTACTTGAGAACTTTTCAACAAAAGGCCAAAACCATTGCCAGGACAGTTTTTTTGCACTCATGGACTAACCCCGTGCACTGACCCTGTGCTGGATCTGGCCTGAGACCAAACCCACCTGCAGCATCCAACCTGTGAACTAACCCACCCCACTTCTGCAGCCTGTGGGGATGGAGGGTTGAGCACCATTGCTCTAGGCCAGTGTTTTTTAATCTTTTTAGACTCAAGGCACCTCATGGAAAATCCCAGCTTCTGGCTTTCACTCATTTTTTTTACTACAAAACAATAATAAAGTAATTCTTTTGTTGCAACAAATTCAGGAAGACCACAGCAGGTCAGAATGGTTCCAACTCTGTGGATTTCTGATTGAAAACTCTGGGTTTATCTTGTGAATCATGTGCAGGTGTTTGTATACCAAAAAGTGCTAATATTGTGCAATATCATAGGGCACCCTTAAAAGGATCTCACAGCACTGCATGGTGTCACAGAACCCCAGTGGAGAATCGCTGCTGTGGACACAAAAAATCCAAACGACATTGGGGTCCTTGTATAAGACTAAGACGTGCTACTATGTTACTACTACTGCTGCCCCTACTACTTCTGCTACAGGTTATGATGGTCAAATTCTGCCCTAAGTGATACTTGCAATTCCATTGTCTTGACTGTTGGTTGCACAAGACTCACCGATTTGGATTTAGTAAATAATTCAGTTAAGAGAGGCACAGGAGGAATTAGAACACATCTCTCTTTCTTTGAACTGTGCTGGCTTTGCAGGGCTAATGCAAACAGAAAAGGAGTAAATAATCTCTCACGAATGTCAGCAGATATTATTCTAAGTACACACAAGCAGGGGACCTGTTAAAAAGGAAAGTGCCATTTTTACATAGCTAT
This sequence comes from Crocodylus porosus, assembly GCF_001723895.1. Lineage (NCBI taxonomy): Eukaryota > Metazoa > Chordata > Crocodylia > Crocodylidae > Crocodylus > Crocodylus porosus. The sequence continues at coordinate 9,862,077 of NW_017728931.1, read as the reverse complement.
TTTTTTTCCATTGCCCTTCATGGTAGGTGCTGTAAAATCAGCTCTGCCATTCCTATTCTTTATTATTGCACAACTGATGGTGAAAATTCTGCTCTCAGGCTTTCTTCTGTCATTCTTAGAATGCAGTTTCATAGCTCTGCTTGGAATACCAACTCTCAATAACCATAATGAGATTTTACTAACCAGCAAATGTATTTGAAGTTATGGAATAGCATCATCCCCACAGCAGGGGAAAAGCCAATCGGTTCCTGTCTGTAGCATTTGCTAGGATCTTAGGAAGTAGCTGTCCATCCTGATCATTTAAATAATAACAGCAATATCCAGATGTGGAATGAAAGCATCTTCTCCCCATTAAACGTTTGGAGTAATTACATGAAATACATGCTTGCCTTTGATACTTCCATGGAACTTGCCTACAAAGAGTTAGGAAGAGGTGAGCAGACTTGTGACTTAGCAGGGACAAGGTAAATGACAGCCTTTTACCCTTCCCCAGTGGCAGGGCAGCAAAAGGCCCATGAACAAGTAGGTATATGGATTCAGTAGGGCTTTGCATCCTTCTCACAAGAACATTGGGCCTACCCAAGGGTTCTTGTTTCCTGTAAGTGCTTAGATCCACAGTAATGCTCAGGGGTGGAGTTTTCCATGTGTTCATCACAGGCAAGTGTCGCACCAATCAGCTGATTCTGCTTCTTTGGGCATTTGCATCAACCATGCACAGTGGCTTTCAGTACAAGGACCCCTTTAAGTGAAAACAATGTTGTCACCAAGCAGATAGCCACCCAGCATTCCTCCTTGCTCAGACTCAGAATGAGGTAGATGTTTGGGAGGTGGACTGGTTAAATTGGGGTGGACAGGTTGGTCTTTTAATGATGTACAACTTTAAAATTCATCACAACAAGCAGAACTGCTGAAAAAAAAAATCCTCCCTGGCTGTATTTTGAATGCAGAAATGCTGTACACTGTTGTCATTCCTCTTCCTCTGAAGGGTATAGGTGGTAACCCTATCCACCATAAAGAGTTTAATTTCCTGTTGGTAGCTGTAAAAGTTCCATATGAAAGCAAGGAAACAAGGCTTACAGCTTGTTAACATTGTTGGAGTATCCTTTGTTGTAAACACAGAGATCTTGTTTGCAGGGAGGATGTATCACTAAACTGGAACAGTTCCTGGCAGATCACCTCTTGATAATGGGAGCTGTCGGTGTAGGAGTATCCTGTCTTCAGGTGAGACCCATGGACCCATCATATGGTGGGCCCTCATTCCAATCCATTTCATGCAATGTAGAAGAAGGATGCAGCTCATCATGCAGCTTTGAAACTAGGTGATCTGAAAAAATAACTAGTATCTATTGCCAGGCTTCAGCAGACAGGAATCAGAGAAAGAAAGTTTTCAAATCTGGATCCATGTTTGCTGCAATATGGGTTTCTCCCAGGTGCTGAACTAGCCCATATGGTCTTCCAGCAGTGTTTTCCTTGTTGCTTTTGTTTTATTAAATGATAAATCAGTCATTGCCATGAGAACAGACATTTTCTAACTGAGTGGCTTTTGAGGCCAACCTAAGCCATGACATTTATTTAATATTATTTATTTATTTATTTTTAGAAAAAGCAAGCAGGTATTGGTCTAGAAAGATAGCATGTAGGGAGAATATTTAGGGCACAGACAGAAATGAAATTTGTTGTGCTGTTGGCCCCATTTGCTGTGTGATTAGCTCTAAAGTCGTACCCAAACAGATTGTGCAACAAATTAACCCTCGTTGTATGAGGCTTCAAATGAAACCACTCCTAAGTGGAGTGACATAATTAATTTTGGTTTGCTCCAGCTGTATCACAGTGAGCAACAGCTGCTGTTTCTGAATGGAGGTCCCCTCTTGAATTTTCTCAGCCCCACTGGAGGGGGGGGGGGAAGTATTGGCGCTCCCCACTCCAGCAGAGCTGAGAAAACCCCAGAAGACCTCCTTCCCCTGCCTTTTCCCCCACTGCCATCCAGAGATAGCAAAGGAGCAGAGACAGGGAAAGATGAAGCCTCTCTTCCCCGATTGGCTCCAAATTGGAACTTATGTTTCCACCCTTCCAATTCAACAGCTAGCATCTGTTGGATCGGAGGGATCAGTCTAACTCATGGCGTTTCCTATGAATTGCCATGAGTTATACCTGGGAGCTGCACTTCTGTCTGTGCCCTTACAGAGTGAATTAATATAATACCTTTCCTTCAGCTCCCATGAAAATGAGCCAGGGCTTTGGATGAATGGTGCTCTTCCAATACCAGCTTTGGAGTGCTGTTTTCCCTCAGGACTCTATTTCCTGCCTCTTTGTGGAGAACTTCATTTAGAACACAGGGCTGCATCTACACGAGATGTTTATTGCAGAGTTCACTAATTAACTGCGCAGTAAGCATCTCAGCATCTACATTGTGCCCCAATTAGGATGCCCAAAACTGATAAACTCCATAGCAGGGTTGTCTTGTAAAATACAAGTATTACCCTGCTGCAGGATTTTTTCATGCACAGCAGTGCATGTGCAGACACTGCTCCAGCTGGCGGAGGCACAGTGTGCTTCAGTGTGGGACTAGCCAGCAGGCAGCCCCCATGCTGAAGCACCCTGGCCAGCCGCTCTGCGACATGTGGGGCCCCATGGGAGCAACCAGCCTTGGGTTGGCAGGCTGACCTTCCAGGTCCCCTGCCAGCCCGGACTGCTCTGATGGGGCACCACATGCTGAGCACAAATAAACTCTAGAGCAGTATGTTCCAGAGTTTTTGCTCCTGAGTGCATGCTCAAAAAAGAACATGCCTAGAAGCAAAAAACTGCCGAGCAATAAGCATCAGAGTTTATTCATGCATATTAATCGCACATGTAGACATGCCCAGGTTCTCTTCCAAACCTGCTGTCTAGGTGAAACAGGTAATTGAAAAAGGGAATGGCAGATTTCAGGTCTCTAAAGACAGCACCAATCTATACTACTCTTGTGGCAAATTTCAGGAAGGTAATATAAAATTAGAAAGCTGTCTGCCATTAGCTGCAGTGGAGGTAGGGGAGCAGTATTCTTTCCTCCTATGATGTTTTTGTTCCTCTCAAAATGTTATTCATAAGAAATATTATATTTACTTGCATACTATATGCACCTTTTCCCCAAAATTAGCCTTTGAAAACTGGGATATGTCTTAAACAAGCTGAGTTTTCTTTGCTGGAATAGAATGGAGACACTGCTGCAAGGTGGCTGCTAGGCTTCTCCCTCTGCCAACCTCAGGGAGAGAAGGGGCAGAGTTCACCATTGAAGGTCACAGTTACACAGCCACAGTCACTTCAGTCAGGCTCCCCTGCAGTCAGTAGTCAGTCATGACTGGAAAATGTTTTTTCTGCCTTCCCAAAGTGTTTGTCTTATTTGATGGCATGCAGTATACAAGAAAATACAGTCAGCATTTTTTACTCCTACTGCCCTTTCCATATGGTCTCAAAACATTATGAAAAGTGATGAATTAAGCCCTGACACTTCTATGAGGCTGTAAAATATTATTATTCCTGTTATGATTGTGCCTGGGCAAATAAGCTGTAGTGCTGGGTTGTATATAACCATAGAACAAAGATGTCCTGGTCCTACAGAGTATATAATCTAAATATTGGCCCCACCTTTTAGACACAGGAGCAGAGGCATGGGAATTGCAAGTACCCTGTTCAAGGTTACACAGTAAGTTGCTGGCTTTGGGAACAAAACCCAAAGTTTTCCTGCCTCCTGCTTCTGTGTTTTAAGCAGCTGACAATGCTGATCCATTTGAAAAGATTTCCTCCCATACAGGACGACATTGTTAGACTCCGTCTCTGTCAAGTTCTTTATCTAATCTCACATGCTGCCTTCATTTCAGAGGTAGATCTGTATGTACTTTTCTGCTCAAAGAGCCAGCAAAGCTTTCCTTTTATGTTTCACAAACTGGAAACTCAGTAAAGGGAAAAGGACAGGAAGCATTAGGTCTGCCTTAGATCAGAGATATTTGTAGAGAACAGGAGACGTATCAGAAATTCCATGCTAACCCTGGAACAGCTAATTTAATATCACTTGCTGTGTAGGGGCTTGCGGCTAGCAATCATGGACATCCTTGGCTGCTTATTTCCCTTCAGTTCTTTGTTATCACCAGGTATTCCTAATTCTGTGGCTTTCAACATGCAGGAGCCATTTCAAAACGTACAGAGTCAATCCCAGTACCTCTGATGTAGAAATGTAGTTGGATGTGGATCTCTGTCATGTCTGCTAATTGTGAATTTGTCACTGAGGGGAAAGATCATGGATTCATTTCTCTCTTTCTGTGCTTCCCATAGGCATAACTTAGGTCTCTCACAATACACAACAAAACAGGGAATATGGCCCCAGTCCTGGTTCAGGTTATCTTAACAGCTGTGATCCAGGAGAGCATTCCTCATGCTGCCCAAGCAAGTACCAAGCCACCTTCCAATGCATCCAGTATAAATAAGCAGTAACAGGGTGCATCTACGTGTGCAATTAATGCAACACAATAAACTCTGGAGCAGTTCAAGCCAGAATAAACTGCTCCCAGGTGCAGCATCTACACATGCTCCCAGGATGGCAAAAATTTGAGCCAGGGCAAGGCAGGCCCCCCCCAGCTGGCTGGACTGACCAGGCATAATTTGTACCAATGGTCAGTATCTACACGTGCATTTCAGCACAGTAAATTACTCCACCGTAGAATAGTACTGTCCCCAGCAGTACTATTTTACAGCAGAGTTCATTAGTTTACCATGCCCTAATACCAGCCCACATGTAGATGGTGATGCTTTACTGCAGAGCTAATTAGTCTACTCCTCAGTAAAGTGCACATGTAGATGCACCCACAGAGAAGCATCTGAGATGTTGTAGTGTGCTTTTGGAAATCTTCCAGTCTATAAATTGCAAGAAAATACATTATTCTATTCCTAGATGTGACTTTTTTCACTTGGGGAAATGCACTATTGCTAAACGTGAGTCTTCTTTCCCCCTGAGAAATGATTGTGGTAAAGTGACAATGAATTTTAGTGTCCACCACTAAAAACAAGATTTCATCTTAAGGTGTGTTAGATGAATGGGAAGGACTTTCAAGTGTGAATGTCAAGGGCTTTTGCTCTTGAATATCAACAGATGCTTAGCCTTCACAATGACTTTTTGTGCACTTCAGTCTGAATATGTAGTATGTTATTGAATTTACTACCTCAGCTTGGAATAGACCATTTAAATAACCTTAATGCAATTTTACCAATGAGCAAACGTGGTTGAAAGTACAAAATAGCGTCATCTACATGGCAGAGGGAAAGCCAGATGCTGCTTCTCTCTAGCCACCACAAGGGCCTCAGGTTTAATGAGGGAATGTTCATTGTGGTCATTCAGAAATAGGGCAGATGCGGGGGAAGAGCCAGGATGAACAGCTCCTCATTAAACCTGGTAGCTACAAAAAGGAAGCATCTAGCTTTCGCTCTGCTATGGAGAAGATGCTGTTTTGCACTTTTAACCACATTTGCTATGTGTAACCAATGGATGTGAAATAGCTCAGCTTTAGTAAGGCTTTTGATGCTATTTCCCCTGACATTCTCAAAAGCTAAGGAAACATAGTCTAGATGACATTGGTATAAGGTGGTTGCATAACTACTCGGATAATCATATTCAAAGACTAGTAATCAATGGTTCAGTATCAAAGTGGGGGGAGATATCACCTGGTATTCCCCAAGAATCTGTCCTGGGTCCTATATTGGTCAGTACTGTAATTAATAACTTGGATGATTTAGTTGAGCATTCTTTTATTGGATTCATGTATTACAAGCTGATGGAGTAGGATACTTGTAGGTTCTTTAGAGTACAGACTTAGGATTCAAAATGACTATGATAAATAGGAGAAACATGTTTTGAATTAAATGGGATAACATTCAGTTAAGGCAAGCGTAGAGTCTTAGAAGGTATAGTCTTATGCACAAAATGGGGAATCAATGGCTAGGCTGAAGTATCTTGAGTTTCTTTAGTCTGGAGAAAAGAAGGCAAGGCAGGGTGTGATAACTGTTCAAACGCAAAACATTTTGTTACAGAGAGGATGACCATCAATTTTATTCTGTCCCCACTGGGGACAAGACTAGGAGTAAATGTGCTTAAAACTGCAACCAACCAGGGAGATGTAGGCAAGATATTAGAAAGAACTTTCCAGTCATGGGAGAGATTAAGCATTGGAGCAGATTGCTAAAGAGGTTGTGGAATAGCTGCCTTGAGAGTTTTTAAGTGCAAGCTGTACAGATACTTGACTGGGATGGTTTAAAGGGCTTAGATTAGATGACTTTTTGCAGGTCCTTTTAAGTCCTATTTTTCTATGGTTCCCCTAAAAATAATATTTTTTCCATTTTGCTGGATTAAATGGACCAGATCTTGTCTCACTTTTAGAAGCTAAGGAGTCCTAAGCCTGACTACCCTTGGATGGGAGACACCCTTGGAACCCCGGGCTTTTTATACACAAGCTAAGGCATTACAGACAAATGATTAGGGAAGAATACGTAATGATAACTGAATGAGTGGCAAGACTTCATTCAGCCCTATGTGAGCTGAGCAGGTCAAAAACAAGAAGAGAGACTCTGAGGTACAGCAGCCTCCCCAGCACAGACATAATAAGTATATATAAAACAAGAGAAAGCTTTGTGTCTTTATGTGTTTGATTATTTTGAGTCTCTCTCATAACATACCTACTGATATGCTGCTTGAGTATCTAATTTTGTCTTTAGTGTTATTGTTCTCTGCCAAAGCAGCAGAAGAACTGTATTACTTTACTTTTTGTCCTAGTAGTTTGGCCTTAACCAGCCTGGAGATGGATTTTCTTTATACATGGATCACATATACTCAGTAGCATGCCTTTTAGCCCCTTCACCTGTGACTGAGCTGTAGAGCTCTCCCTCTGCCTCTCTAAAAGTAGTGTATTCCTGTTTCAGCAGCTATCACTAAGGCTTTGCTTTTTTTTTTTTGCTTTTTTTTGGATGAAAATATATATATTGTTTAAAATACAGTCTCCTGGAAGTCATCCCTCAACTATTTTATACTCCACTGTTCTGCCTTCTTTTTCCTGGAACTCAAGTAGAAATATAGTTTTAAAAAATGAAAACCTAAAGAATAGGGGAAATAAAACCTTGAAGTAAGAAAGTTAACTTTATGAAGGGCATCAGTTGTGTATTAAGACCTTAATTAGTTCTGCTTATCTGTATATTGTGGATTGTGTTTTTAAAAATAAATCTAGTTCTGTTCTAGGTCTAGTTCTGTTTTAACAGAAGTCAGTGGTAAAATTCCCATAGACTTTAATAGGAACTATGTCCAGCCAGGGCTCTAGGGTTTTGAAAATCCAAGCTACAAACAATTTTGTTTCTTTCTTACACCTTTCTTACACACACAGCTATCATTTGCCAGAAACCGTCAGCGTCAAAACCTTGCTTCTTGGCTGTCAGTTTACTGTTGCAGTGACCAGAGCCAGCCACTAGAAGGAGACGTGATGACATTCATAAGACCAGGGTATAACATAACACCATACCATAGTACCGTGAGATGTAGCAACAGTATTACTTATTCATATACAGTAAAACCTCTGTTATCCTGCATCCCACAGGAATGGGAGATGCCGGATATCAAAATATGCCAGTCAATTGAGTGGCCCTGGCTGCTACTTCTCACGCCTCATCTGGGGCATTACTCTGCCCCATCCCGCACAGCCCTGCACACAGCCTGTTATGCCCCTGGGCCGCGGGGACTTGGCAGCCCAGGCTGCTTTGCCCCAAACCATGGGGGCTTGGAGAAAACGGAAGTGCTATGGTGGTCACTTCTGGTTTCACTTTATCTTACAAGCTGGCATGCCGGTTAGTGGAGCATGCTGGCTTATAAGATGCCAGATAACAGAAATTTTACTGTAAATAGATTGCCTTCTTAGTTGACAGCAGCAATGACTACCACATTTGTGTGTCCACCTTCCATGGAGAGAGGGGGTAAAGCATTCTTCAGCCAGGGCAGCCCTATGGATGTCACATTGCTCATATCTTCTTTATTTCTTGTGCCTCATGCATCCCAGAAGAGAGGGAAAGAGAACAGTAGAAGGGCTGGCAGTGCCATGGGAAACTATACCAAAGGACAGTCCTCCATCCAAAGGTGCAGTGTTGCATCTTTGGGTAAGGGATTGATCTCTGGATCTCTTCCGGCCACCTCTCAGTTTTCAAGTGGGGTGCTGTGGTGCTGCCTTGTAGCATTGTGGCTTACATCTTTTCCTTTCTGTAGACAAAGGGAAAGCTTTTGGCTAGCCCCACATTTCCCTTTTTGCAGTCACTCCTCACCATAAGATGTGATGAATTTTATCTTCTTTGGACCTCCCTCTTACAAGGCCCATGATCAGTGGACCAGATGAGACTTACCTGGTCTCATCAAGTGGTGAAATCCTATTTTCTTCCTTACCAGGCCACTCAAAATCTCTTGCTGAGGCCCAGCATTCTTTCCCCATTACTTTCATAGTTAACCCCCTAGCTCAATTTGCCATTTTTGTCCCTTGCGGGAACTTTCTTCTCCTCTGCCAAATACCCTCTCTTCCTTCTCCCAATAGTGAGAGCATTGGTTGCTCTGGTAATATTTACCCCACATTTGTGCTTTTTCCTGCCCTGGGAGTCAATGTGAGTCCTGACTGACACTGTCTCAAGATAGTGGTCTTTTCATCTAGAGTTTCTGCTCCTCTTGGGAACTCAGTTTCAGTATTATCTCCTGGAGCTCCAAGTCAGGCTGAGGCCTCCTGTTCTAATCCTACTAAAGTTGTCAACAGAGGAGGCAGTGCCTGTTATTTTCCCACCCAGAAGAGGTGCTCTTTAATCATTCTGTCTTCAAGAGATACAGATAAGCTGCTTATAAGCAAAAAATAAAATGTTTGTTAGTCCCAGGCAGAGGGACTGACAATGTTGACAGTTTTCTGGATATCAGCTAACATTCAGGTTTTCCCCTGACTAAACTGGTTTGTGTCCAGTCTTTTGGCCATATTTTCTTACTATTGCTCCCACTTGTCCACCTTCACATGCTCTGTCTGACACAGCATTGGGCTGGGTTGATACTGTGGCAAGCCCAGTAGATCAGACTGGCAGAAGTGGATTCAGAATCTTGCAAAGAGTGGTGCAGGAACAGCACCCAGCACTGCAGAGGTGGCTGTACCCTTCCCTTCCTCCACTCCACCCCACACTGGGATGGGCAGACCATGTTGCAGGAGCAACAATTGGGGACTTTTTTAAAGTCCTCAGAGGATGTGTCTACATGTTCATTAATGCACCATAGTTATTGCACATGATGTTTAGTACTTACATAACCAAGTACTAATTTAATGCGTAGTAATGGGTGCTGCTGCACAGGAGCATCAGGACATGGGTTTTTATAGATGCAAACTGTGCAGTAGCCTAATACTACTGCACAGTAGCATATTAGTATGGGTTTTGCCTGGCATGCTACTGCACAGTGTTATTAGGCTACTGTGCAGTTAGTATCTTCTATAGCCACACCCAAAGCAAGTAAAAATTCTACCCCCACCTCCCCTTTCTTGCTCAAAGGCATATCCATTCCCTTCCCCTTCGTCACGTCTCCTGCCTGCTGCTGCCACTGTCCCCACTAGCCTGGGGGCAAGGAACGCTCCACAGCCATTTCTACCCAGCTCCGGCCAGGCTCAGCCTGGGGTTGTGGGGGCACTGGGCAGGGATCCCCCTCCCCATGCCTGCTCCCAGGCTGTTGGGAACACCTAGGGAGACCAGGCAGGGAGGAGGAACCCACCTGACATTATCGTTGTCCCAGGCTTTTCCCAGTCCCCACACAGACTTGCTGGAATGGGCAGAACCAGCTCTGGAGCCTCTCCCCACCCCTGGGTCAATGGGGACAGCAGCGGCTGGTGGGGAAGTGGGGAAGGGGAGAGTGGGCAATGTGCCTCTGAGCATGGAGGGGAAGCAAGAGAAGGAATTCTTACCTGCTTGGGGGCTTAAAAGTCTTCAACTGCTCCTTCTGCAGCGCAGCCAGACAAGAGGTGAGGCTACAGCACCGCACTACTTCTGGATCCATCCCTGGACCATGATTTAGGCAACACTGATATAATACCACCACCATCCCCCCCATAATACCACCACTCACTCATGATCAGGGATCCTGGTTTTCCCTGATAAAAAAATCACAAATTCTCTGATAAACACTCCAACATCTGCAATTAAAATGAAATGCCTCTCTCTCTCTCTCTCTCTCTCTCTCTCTCTCTCTATATATATATATATATATAGGTGTGTGTGTGTGTAGATATATATATAGATATAGATATCAAGTGAACACAATGTTTTATTGATATATTTACAATTTTAAAGCAATTTGGAAAACTACCAGTGCTTCATTTACAATAGTAAAATAAATTCTAAGTACCTATAAACGTTGATATTGGATTTTGGGATTTTTATTATGGAAAATCAGAGCTTACCCTACCTGCTTTTAGCTCACCAAGACACAGGTGCAGGCCCCTCACTCCCCAGCCACAGGCCCCTGCCCCCCTCCAGCCCTGCCAGAGGGGGCCCCCGGCTGCCAGGGCTATGCGTCCAGGAACCTAGGTCCACAGCCCCTGCCCCCTGCAGCAGTGCTCGAGACCCAGATGCTGCCTGTGGAAGGCTGCTGAGGCCTGAGTGGGGAGCCCAGCTCCCCTTCCCCCACAGGCACCACAACCGGAGTAGACCCTGTGCAGGGGGATGGGTGCGGGCTGCCCCCTGAGGACTCAGGTGGAGGGTGAGACTGGCTCCTCAACACTGTGCGAAGTCATGGGGATGGGAGAACCCGTGCCCCTAGATCTGTGTGCAGGTCAGAGGCAGGTGCGGGCTGCCAACTGCAAGCTTGGGCTCCTCACCCTGCTGCCCTCCCTGGGGCCTCTGCAGCCCAGCAGGTGGGACCCAGCATGGCAGGGCTGGGCAGAGAAGCTCCTTTCCACCTCTGCCAGCCCTGTGCTGCCCTGGTGACATGCATCCTGCCTGCTTGGCAGCAGCGAGGGGCACAGCCCTGCACCACCATTTCTTCTGCTCCAGGGCAGGCAGAGGACACCTTGCCAGGGCAGCACAGGGCTCACAGCAGTTGCAACAAGCTTTCCTGCCTGGCCTCACTCTGCCCTGCTGCCCTGGGTCCCATCCACTGGGCTGCAGAGGCCCCGGGGTAGGGCAGTAGGGTGGGGAGCCCAAGCCCACAGCGGGCAGCCTGCACCCGCCCCATCCCGCATGCAGATATGTGGGGCACATACCCACCATGCCTCCCCAGACCATGCACAGAGGCGGGGAACTGGTCCCCAAATGAGCCTCCTGCAGCCCACTGGGCCTCTGTGGCCGCGAATTGTAACCCCAGGCCACAACCCCACACACTGCCCAGTTGGGCAGCAGTCCCAGCTCCAGGCCTGCCCTAGCCAACTCCCTCCCTGTGGGGGCCTCAATTCCTTCCTCCTGCCAGACTTAACTTTGGGAGCTGCTTTCCAGGCTGCCTGGCAGCCATGCACGTGTATGTGCACATGGTGCCCCCTACCTGACCGCCCTCCTTCCGCTCTCCCCATCCCCTTGCAGAGAGCTCTTTGCAGAAGAGCAAAATACACGTTTCTCTGTTAAAATGAAAATCCATATTTTTCTAAAAGAGTAAAAGCGAAAATCTGTGGTTTAAACCCAGATCCATCCTCATGATACACTACATCTGTCTGCTACTGATTTTGGTAGGTAACATGAAAGGGGGGTGATATACTACAAAGGAAAATTACTTCCCTGTATTTCTGTCTACTGTCGTTTTTTTCTAATGCTATCCTCATGCCAAGTCTATTCCTTCTCCTGGGGAGAGAGTGCACTCCTTCAGGATCAGGCTTGTGAAGATAACCATTCCACCGCTCTGGAGCTATATAGGAAGTATTTCCCAATAAATGGCTTTTTTCTTGTTCCTTCCAAGACTTTTATCTGCTTCACAGATTTACTTTTCCTGCTCAGTACCTTTTAACAGCCTCATTTGATCTAACACTAAAATAGTCCATCATAATTTATCATACAGAGGCATGTGTATTAAAAAAAACTAATACAGCTATTTCCCAGTTCATCACACATAGCAGTAATTTTCCTTTAGCCCCAAATAAATATAGACAGACAGAGTTGTGTACTTTGGTGAAGTATTGAAAGGGGAGATTTTAAAAACTATATAAACCATGAAATTCAGAGATCAGCTTTGAGGGCTAAGTGTAACGTTATCCCTGCTGTAGACACAATGACATAGGGCAGTGCACAGTCCTATATGGCAATGCTGGGAATTATTCATAATGTGCACAAGGGTAGATACTGTTTAAAAGCATTTTTTTTTAGATTAACAGCCCTGTTAGTGCTCACCTTTTCTAAGTATGGACAAGACCTGCTCAAAATGGTGTGAACTTACCTAGAGAGATCAGAAAGCTTTTCAGCTATACCAGACCATAGTGATGACCCTAACACTTGTTTATGTTTTACCCTAATCCCTATTGTGACCCTAACCCTATTGTGATGACTCTAACCCCTATTGGGATGACCCATACACAATAGGTATTTGCCAATGTTGGCATTAGCTCATGGAAAGACTCTCACTGACTTTTTTAGGGCTTGAGTGCCAGTCCTTCTTGCAGTATTTAAGCTATTTTCTATAGAACATACAGGAGAGTATAAGGCAGGAGTAAGCAAAATATGGCCCACAGGTTGGATCCGGCCACAAGGAGATTTCTTCTGGCCTGTGGCTGAATTAATTGTATCCAGGCTGGCCTGCAGCTGCCCCTGCTGCAATCCACATGAGGCCAAGCCTCACCCACTCCCACTGGGGCAGCGTACTGCACTCCTGCCCTCGCCCATAGGAGGGCCCCAGCCCCAGTCTTGACCAGCACACATAGCTTCTGGGCAGGGCTCCTTTTGCCACTGTTGCAGCCCCCCAGGGAACTGCTCTGCTCCCCCAGCCTCCAGTGGCATCTCCTCCTGTCCCTGCTGCAATACTCTGAGCAGCAGGTAGGGGAACTGCAGGAGGCAGGGGTGGGGAGATGAGAACCTGCAAGCTGGGCAGGAGCCTAGGGCCAGTGGGAGTGCAGGTGGTGGGAGCACAGGGCCAAGGTGGGGCAACACGAGCATGGAGCCCAAGGCACCATGAGCATGGGACCTGAGCCAGCAAGAGCATGGGGCCAACCCAGCTCCATTGAGCAGGTATCCCTGTGGCTCACCTGCATCTCCCAGGACCCAAGTGGGAGCCCTGCACGATGAAGCTGGTGGGCTGGCCCTGCTCCCTGCCATCACATACAGCTCCCAGGACTCGGCCAAGGCAGGAGGGAGCAAGGTTGAGCCAGCTCAGCTCCATCACGTGAGGCTCCGTGCCACTCCTGGCTGAGTCCTGGGAGCTGCACATGGACAAAAATATTTTTTGAAATAAAATTAAAATATGTTATAGTAGATGTTTGATTTTTAGTATATGAGTTGGATTTTTTCTAGTTCCAAGATGGCAAATCTGCCTCCCGAAAGGAGTACCTTCTGATGGCAAAGGACAGAGGTTAGGGGTGGGACCTAAGATGGCTACGAGGGGACAGGACACCTGTCAAGGGGTAGAGCTACCCTTGTGGCCCCTGACAGCTCACCAGAACTAATTAAGTGGTCCTCCAGCTGAAATAATTGCTCACCCTTGGTATAAGGAAACAGTGCTGGTACAGAAGTAACTCTATATATTGACTGTTGGGGCACATTGTTAACACATTCTGTTGGCCCGGTTGTGTGTCCCATTATTTGCTATTCAGTCATGGAAGAAAAGATTAACATAGTGCATACACAAACCTCTACCAGGTAGAGTTCAGGTTGTGATAAGAACCTTAAGACTCAGTTCTTCAAATCTGGAAATTGTCAGTCTCTGATGTCAAGTTCCATTGATGTAGTTTATTGCCTTCGTTGTTCTGTTTGATTGTTCATCAGGGAGGGAGAGCTAGTAGAATAAGCATTCTAACCATCAGAAAATAGCGTTTCTTGTGTTTTGTAACATAGGTACCTCACAGACACTTCTTTGACACCCATGGGACCTATAGTAGAATGAGCAGATTGCACATTTAAACCTGGAATTCAGTCTTGGAGTTCAGGGGCTGCCAATATATTTGTATAAACACATAAGCCTATGAAAGACAAACAATGCAAACAGATGCTAAAAAAACCCCAACTTTAATTCTTGTTTTGTCTCCTTCCTGATATCTCCCCAGGTGATATTTTTAGATCTCTCTCAACTCATCCCACTCACTACTTACAAAAAATAAAGCAGTAAGTTTTGGTAACAAACTGTGAAATGGCTTTTCTTGCACTGGATTCTGTTGCCATTCGTTAATTTCCCCCCACATCTCCACCAAGACAGGTAAATAGAAATGATTTGTCATCCCTCGTTTGAAGCAGCTCTCTTGCCATTCTGTGCCGTCAACATTTTAGAGCTTTATGAAAAGGAGGAATGTGGTCTAGTGGTGAGAGCAGGGGACACTGGATATGGATGAACAAACAGACAACCACGCACTAGCTAATGGGGGGGGGCATTGATTGTGTCATAGAATCATAGACTCATAGAAAATTAAGGTTGGGTGGGATCTCAGGAGGTCATCTAGTCCAACCCCCTGCTCAAAGCAGGATCATCCCCAACTAGATCATCCCAGGCAAAGCTTTGTCTAACCAGGTCTTAAAAACCTCCGAAGATGGAGATTCCACAACCTCTCTAGGGAACCTGTTCCAGTGCTTTACTACTCTCCTAGTGAGAAAATTCCTCCTAATGTCAAACCTAAACTTCCCTTGCTGTGACTTGAGACCGTTGCTCCTTGTTCTGTCTTCACAGCCACCACTAAGAACAATCCAGCTTCATCCTCTTTTGAGTGCCCTCTCAGTCTTCTCTTCTCCTGACTAAATAAGCCCAGTTCTCTCAGCCTGTCCTCGCAAGTCATGTGCCGCAGGCCCCTAACCATTTTTGTTGCCCCCTGCTGGACTGTCTCCAATTTGTCCACATCCTTTCTGTAGTGGGGGGCCCAAAACTGGACACAGTACTCCAGGTGTGGCCTCACCAGTGCTGAATAGAGGGGAATAATCACT
Organism: Crocodylus porosus; assembly: GCF_001723895.1. NCBI lineage: Eukaryota > Metazoa > Chordata > Crocodylia > Crocodylidae > Crocodylus > Crocodylus porosus. The sequence continues at coordinate 9,846,969 of NW_017728931.1, read as the reverse complement.
TCACTTGACCTGTTGGCAACACACCTACCAATGAAGCCCAGTATGCCATTACCCTTCTTTGCAACAAGGGCACACTGCTGGCTCATATTCAGTTTATTATCCACTGTAAACCCCAGGTCCTTTCCTGCAGAGTTGCTTCCCTGCGAATCAGCCCCCAGCCTGTACTGGTGCATGGGATTGTTATGTCCTAAGTGCAGGACTTGGCGCTTGTCCTTGTTGAACCTCATGAGATTTCTTTTGGCCCAATCCTACAATTTGTCTAGGTCACATCCTAGCCCTACTCTCCAGCGTATCTACTACTCCCTCCAGCTGCTGCATGATCACTGCCTGTATGTCTGCCCTTATCCCAAGGGTGGGTGATTATTTTGGGTGGAGGGCCACTTACTGAGTTTTGGCAAGCCAACTAGGGCCAAATGCAGGCAGCCAAGGGCAGATAACTATTAATTTTCTAAATTTTTTAGGGGCCCCGCAGCCCAGATAGAATGGCCTGGAGGGCCGCATCCGGCTCATGGGTCGCATTTCGCCCACCTGTCTTAGCCTGTGGTTATCAGAAGGCAACCTGTGGTAATTTACTCCTCTTTCCCTGAGGGCTAATTTAGTGTGGTTTAATTTCAAGTTAGTGCAAGCTGAGAGTGTATATACTGGAAGTTACTTTGAAGCAGCTGACGCCTAGTAAAAACCCGCCCCATTTTGCCCCATGGTAAATTGCTTGTATGTTCATACCTTGAGTCAGGATTTCTGGGCAAGTTTTTAAATAAAGCCTACAAGTGGTATCCTGCAGTCATAATTGCATACCCAAATATCTTTGCTCATTTTCCAGTGTCCTGAATATTCAAGGACACTTCAGGGAAATTGGTGGGAACTACTGGGACCTGAGCAACTGAGAATCAGGATACCAATTTGAGCGCTTAGAAATGGAGCTAGGAGCAAACTCAAGGCAATGATTTCTGGAAATCTTGGCTTTGCAATCTAGTGCCAGCTCTGCTGCTACTTCATTCTGTAACTTTTAGTTGTGGCTTTAGCCTTTTCATTTACTAACCATTTAAAATTTACAAATTCATTTACAGAAGGATGAAAATAATGCTCTGGTGATGTCAGAAGTATTAAATTGCATTTTTTGTTAATTACGGGATGGGAGTGCTCAGTGTTCACAGTGCATAGCTTATTAATTCATGAATAGAATATATCACTTCTAGAGATTTGCAAAACATCCTGGTAGATGCTTTTTAATAGGTAGCTAATCTGTGCCAGATTGTCTGCAGTGTTTTGTTTGTTGGATTTTGGTTTTGCTGTCCAGCCGGATGGTATTTTGGGCTGGAGCCACGCCCCCTGCCTGGCTGGAGCCATGTTCCCCGTCTGTCTATGTCCACAGCAGCGGCAGGCAGAGTCCATGGCTCCAGCCCAAAATGCCGTGGCACACCAGTTGGGAAATGCTGCTGTAGAGCTTTGAAGGACATGAGCATAACACTACAAATAGCTGAATATGCAGATAGTGTATTATATTATACTCTGCTCTAGGTTTGTCTACGTGTACATTAATTCGCTGTTGTTACCGCACATTAAGTTTAGTACTTGTAATAACAGGTACTAACTCAAGGCACAGTAACTGGCACTACTGCACAGTAGCACCAGCGCATGGTCTTTTAGTGATGCTAAGGCATAGTAAATTAATTGATTACCATGTTAACCACATTAACACATTACCATGGCTTTTGTCTACTGCGCATTTAGCGTCTTATGTAGATGTGCCCTGTGGTATGGAAGTTTGCAACCAGGAGCCATCTTTCCCAGCACTGCACTCTGCTGTTTTAAGATAGGAAATGAAGATTGCATTAGTCATTAAGAGCAACTACTGGGATTTTTCAGTAGGTAGAATGTAATTACCTATGTTGTTATTTAGCCACAATACTCTGATTGGAAAACCATCCATTGAAAATGCACCAAATCTCAATTTTAGTTCTGTGGAAGTTTTATTGGACTGAGGACTACAGGATATTTTTAGTTCATAGTAAAGTTTCCTTCTACCTACTTGATAAGTGGATTATATATGGCAGGCCTTAGTATACGTAGATTGTCAGTGCCATGCTGGAAGGAGATTCATCTCGTCTAACTAATCTATTACACAGTCATCAACCCAGCTGGGGAAGGGAGGTGTAATCACAGCTGTAAAATGTCTATCCAGCTAACTGCACTTTACCCTTAGAGAAGTCAAATCCTCCAGGTTTTGTAAGTGCAGTTCTTAAATAGGTGCTTATAAAAGCCATGCTTATACAATTCTAAGGGATACTGGTGGGACCCCTTGCTTCCCTCCTCTAATTGATACAAGAAGGGTAAAAGGAAGAACCTAGTAACTAATGCCTCTGGACTACAGAACTGGGGAGAAGACAAGATGGCAGAACTTCTCCCCTGGCTTGGGAGAGTGGGAGAGCAACAATTTGAGTGACCTTTAAGCCTTTGTGAACTGGCTTTAAGCGAATGGTTTTGTACATATCACTTGCATTTCTTACTGCTCCCTGACTGGTGGGAATTTACTGAAGTGGAATCCACAGTGGGTAGATTCCCCTGTGACTTGAACTCTTCCTCTTTAGCTACAGACCTTCCAGTCTGAAAGGTAAGAATATTTGTACTACACAGAACCTTTATGGCTCCCTCTCTATTGTTACTTCAAGCCCCAAAGCAGTGGAATCCCATAGTAATAATTACTTGTAGGACAGCAAAGAAGTTGCACATGGGCAGCAGGACTTTCTTGCTCCTTCAGGTCAGATCCCTCTACTTCTGAGAAGATAGATCCTTGTGTGTGCACTAGAACAACAATCTTCTGCACATATTCACACACGCCCACGCGCGCGCTACCTGCAGCATCACCCAGGTACTTCAAGTCACTCCTTTTACCATCGTAATTGTGCATGTGTTTCACCATTCAATTTCACCCGGGTATATAATCTATTCATATGACTCTCCTATTTTTAGTGTCAGTGTTGTCTTGAATGTGTTACCTATTCAGTTTTCAAATATTTCCACTGATGGAGCCTCAATGCCCTCTCATGGTAGCTGTTCTACTGTCAAATTGCTTTTACAAGAAGGTTTTCCTCCTCACTGAGTTATACTTGCTGCTTTCTATATGAAGGTCATTACTTTCTAAAACACAGCTGTCATTACTCTCAGACTGAGGATCAGCACTCAGCTGTGTGATTTCCTATCATTTATGTGCACAAAGCTCTCATTTATTTCAAATGAAAATCCCAGTGTTTTGAGAGGTTACTTCCCTAAATAAATATGTCTTATAAAAAATTATATGAATACAGAATTGATTCAAGCAATCCAAGTCCAGAAATGCTGCACATTTATGGATACATAGCTGCTCAGTTATGCAGTTTCCTGCACTTTTACTTAGTGCATGCACTTGATTATGCTATATCATTTACGATTATTTTCCCTTAACTTCCCTCTGATTGGCTGACAGACCTCCTCCAATTATATTATAGGGATTTCATTCCTGTAATGTCATCGTGAACATCTCTGTACTCCTGATTAGCAACTCTAATCCCTTTGACTGTTTCTGAATTTAGCATCTTCAACCTCTTGACCAGGAACAAAAAAATCTACTAAATTTCTTACACCCTTCATTTTTTTTGCCCAGGTGTGTATTTTTCATTGTTAATAATTTTTCTTTTTTTCTTGTAAAAATTGAGGGGTAGGGGAGAGAGTGGAAATAAACCAATGTGTAGATTGGCAAAATGGGGTATAGTGTGCAGTAGACCAGAATATCTTTCATCTTCTCTAAAAACACCGTACACTCAAGAATGGTAATATTTGGCACTTCACAGATCCTCAGATCTATATAAATACAGTTAATTGATCCTCAGAAACACTTGGTAAATCAGCTAAGTCTTATTTCTAGTACTGGGGCAATGACATTGGTGCCCAGGGGTAAAGCCTGCAGCGGCAGTCTGCCCTCACCCTGTACACAGATCAGGGGGTGCGGGGCTCAGCACCCCTACCCATGCTGGCCCAGGAGTGCACGCAGTGGCAGGAGCTACTCTCTCCCCGTTGCCTCACCCCCCAGGTGATTGCAGCACCCTTAAAAGGATCTAACAGCACCCAAAGGTGCCTCAATACCCAGTTAAGAATGACTGCTGTAGGGTGTAGGCACCTAAAGAAGAGTGGACAGCACCTGTTAAGATTCAGCCTGGCATGATATGGAGCCATACTCCACTAAGAAGCACTCAGAGAAGCAGTTTAACCCCTACTCCATGGTGTTCTGGGGGAAGTGAATAGTCCCCGCATACTGTACAGCCTACCTCAGTGGTAAGTGTTCTCTGGGCCACACTTGCAAGAAGCAGTCTGGGGCTTCCTCAAGAGCAGGTGCTGCTTTTATGAGTAGTTTTTGCCAAAGGAGCATGGCTGTTCCTTCTGCACAGCTATGAAGAGTTTCAGCTGCAGTTTGGGCTTGCCTTTTCCAAGACTACAGAATGAAGCAGAGGAGCAGCCATTAAAACACAAAAGCCATTGGAACATAGGGCTATGGACATTAGACCCATTAAACCTTGCTGCCATTCTATATTTGGATAACAGGTGGGTTGCAATTTTCCATAAACCTTAGTCTGTTTGTGCAAGGACCTTGTTACACAGTAATTTTGGGCGGCTCCCGGAGCTTTTAACTCTTGGATTGTCGGCACACTAGCACCTGATACTAGTTTTAAGCACTTGTTAGGCAGCTCAAAGTGATGCCACTCCAGAGCAGGATTATCTCTGATCCGTGTTCCCCAGCTCCTGGTACACTAAGGTATGGCCACTCTAGGCTACACCTGAGTGTAAACAACTCAGCCCCCCTCACTCCTGATTCAATCCCCCACCTCCTGCACTTGTGGCTCCCCCCGCTCTCTGTCCCAGGGCTCAGCCTAGAGAAGAGCAGCAGCCCAGTAGTGGCTCAGGCCAGGCAGACCGGCAGGTTAACTAGGGTTACCGTATTTTCAGTTCTAGAAAAGAAGGTACCTATCATGTCAGGGTAGGGGGGATATGACTATGGGAGAACAGTGCTCTGCCCCTGCCCATTCTGTTTCCCTCACTCCCAAGCCACAGCCCCCCCTCTCCCCTCTCCCCCCTGCCGTACTACATCAGGAGTCCTGGCCATGTGGGGGGGAGCCCGGCCATGGCTCTCAGAAGCCCCCCCACTTCACCTGCGGAAGGGGGCAGGCAACCCCCTGGCCCCCCTGCCCTGCCACCTCCCCAGCTCCCCAACACAGACTTACCTGCCTGCAGCTCCCTGCCTACAATCACCCCTCCCCCTGCTCCTACCAGCAGAGCAAAGCAAATTTCCGGACATTTTGACAAACCTGCCTGGATGGAGATAGGAGGACTCAAAAAGAGGACATGTCCAGGTGCAGTAGTTTGGGGGCTGACTTGGCCTGTAAAGACCGATGTGAAAAAGGCATTGAGTACTTAAGCCTTTTCCCCATCATCAGACTCACACTTCCCCTGACCTCCCTCTTGTTGCTAAAATATCTGTAAAAACCCTTTTTGTTACCCGTCACATTCCTTGTTAGCTGCAACTCCATTTGCACTTTAGCCTTCCTGATTTCATCCCTGCCTGCCCGAGCAATATTTTTATACTCCTCCCTAATCATCTATCCAAGCTTTCACTTCTTGTAAGCTTCCTTTTTGTATTTAAGCTCACTGAAGAGTCCTCTGCTAAGCCATGCTGGTTGCATGCTGTATTTACTATTCTCCCTGCACATCAGGGTGGTTTGTTTGTGTGACCTCAGTAAGGTTTCTTTAAAATACAACCAGATTTCTTGGAGTCCTTTTCCCCTCAGATTGGCCTCCTGGTGGATCCTGCCTATCAGTTCCCTGAGGGAGTCAAAGTCTGCTTTTCTGAAGTCCAGAGTCCTTACTCTGCTGCTCGCCTTCCTTCCTTTCCTCAGGACCCTGAACTCAGTCATCTTGTGGTCATTGCTGCCCAAACTGCCATCCATTTTTACATCTCTCACCAATTCTTCCCCATTTGTAAGCAGCAGATCAAGAAGATCCCAGCCCCTAATCTGTCTCTACAATACTTGCACCAGGAAGTTGTCCCCAATACTCTCCAAGAACTTCCTGGATTGCCTGTGCACTGCTGTATTGCCCTCCCAGCAGATGTCAGGGTGATTGATATCCCCCACAAGAACCAGGGCCCGTGATCTGGAAGTTTCCATTAGTTGTCTAAAGAAAGCCTCATCTAACTCATCCTCCTGGTCTGGTGGTCTATAGCAAACACCCACCACAACATCAACTTTGTTGCTGTCCCCTCTGATCTTAACCCAGAGACTTTCAGCAGGCCTTTCTCCAGTTTCATCCTGGAGCTCTGAGCAATCACATAGCTCTTTTACATAAAGTACAACTCCTCCTCCCCTTCTCCCCTCTCTGTTGTTCCTGAACAGTTTATACCCATCCATGACAGTGCTCCAGTCATGTGAGCTATCCCACCAAGTTATTCCAATTACATCATACTTCCATGACTGCACAAGGACTTCCATTTCTTCCTGCTTGTTTCCCAGGATCCGTGCATTCACAAACAGACACCTGAGATAACTAGCCAATTGCCTTACTTTCTCAGTAGGAATGAGGAGGCCTCCCCTGTTGCCTCCTCCTGCTTATGCTTCCTCCAAGTCACCCACTTCCCCACTTACGTCAGGGCTTTGGTCTTTATCCCCTGGCAAACCTAGTTTAAGGCCCTCCTCACTAGGTTAGTGAGCCTGTCTATGAAGATGTTCTTCCCTCCCTGACAGGTGCATCCTATCTCCTCCTAGCAATCTGTATTCTTGGAACATCATCCATGGGCAAAGAAGCCAGAGGCTTGCTGGCAACACCTCCTGTGCAGCCATGCATTGATCTACAGGATGCATCTGCTGCTGCCTGGCCCCTTCTCCTTGACTGGAAGGATTGAGAAAAACATCACACCCAGAACCCTGTAGTCACTCTTGATCTGCTCAGTGTCACCCCTGGCAGTATCATTGGTGCCCGCATGGATGAGCAGCAGAGGGTAGTAGTCAGAGGGTTAGATGAGTCTTGGTAATCCTTCTGTAACATCTTAGATCCAGGCTCCAGGCAAGCAGCAGACTTCCCAGGACAAGAGGTCAAGCCAGCAGATGGATGCCTCCATCCCCCTCAGAAGGGAGTCTCCAACCACCACTACTACCTGTTGCTTCCTCTTTGTGGCAGTGATCTCAATCCTCCCCATTTTGGGGATTCCTGGATGGGCTATGAGGCTCCTGCAGCTCCCAAGCCATGTGGCTAGGCAGCAGGCAGGAGTGCGGCCCCCTGCTGGCTGGACTGACTGGGAACAATTTACTCCCAGATCAGAGTCTACACGTGTGTTGCTGTGCAGTGAATAACTCTGCAGTAGGATACTGGTATTTACTTGTATAGTACTTGAATTTATAAGTACTACCCTGTTGCAGAGTTTATTAGTTTCCTGAGGCCTAATAGTATGCACATGTAGACACAAGACATTTGCTATGGAGGTAATTAGGCAACTCCACAGTAAATGTCTCCTCTAGATGCACCCAGTCACATCGGGGTACAACCAGTGAGGGGGAGCAAAGGGATAAGAGAGGGGGACATGAAAGGTTGAGGTCTTTTTAAGGTAGTGTATTTATACATGGGTGAAAGATTAGAATGGAGAGATGGTTAATGTTGTCCTTTTGAGAACTGAGATATACATCTTGGGAAGCAGCAAATGCTGCAGGTTCCTGTTTGAAGCAGTCCTCCATGATTGTTAGTGAAAGGTTTTTGTTTCTTTTTCAATCAATAGCTTTTATCTCATGAACTCTAAAGATTGTTACAGGTAGCAAAAGGCAGATGCCCCTAGTCTGAACTTGGGTGAGAGGCTGTTTACTGCAGATTGGTGAAAGTCACTAGGAAGTGTCTTTTTGCCTTTATGGGTCATCTTTCATACTTTCAAGTTTTGTTGGCTATTGCAACTTGGTTGTTAGAGAGTGCTTTATTAGCATTTTCCTTATTATAAAGATAGTCTTAATTCAAGAGGTCACTGTGATCAGAGGAGCAGTGTTTTGTACAAGAGAGCTCAGAGCCAGGTAAATGTGAATCCGTCGTAAAAAAAAAGGAGCAGGAAGGAGATTAATGTGCTTGACAAAGGATAAACCACAAGGAAGTAATAATCAGAGCTGACATAATCACAGTGTGAAATAGGATACGTAATCCTTCTCCATTACCTCTTGGAACATACATTTTGACTAGAGCTCAAGCATTTTCTTTTTACAAGTTCAAAGAACATTATGAAGAGGCACAAGGAAAAACTGGCATTTGGCAGACTAGCTGGAAACATTGATGAACTGACTCAGGGATTGTAAGTCAAAACCTCTAACATAACCCCAGTACTGATTCTCTCTGTCACCTCAGCCTAATAACATAGAGCCACATCCAGGACAGCTAGGCAGCCGACAGGTGAGTACTGCAGTACCTCCCTTCTAGGTAACTGGCCCCCTGTAATGGAATCCAAAACATTTTGTTAGGCACATAAGGTCTCAAAATGAGATCCACAAGGCCTACATGCTGAGCAGAGAGCTACCTAACACTAATATCTGGGGATCTGCTGGGCCCCACGTGGCGTCTTAAGTCCAGATTCCCAGTCTGGAGTTTTGGAGCTTGGGTTTTTCCAGAGTTGGCAATAACTACGAACTTAAGCACCTCCATCTCACTTTAGACACCTCAATCTGAGCCTTAGATTTTGGGCTCTACAGAGAACAGACTGTCTTTATTGTCAATCTTGTACAGCCCCAAATGTGTCATGAGTACACTTCCCGTAATAGAGAGGAGTCCTTAAGTATAATGATTCTTAAACACTTCCAAGTGCTCTGGAACTCCCTCCCCTTTTTGGTCTATCAGAGCCTGAGCCTGGACACCTTCCAGAAGTATTGTCGGACCTTTTTGGGGGGCAGAGCTTCAACAGGGAGGGCTAAGTTTTGGGGCATTTCCTGGGGACTTAATTCTATGTCATATTCAGGGGTGGATCCATGTTTTCCCAAAGGCGGGGTTGGGAGCAGCAACCTTCACTGCAGGGGTAGCTGCACCCCCTGTTCCCAGCTTCTACCCCCACCAGTGCAGACAGACTTCTGAAGTCCCTAAAGCAGGTGAAAATCCCCTCCCTTCCTCTTCCCGGACTCCCCCACAACTCCCCTGCCTGCCTCTGCTGCTTCCTCCACTGCTCAGGAGCAGGGAAGCGCCAAAGCCAGCCAGGCTGAGTTGGGGCTGAACTCAGTTGGGGAAGTGACAGCAGCAACGGGGAAGCTGGAAAGTAGTCCCCCTACCCTTCCTGATCCTGGAGCTGGCATGGAGAAGGGGAACCCCACATCAATCACTGCCGCCTTTGTCTTCATCTTCAGCTGAGTGCAGTCCCCTTGCAATGAGGACAGGCAGGCCAGGATGGGGAAGGGGCAGGGAGGGGGCAAGTTTTTGAGCAGGAAGGAGAAAGGAGGGAGGATTTTCAGCTGCTTTAGGGACTTTAAAAAAGGCCTTAGAAACTCCAGTGGTCCAGTCCAATCCAAAAAGGTGGTGTGGCTGCACTTCTGCACCACCTTGGATGTGGCCCTATTCATATTATAGATGATTCATAGATTCACAGATATTTGGGTTGGAAGGGACCTTAGCAGATCATTGAGTCCAACCCTCTGCCCTGGACAGGAAAGAGCACTGGGGTCAGACAACCCCAGCCAGGTACATGTCTAGCCTCCTCTTAAAAACCTCCGAGGTAGGGGAGAGCACCCCCCAAAGTACAGGAAACCCATTCCAGATTCTGGTAACCCTTGCTGTAACGAAGTTCTTCCTGTTGTCTAACCTAAATCTGCTCTCAGTCAGTTTGTGGCTGTTGTTCCTAGATACTCCAAGGGGTGCCCTGGTAAACAGAGCATCTCCTATTCCTTGCTGCCCCCACTCCCCA